>NC_041044.1:7092267-7396770 GCF_900634775.1 Gouania willdenowi
TGCCTCACCAGCTGGTCCCAGGCCAACCACACCACTTTGAAACCAATGCAATCCCTATAAAAACACTTAAAGATCTGGATAAGAAACAACATCATTTTCATCACTGCAGTATTCTGTCAAAATACAATTTATTAAGTTGGGAAAATCTCATTAAGTTCACAAATATCTGTCTAGCATATAAAATCCTTCATGGCCTGTCTCCTCCACCTCTCAGTGAGTTTCTGAGAGTAAGGTCCAACACCAACACAACACATGTTTTTACTTTAATTATGAAGGAAGATCAGCAGTAACTTAAAAGGAAAAAAAATGTTGCAATTGTTTATTTGTATTATAATGAGAGAAATTTCTATTTTACTCACCTCTAACTCACAACTTTTAATTGTAAAACATGTAACAGGGCTCGAGACTGCGACCAAAATGGTCGCATATGCGAGTATATTTTCAGTGTGTGCGAGTGAAAATTTTAACTGGTCGCATCCGTGGGAGTGAGTATGGATGACCTTATTTTGGACGGAGCGGCTGAGCGCTCGGTCACGTCCTACAGAGTGAACCTCTTTCTCCTTCTCTCTCTCCGCGCTGCGGGTGATGAGACAGTGCGCACTCACGCAACTTGGCTGCGGGTATTGCACTGGTGAATGCACCGAGTATAAACACGGAGCCAGGCATGAGCCCTTCAGAGCGCGCTCACATTGAGAGCAGCAATAAAAAGGAAAAATGTGCGATAGAGCGTACACGCTCATCAGAATCAGCATGGAGGGACCAGAACTGATGGACTATGATGCCAGGCCAGATGTTCAGCTGTGGTTCTCTCAGAGCAGGGGTCTGCAACCTGCGGTTCTGGGGCCTAATGTGGTCCTTTGACTCTTTTGCAATGGCTCCATATAGCTTTAAAAAACTATTGAAATAAATGTTTTTCTTTTTTTTTTTTCTCACAGAATTAGGGTTAGGGTCACTAGTGAGCTGTGCAGTGAAATAGATATAGATGGTGCACTAGCGCCCCCTCACACTCTGAGGTCAAAAGCTGAATAGGTTTCACTTCTGGGCCATTCAGAAGTGAAATTAAATTAAATTAAACAATTTGAAATGACCAAATTACTCCAAAACAACAGATGCACACAAACACAGACCATCCTTGAATTGTAGTATAGATTTAACAATTTTGTAGTATTTTAGGAAAATCCACTTGCTGTTTTTTTTCTTTTTCTTGTCACCAAAAAAATGTTTTAATTAATATTATTTTTTGAATTATAACACCACACACAAAACAAAAAGGTAGTCTATACGTTCACCCTTAATATATAATATAAATCTAGTTCAAATAAAATGCAGTATAAAAATATCTGAGTTGGTGCATCACTTCGTTCACTTATCCTGGCAACAACAAACATTATCAAAAGCTAATTCTAGAAAAAATATTTTTGTCTAAAAAATGTGTAATATTAAAATGGGGTCACAACCCAAAAAAGTTGAGAACCACTAATGGTAATGTCACATAAAATGTAGCACAACAATGAAATTTGTCTCTGAATTTAATCATGTTGAGGAACAATATATAATTGAAAATAAAAAAATAATAATAATTATTATCTGTAACCATGGGTAGTAGGCTAATTAATAATTTGTGGCAAAGCTTGGAGGCTCGTGACTGCTGGTCAATATATTCTAATTTCCAATTTTTATTTTTGTATTCATGTACCCCATTTTGGGAACCTGGGTCTTAGAGAATCCAGATGAGCACGCAGGAAAAACTAAATATGACAGAAAACAGTGTCTCAGTCCCTCCAAGTTCAACAAATCTCCACATTTTTTGTGTACTCCATGCTTGCATGACATGACTGACTCATTTATATTCACAAATTATGGAAAGAAATTTAGTTTTGGTAAAATCCTGAAATGTATCACAAACAATCTCACAAAATTACCCAGAATGGTCCCCTATCAAGACATTTAAAAGCAAAGATCCTGCATGGACAAATGTCTGTGATTTATTGCTTTGTATACATATCATTTACATATGGAAGTTCAATCTAGGGTACAATATTGTGGAAAAAGCTTTATTTTCCAAACTAAAATCTCTGTCCCACTTGATATCAAACTGGTCTGTATTTGGCCACTGAACAGAAATGAGTTTGACACCCCTGATTTAAACAGATTTACACAATGTCCTGTATAGTTTTGTACAGATTCTAACTGCTCGCTTGGAATGGTATGAATTGTATTAATCCTATTTGGAGAGGACAGCGCTGATGTTTGTGTTTACCCAATAGAAAACATCAAAGCTGTAGTTAAAGCTGCAGTTTGTTTTGAGCTCCACTGCAAACAGTCTCTTATTGACACTGTCAGAAAAGCTTCACGCATTGCACTGTGGGTCGTGGAGTCCCAAAGACAGATGTTTTTACTTCATTCTTACTGTGATTTTTTGTGCGTCTTTGTCAGACAAGAAGGATAATGATTGGCTGAACACAATTTTTTTCTCTTTTTAGTTCTCTTATGAATTATGAAGTAGAGACACTTCAATGCATCCGCCTAGGGGACTCCACCTCCCACAGTGCAATGGACGAAACTTTTCCGACAATGTCAAAAAGAAAGTGGTAATCAAAACAAACCATTGAGTGGCAATTTCAACTTTTTGCATATTTTTTTACCCGAGCAAATGATCTTTGATTTATTGATCTATAAGGCCAACACTGTGATTTTTTCTGATAAAACTGTTCATCTCCAGCAGCTTGAAATGTTATACGAGGGGCATACTAATGAGACCACTGACCTAATTTAACCAGATCCACAGAATGAACCAGGTTTACCACCACTAAGCTGATGTATAGTCTTCAATTTAATTGTATTTTGATTATCTTATGCTGAATAATCTGACCATCATTCTTAGCTAAATGTTTTAAGAACAGTAAGTAGTTTGCTGTACTTTACAATTTAGAAAGCTTCAGCAAAAAACCCAACAAGTTTTCTCCATTTTTCCCCATCTGTTCTCTGTCACGCAAAAACTCACAGAAGAAATTATAGCTGGCATCTCTGTCACACTGCTATGCCTGACATCTTTTCATTAAATTCAGCACATGTGGGATGGGGAGGGATACGGAAGCAGAGATCGAGAGGAATTCAAGCAGCAAACAACAGCTGAGGCCTAAAACAATAGATGGAAAAAAATTGAAAGAATGAAATGGAGAAGTAAAAAGGAAAACGTGTTCAGAAACGATAACGATAAGAGTCAGAGGGTGGAATCCAAATACAAACAGTAAAAACTGAAATATCAAGAACCCTATGACAAGAGTGTTCATAACATTAAGTTATGTGGCAAAAGTGCCTCTCATCTCAAATATGTTCTTCTGTTTGGGATGGAGTATTAAATTGATATTCAACCGGTGGCTAGTGGGCCACATTCGGCTCACATTTAACCCAGGGGAGGCCTAGCTCATGACCTATCAAAAAAAGTAGAGGAAAAAACACCTTTAAAAACTATTGCCAGAAATACTGACAGACCTTGAACACAACACTGTGTAGCAGCTCACACAGGATGGTGCATGTTGCGAAAGTAAAAAGAATGTCTGTAAAATATTAAATTAGGCAGCAAACTCTTGCATCATGCATACATAACCAACCTTTATGAACGTGTTTCCATTTTCCTTTCGAAACAACTAGTACAGTGCTTGTTGGAAGTATGTATTCATATAGTGGGATTGTCATTTATGGCCAAATGAGTATGTGTTTGAAGGTTGGATGTACAAAGAGGTGTACATACTCTGTACTGTTATAAAGAGGTATATTTGTGGGTATAAAGTAAAATAGCGTGTGTGTTTTCCCTGACTTAATTCTATGGGACATGCGCATGATAAATGTGCTTGTTGTTTTTTTTAATATTTTTTTTTTGTTTGGTGAATTTTTCTGTAGTGTTTTTTGGAGTCATTCTGTTGTGTTTTTTGCATTCTTTGTATAATTATTGTTTTTTGCTGCCACTGTAGTGTGATTATGGAGTCATTTTGTGTATTTTTGCATCCTTTTTTGATGTAGTTTTGTGCATTTCTGTTGTCATTTTGTGTATTTTTTGTATAAATATTTAGTTTCATGTATTTTGACTCATTTTCATATTTTGGTGTATTTTTCTGTAATTTATATTTTCTGGATTTTTGTTTTTCTGGAGCCTTTTTGTAAGGCAAGGCAAGGCAAATGTATTTGTAAAGCACATTTCATACACAAGGCCACTCAATGTGCTTTACATGATCAAACAATGCAGAAAACATTCAACGGCTTAAAATCTATAAGAACATAATTTAAAATCATCAGTGAAATCATTTAAAATCATCAACAAAAACATTACATCATCAACGTGACCAAAAATCTTCCTCTCAATCGTAGAATTCATCAGTAGAGAAAAAGAGTGTCTTTAACTTTGATTTAAAAATGTTCACATTAGATGCTGACTTCAGCTCTGCTGGCAGTTTGTTCCCCTTCTTTGCAGCATAACAACTAAAAACAGCATCACCATGTTTACTGTGAGCTCTGGGCTCCACTATCTGACCTGTGTCCATAGATCTGAGAGACCTGCTGGGTTCATACCTGACTAACATGTCACTGATGTATTCTGGACCAAACCCATTCACAGATTTATACACCAGCAGCAGAACTTTAAAGTCTATTCTGAGGCTGACTGGGAGCCAGTGTAAAGAACTGGAATAATATGTTCCGACCTCTTTGTTCTGGTTAAGACCCGAGCTGCAGCGTTCTGAACCAGCTGTAGCTGTTTGAAGCTCTTTTGGGGGATTCCTGTCAGAAGACCATTACAATTGTCCAGTCTGCTGGAGATAAAAGCATGGACCAGTTTCTCCTGATCTTTCTGAGTCATTAAACATATCACTCTGGAGATGTTCTTTAGGTGGTAGAAGGCTGTTTTTCTGATAGATTTTGATCTGACTGCTGAATGTAAGATCTGAGTCAATCAGAACACCAAAGTTTTTGACTTGGTCTTTAGCTTTTAAAGATTGAGATTCACTGTACTTGCTGATAGCAGTCCTCTTTTCCTTGTTACCAAAGACAATCACCTCCATCTTGTCATGATTTAGTTGAAGGAAGTTTTCACTCATCTAGCAGTTTACTTTTTCTAAGCAGTCACACAACACCTCAATGGGACCATAGTCATCTGGGTTCAGTGATAGATATAGTTGTGTCATCTGCGTAGCTCAGATAATCAACCTTACAGTTCTGTAAAATTTATACTAAAGGAAGCATATAAAGGCTAAACAGAAGGGGTCCAAGAACAGATCCCTGAGGAACCCCACAGAACATTGTAATCTGTCAGATTACAAAATAACTTTGCTCCTCCGAGTAGGATATAAACCACTGCATTACTTTACAATTTAGTCCAACTCATGTTTGCAATCTGTGCAACAAAATTGTATGATCTACAGTGTCAAATTCAGCTCTTAGATCAAATAGAATGAGAACAGATACTTTTCCTGAATCAGTGTTCAACCTTATGTCATTGATCACTTTGTATATTTTTGTGCAATTCTGTTGTTGTTTTGTGTACTTTTTGTATAAATATTGTTTCGTTTTTTTTTATTTTTTTATTTTTATTTAATATATTTTTATTATAAATACATTATGTGTGGTGAGGGTGTGTTTAAGGTGTGTTTAAGGTGTGTGTAGTGTGTGTGTGTGTGTGTGTGTGTGTGTGTGTGTGTGTGTGTGTGTGTGTGTGTGTGTGTGTGTGTGTGTGTGTGTGTGTGTGTGTGTGTGACTCTCTACATGGTTACCGTGTGTGACTCTCTACATCTGTTCCGTCGGTTCTCTCTCACACACGCACGTGCATTAGTATGCACATACTCGCCACAGGTTGTTGAAATGCGTGTATAGAGAAAAAAACTGACCCGCGTGCAGAGGTGGGTAGTAACGCATTACATTTACTCTGTTACACTTACTTAGGTAACTTTTTGGATACATTCTACTTGTAAGAGTAGTTTTAATGCAAGATACTTTTTACTTTTACTTGAGTATATCTGTGGAGAAGAAACTGTACTTTTACTCCATTACATTAGTCTACATTCTGCTTGTTATTTGGATTACAAAAAAGAACAGCTATATAATGCGCTGTCTTTCGTCTGCCCAAACATGTCGACATTTCAGCCTACAAAAACTTCACTTCCAACTTGAGGAAACACATCGTGGTAAGTTATAGATGAGTTTTGTCTATAGAACAGCTAACATTAACCCTGTTATAATGTCATAAATAACTGGCAAATGTTTTACTGGAGAAGATACATACAGATACATCCAGGCCAACTCACTGTAAAACGTAACTGTAAAAACAGATATACCACGTATACACACATCACTAAATGTCCGCCTTTACTCCACATGAACAATTTAGAAATTACTACAATGATTACAGAAAATGTATGTCCATTTTAGAATCACAATCACCAAAAACCATAGGAAAAGGCTTCTACATGGAATCACTCTGGAGCCCTATTTATACAAGTGGGGGTAGTCCATTATGAGGCACAATATAATCGTGCTATAAAGTATTATGTTTGAAACATAATGATGATGAGACATCATCAACATTCATGTCAACATTTAGAAGAATGACCAATCTGAGCATTAATATAAGCTTGTAATACCTTGTTTTAAAATTAATTTTGTAGATTTTCTCATCTATATGGCAAATTTTAGTTGTCTTGTGTGTTTTTGTTATATTTTTTCCATTCTTGTTGTCATTTAGTGTATTTTTTGTGTCCTTTTGTATATTTTCTTGTTTTTGTAGTAATGTTGTTTTTAAGTGGTTGTTTAGCGTGTCTTTGTTGTAATTTTGTGTGTTTTATGGATAATTTTTTTTGTATTTTTTAAAATCTTTTTCTGTTTTTGTTGTTACTTATTGTAATTTTTTTTTGACATTTTGTTGTCTTTTGTTCTGCATATTAAGTTGTTCATACATCTTCCAACTTCATGAAATATAATTTTGTTTTGGGGGCCGCATGTGGCCCCCAGGCCTTCAGTTGCCTATGTCTGAGCTAGACCATTCAGATGAGCAGAAACTTTATGTATGGGAAACTAATGTTTCACACTTTTCCTATACATAAAGTTTCTGTTTGAATTTAGTCAGATGAGTGTATTTCTGTAGCCTCATTGATATTTTTTTGTCAACAGAGTTCAGCCCAACAAACTGTCAAGGTACACTGATTTAATAGAGTCTCAGAGAAAGCAAAAATCCTCCACTTCTGATGAACCTCCTTTGAAGAATGCGAACATCAGAGATTCCTTCGCTGCCACTCCATGGCAGATAACAGAGACAACGCTTCACAAGCTTGTGCTAAATTTTGTATGTGAAGCCAACCAACCATTTTCTTTGGTTGAGATAGCATCCTTTAAGACTATGATAGAAACCTTGCAACCTCAGTGTACAGTAATGACAAGGAAAACATTGTGCTGCAGAATACAGGAAGCTGCAAATAACATGAAGAGCATAATCATCAAAAAGTTGAGCACTGTGAACTATGTTGCTACCACAACAGACTGCTGGTCTGACAGTCAGCGTAGTTACTTAGGTGTCACCTGTCTCTGGAAAGACCCCACTTCTCTAGAGAGGCACTCCGCTGCACTCGCTTGTAGACGTGTCAAAGTCTTGCTGCAGCATTGGAGGAAATACATTCTGAGTTCCACATCCGGAAAAAAGTGACCAGGACAACAATAGACAGTGGCTCAAACTTCCTGAAGGCCTTCGATTATATGGTGTGGACGAGAAATAAGACACAGTTGCTGATGGACAAAAGGAGAGAGACTCCATCCTTGATGATGCTTCAGAAGATGAACGTGAGTTTGAGGTGGAGTATCAAGATGCGTCTGCTAAATTGGATGACGACACCAGCCTTGAGTACCAACTTCCAAAGCACCAAAAGTGTGTATGCCATCTCCTCAGTCTCATATCAACTGTTGACACCACTGCTGCAGGAGCTGGCAACAAAATGTTCAGGAGATTCTCTCAGTCTGCTTTTGCAAAATGCAACGCCCTGTGGAATAAAACCAGCAGGTCAGCCATGGCTTTTGAAACAGTGGAACGTGAATGCAAATTGTTATTCCTTCAATCCAATCAGATGTGATGAAGCTCCCTGTTCCTTTCTGTAGAAAGGCTTGTGCGCATCCAGAAGAAGCAAGGAGAAAAAGCAGTCTGCGCCGTATGCACAACACTGAAGATAAAGTAGGTTGACAGGACTCGCATTGTTAAAAAGTAATGAAATTTGTTGTCAACATAGCAGATTAATGGGTGGATCCGCCTCATTTAGTTTTCTTTACATGGTTGTGTAGTAATTGCCGTTGATTTGAATGAAATTGTTTATTAAGTGTTATTTAATTTTTTATTTATTTGTTTACTTGACATAGATAATGCACAATAAATATATGTACCAAAAATAGCCGTAAACTCATTTTCATCTATACATCTTTTATAGGTTAAATCCAGCTGAAATGAGATTTTTGGCTGAGTATGCGACTGCAATGGAGCCTGTTGCCATGGCCCTTAACATCCTCCAAGGGGAAACGTCTGTGCACTTGGGCTTCCTGCTACCAACACTTCACCAGTTACAGGACAAGCTAAAGAAGCTGGAGTCAACTTGAAAGATGTGTGGACCTCTCATCGATGCCCTGCAGGTTGGGATCCAAAGATGTTTTGGAGAGATCATGAAGAGAGATCAGGACATCCTGGACCACAGAATAGAGCTGCTTAAAAACTGGTACATATTATTGTCATTTAGGTTTATAATGTGTCAGTGGCAAAAAAAAAAAAAAACTATGTTGGCAAGAGTTGCAAGCTCCGAAAGCTTTTAAGAAACCAGCAGCGTGGCAATATTTACTGAACAAGGGTAAGAAGCATGTGCAGAAGTAACTCTTTTGAAAACAATTTTTGTTGCCACAGGCCTCAGCTACATCAAAAAACTCCTCGAAACTGACTTGGGTAATGATGCCCACACAAACAGCAGCCAGTCTGACGAAGATGACTTCTTTGCATCCATGAGGTCAGGGAAATCACACACAGGAGAGCTGGAGAGGTTACCTTTCATGTCCACCCACTGGCGATATGGATCTATTGCATTCTTTTCCCCAAATCAAGAAATTGTCGCTAAAAATCAACACAAGTCTTCCAGCGTCTGCAGCCTGTGAGAGACTTTTTAGCCATGCAGGGCTCCTGTTCACTGACAAATGATCACAGCTTCACTGCAAGAACCTTGAGAGGCAACTACCGTTGAATCTTAACGTACACCACTGAGTAATTTCTGTTTTTTCTCTTAATTTTCAATAAAAGACACACACACGCACACACACACACACACAGTTTATGGTTTACTGATTTAGTTACTGACTTTTAAAGAGTTCAAACAGTGTTAAAGTGCTGTTTGTAATGCACTGTTTGAAAAAAATTGTTCAGAGAATGGTAATAAAGGAGTGATTACCATTTCTTGAGAGTGAATTTGCCTTTATTTATGTTATTTTTTGATTTATGCAAGATTTCATTTATTATTGTCTTATTTAAAGGGGTTCTGTTTGGTAATATCTTAATTCCCACTTCGCTATTTTATGTGTTTGTCTATTTGAATACATTCATGCCAATATTATTAAAACAATAAATCAGAAGTTACTCAGCATTTACTCGCTACTTGAGCAGTTTTGTCACTAAATACTTTGTTACTCTTACTCAAGTAATTTCTTGCATGACTACTTTTTACTTTTACTTGAGTCATATTATTCTAAAGTAACAATACTCTTACTTTAGTACAATTTTTGGCTACTTTACCCACCTCTGTCCGTGGGAACTATTTGAAACTTCCGGGAACTCTTCCGTTGTCGTAACTCTCTCTAAACAGCTCTGTGTGCGTTCAGCATGTATGTCTAGGGTGCGCATTTGGTTATATAGCACGTGGTGAAAAAATCAGCATTTATAATGCCGTATCCACAGAGAAATTTGCATTTTTTGCCATAAGTTTTCAACACAGCTATGGCCAGTGTCCGTCACTAACTTGCTGTCTAAATACAGTAAAACAAACGTGACAATAAATGTTGTGAAATGTAATCACCAAATAAGGAACAGTCAAAAGTATGTTTCCTCAAAAGAGAAGTCCACAGGAGCTCAAAACTTGTGAAAAACTATCTTCTCTCTCACTCGTGTGTCTGCTTGGCTGTGTGCACGCAGCACCAATTGGTGCTGGCCGCACATGTGACTTTAGCTAGCCACTGTGATTGGCTCTGGCACGCACCGGAGGGGAGCTGTGCATTGAAATAGATGTAGATGGTGCGCTAGCACCCCTTCACACTGACGTCAAAAGCTGAATAGGTTTGAATTCCCTGCAAACTTGAATGTGCTGTTCTGGCAAAATCAAATTAAAATAAACATTTTGAAGTGACCAAATTACTCCAAAATAGCAAATGCACAAACATAACATACTGCGTTAGAATTCATGCAATTGTTTGACTATAAAAAGGAGAGATGTGAACGACCTTTCTGAAACTGAAAAATGCCTTCACAGCTTTTTTGATGCCTCTTTTATATTAGTCCCCATCATTTTATGCAAGCTTTTCAGCTGGGAGATGAGGTAACTATGATGTTTTCCCTCTTCGGGGATGCTGTGCCTTACAGGCTGTAAATGCTGACTTCCTCTGAGACAATAAGTGAACTCCATACCAGTGACGAGTGCTACATGTTTTTTTTTTCCTTATGATGCACTCAGCTTTGGGGTTTGGGAATGAAGCCACAGTAGACTGACAGCTTTCCATTTTAAACAATCAGAAGACAAGATTGCAGTGCAAAACTATTTTATTATCCGTATTGCAAGCAGTAAATGTGCTGTTTGATTTGGTTTTAATGTGTTTTGTTGGTTTCGAGTAGCAAAGTGTTTTAACATCCATAGCATCTGTAGCCTAGCACAACTAGAGATCAATGAAATACAACAACAAGGGGACAGGGTCAGCGAGGGGACCTGGTTTCAGCTCTGCTAACTGCAACAAGGAAATACAACAAGCTCTTCATTCCGGAGGCACTCGAGACTGACAGACTGATCAGGTACACAAAAGAAATTTTGGCCAGGAAAGTAAACAGGATATTCTCCATTGAAATGGCCAATGTGTTCTCTCAGCGGCAAGGAAATAAATGGCAGATCAGAGCCATCACGAGCTGAGATGGAAACATACTGAAAAGGTATATGGAAGGAGAAAGCATCACATAATAAGAAATACCTGATCATTATTGGAGATAAGAGCTGCAATGTCCTTGAACAACAACCACTAACCACCCCAATGACAGACATCCAGTAAAAAGCGTGAAAGATGAAGAGCTGGACAGCACTAGGCACCTGATTTAGTCCGTACATGCTGACTGAAAAACCCAACTGTCCTCCATCAATGCCTTGCAGAACAGATCGACCTGCTACTGAGGGATGCGACTCACCCAGAATGGCTGAGTCAAGGCAGGACAGTCATGATCATGAAGGTTGTCCAGAAGGGAAGCACTGCATCAAACCACCGACCAATTCAATTCAACTTTATTTATATAGGGCAATTTACAAGTCATCTAAAAGCGCTATCACACTATGAAATTGTTTTTTAAAAAAATAACCCAACAAGCATCATCTACAGTGGGGAGAAACAACTCCCTTTTAACAGGAATAAATCTCCAGCAGAACCAGGCTCAGAGGTGGCAGCCATCTGCTTTGACTGGTTGGAGTTAGTGGACAGAAAGAGGAGAACAGAACAGGATAGAGAGATAGAACATCAGGGTGTCCCAGGCTAGTTGAGCCGTGAACCACAGATCAGGAACTATTAGCTCCAATGTCAAAACACCTTAAACAGACTGCAGAAAAACGTGATACAATATTAGCAGGTCTGTCTGCATGGAAACACCTGGTGCTAGACTATGTGTGAGTGAAATGAGTATGGGGTGAAGATCAGTGTAAATGGTGTGTAGGCGGTGTGATGGGTATACAACTTGGATTAGAAGTGGGGGGTTAGCTACAACCCCCGCACGACTGTGTCTGCCTGGACAGCAGCAATGGGTGCTGGTGCTCTATTCTAGATTTTACATGGAGCCAATGAAGGGAAGCCAATACTGGAGAAAAATGCTCTCTCCTGCTAGTACCTGTTACTACTCTCGCTGCAGCATTCTGGATTAACTGGAGACTTTTTAGAGAGTTACTGGGACATCCTGACAGTAGAGTTAAAATAATCTAGTCTAGATGTAACAAATGCATGGATTAGTTTTCCCTTATCACTCTGGGCCAAGATATTCCTGATTTTAGAATAATTAAGGAGGTGAACGAAGGCTGCCCTTGAGATTTGCTTAAAATCGAGAGAGTTAAAAGACAAGTCGGTATCAAAGATAACACCTCTGTTTTTTACTTTGGTACTGGGTGACAGAGTAATTCCATCCAGAGACACTATTTGCTCTGATAGTTTGTCTCGGAGGTGTTTTGGACCAAATTAAATCACTTCGGTTTTATACTGGTTAAGAAGGAGAAATAGCCTGTTACTTTACAACATGGAAGCTTCTGACTGTTATCATACAGGTTAAAAGTATTTAACAAGTATGTGCATGGGTCAGCACATGAGAGCGAGGCACAGAAAATAATTGGCAGTAACAACTAGAGCGTCAAACACCAGCTACCAGTGAACAGAACCACAGGTTGGAAAGAGCAGGAGGGATCAGCCTTAGGGCTGGGATAGTTTACAGGAATACAGTATCTGTTCCCATATCCCAATGGTGACACATCACACAATGAGAGTGAAAACAGCAAAGCTAAGATCATGTAGGGCTTCAGCTTCCAGACCAACAAACAACTGCTGGCAAACCTAGTGGAAGGGCAGTGGTCGCAGATGTTGAGATGGAAAAAGAGGAAAGTGAAAAAATATCATCAGCTCAATGAACAACTGGAGTAGGTGTGGAAGGTCAAAACCCACGTTGTCCCAATGGTAGTAGGAACACTTGGGGCAGTGTCCTCCAAACTGGGAGAACTGGTAGCTCCAACAGATTCCATAAACAGAATCAGAAGCCTCAGTCCAGAAGTTTGCAGGGCTCCTCTTGTTAGTGTTGTGGTGGTCAAGACCGGTCTTGGTCTCGAGATCGGTCTCGAGACCAAATTTTAAAGGTCTTGGTCTTGTCTCGGACTCTGAAGCATTTTGACTCGGTCTTGTCTCGGACTCGGGATTTTCCGTCAAGACCATTCGAGACCAGCACTAATTCCTGCTATTTTTAAACTTTTTTATAATGTGATAATAACACGGAGAAGAACGGGATAAAACAATCCTTTATTCATTATTTAATCCACCCCGTATAATGACCACAACCTTCCTTAATGTGACTGAGTGACGTGTGTGACACTCATACGTGTGTGGCTACGGTGTCAGTTTGGACCGCGGAGCGTAAGGGAGATATGAACTAATCACCGTTAAAAATCCCAGTAAAACTCCAGAAAACAATCACCAGTAATAAATATTATCTCCCTGGTAAAGACAGTAGCTCTAACAACTGGTAAAATGATAAACTGATGATATTACAGCCTGTGAAGGCTGGATAGGGGACGTACTTACTCTGCTTCTGGGTCCTAGTGCCAGCCGAGCGGTGAAGCTTGTTCCGTTTACCGTGTTTACTGAGGTCCGTGTGTGTTTAATAAGTCTGTGTGTGTTTAATAAGTGTGTGTGTGTCCGTGTGAAAGTCTGCATGTTTATGCATCTGTCCATCCACTCTTTTCATTATATCCATGTCTTTTAAGGCTTTATTACATAATGTTGGCTGTAGTCCGGGCTGCCGCCATCTTGGTTTATGTCGTCACCAGCGCGTCATCGCCGCAGAGTTGCACTAGCACAGAATGAGTCAAATAACTGTAAAGAGGTCTTATATTAGTCTATTTTCTTTTTAAAGTGGTGTTTTTTTGTGGCTTTAGACTCCAATTACATGTATGTATATAATATGTTCCCCACAATATAAACAGGTTCACAATATAATTATTTTTTATAGTTTCTGTTTCCACTGTATGCAGAATAATAATAATAATTCTCAACAAGAACTATTGATTGATTTGTCACATGACTTTTCCAGGGTTTAAGATTGTTTTATTTAGTTTCACATCTACCTCTAGCTCTATGTTTTTTAGACTGATGACAACTTGTTTGTAGTTTTATTTCAGAAAGTTTCACTTTCACAGTTACAGCTGGAAACCTTTGTTAATTGAATATCCTAGTTATATTACAGTAACCAAATTAAACTATATCAACTAAGTGAATTAATAAAAATAGCCTGTGTAAAGGCTTTTTCAAACTAAAAAATTATCTTGTGAACTCTGTGACCTGTTGACCTGCACAACTAAAAGAATCAGAATCAAGAATCATTATTTCTTGGCAGAAATACTTTTAAACACTTGCTGTACATTCAGCTGACATAAAAATCTTGTTTTCAAATATGTAGAATAATTGTGAATTTATCAGTAGCAGTAGTAGTTTTAATATTTTAGTTAATTTTTTGCAGGCACTTTTTTTGTCCGTCAAATGTATTTAAAATAAACTAAAATTAAAGAGAGAATCTTATTTAACTGTTGAACCTTGCCATAATTTTATTTATTTATAGATTTTTTTAAATTGGAAAAAAAAAATGTTTATGGTCTCGGTCTCGGTCTTGGCTTGTCTCGGTCTTGGTCTTGACTTGGTCTCGGCTCCCGAAAGTCTTGGTCTTGTCTTGGTCTCGGTGCATTCTGGTCTCGGGCAAGTCTTGGTCTCGGGCAAATCTTGGTCTCGGATAGTGTGGTCTTGAACACAACACTACCTCTTGTAAAGGAGCTCCTCTTGTAAAGGAGCCGAGCCTGAGGAAGACACAGGTACCATCGTGGGAGGGCATGAGGACCGTTTTTTTAAAGTTTATTTATGTATATGCATACCATCATCAGCCAATAAGTGATTCACCAATAAAT
Organism: Gouania willdenowi; assembly: GCF_900634775.1. Classification (NCBI taxonomy): domain Eukaryota; kingdom Metazoa; phylum Chordata; class Actinopteri; order Blenniiformes; family Gobiesocidae; genus Gouania; species Gouania willdenowi. The sequence goes on from NC_041044.1 coordinate 7,107,219, forward strand.
ATTATGCATCACTACAAAAAAGACTCTTTAAAAAAAAGTTGTACAAATTATGTTTAAATCTAAATATTTACCTGGGTTTATCATTACTTAATAGCCTAATTACCAGGGAAACTGTCTTGGGCCAACTTGAGTTGTTGGTTTTAAAATCTGACCAATTAAAATTATTTTCGAATAGCCTTGGATTATGGTATTAATTACATTACATTAATTACATTACTAAAACGTCTAATGGCTGGTACTGTACATATAATGTATGGATTGCTACACCTGCTGTTAATGTATTCTTTGTATAATCAGAAAATGTGATATCTCAACACTTGCTACAGTACTAATGTTCTGTTTGTGCAGACACGTTTAGTAAGTGGTTGTGTTGGCTAGTCCATGTCAACTCTTTGTTTTCTACATATTTGCATCTGTGCTCAGAGCTCCACCTACAGACTGTCAACATGCCTCCACCTTTATAACAGTAAACATGGTGATGCTGCTTTTAGTTGTTATGCTGCAAAGAAGTGGAACAAACTGCAGCAGAGCTGAAGTCAGCATCCAATGTGAACATTTTTAAAACAAAGTTAAAGGCACTTTTTTTCTCTACTGCGTATGATTGAGAGAGAGATTTTTGGTCATGTTGTTGATGTAATGTGTTTGTTGATGATTTTAATTGTTTTTACTGATGATTTTAAATGTTCTTATTGATTTTAAACAATTGAATGTTTAATCATGTAAAGCACATTGAGTTGCCTTGTGTATGAAATGCGCTATACAAATAAATTTGCCTTGCCTTGCCTTGCCTTTATTTTGTTAATTCTTAGTACTTCTTCTGTTTTACAAGGCCCCATCAATTTATCTGGTTGGATAGAGGAGATGAGAGCCAGCTCTCTTAGGGATAATATAACACTGGGCCTGAAAATGACCTGGTCCTGTGCCACCACTCTTAGACCTGTTTACTGTCAGGAGACGCAATAAATCTACTGTACCAAAGACACAGATAAAAGCACAAGGGGGACAACACCTGAATATGAATTTCATCCTCATTGACAAGCTAGGCTTCCTCCACATGGAAACCTACAAAAATGTCCAAGGTACATCATAAGTTATTAACTATTTGACCAATTGACAAATTAAGACACATTAATCAAGGTTGTCTGTTTTTTATTACTAGGCTATGAAAAAGAGAAGGTAAGCTAAAGGCTAGCCCAGTTTTACCTTCCTTTTTCTTCTTGTTTTTTTAGCATCAAACTTTATTGATAGCTGCCAAACTAGCAATTAGCTAGTGCTGAGTTCTTATATTATTTTGTATACCTTTTGGGTGTCATAAAAAACTTTTCAGTTGTTGAACAAAAATCTGCTGGAACCAGCCTGTCAAATGTATTTTTAATTTTATTATTAATCTGTCGATAATGAAAATTGTGTATTGTGCCTTTAACCTTGAATTTCTTTTCCTTGCCAGCCCTAAACTCAACTGGCTATTTTGAGTTTGCAAAGTACATTCATCAGATTTGTGCTGAGGTCATTTTGTTGTTGCTGAGAGCAAACCTCTCTGTTCTCATGAACTGTATGACATACAGTTTGTAACGACGACATTTCAGCTGTCCTCTGATTTAGACCCACAACAGTTGCTCTGCATTGATGAAGTCCACGCTGAGACGGGAATGTATTTAAAAAAACATATTTAATAAAGAAAAGAGCAAAGGATAAATACAATGACCCTCCTAGCTGATGAAGAGGAATGGGAGGGTGTGAAGGGAGGAAAGATTTTGATGGAAAATTACTGCTTCTACAGAGCTCTGCTTATCAGAGCTTTGGTATGAGACCTTGAGCAGAGACTGGTTTTTGTTGGCACTGTGAATACAGCACAATCTGTCTGTACTGCGAGTAATCCAAACATGACTCAGCAGAGGAGCAACGTCTCTGTTCAAAAGTACGATATAATGCAAACAGGTTGTAAAATGAATGGATGGAGGTAGAGCCATGATGTAAAAATGTATGAAACCTCTAAATTATTTACTTTTCCTTGTTGATTGTTTTATTAATTGCGCATCAATTAAAAAAAAAAAAAAAAAATTACCATTGTCGTTTTTGATGAATACAAATTAGCATTATAGTGGGACTGTTTTATTGCACCTTTACCCTGACCATAATACTGGCAGCATTCATCTCTACTCTTATTCAATCAATTTCTAATTCACCTCACGAAATGTTTTCCCCATAGCCCTAAATAAATATTTCTGTATTTCTTTTCTTTTTCTGTTGACAGCAAACAGGAAACCTCTGTGTGTCTGTCAGAGCAGTGTCATCTCCCAGTAGGTTATCATCACACGGCCTCAGGCTCTTTATTCCTATCCTAACATTTGATTGTTTCATATTGATATTCTGAGCCTAACCTGGGCTGGCTAATGAGAGGTTTCATGCAAAAGGAGTAATGGAGGTTACTCATCAGGGCACGAGGTTTCAGACACAGCAGTGCTTGTCTACCGCTTTCAGACAGGTTTATTGCTGTTTTGATGCATTTTAAGCAAATAAATAGATTGCATCAAATCCCAGGAAATGAGGGCAATATTTTGTGCTTTATTGAGGAGAGTGGAGGTAGACACTAAGGATGCAGAGGTGGAGGAAGATGCAGGTAAATAGGACAAGTGGAATGAAGATGGAGAGGTAAGTGGAAGACAGAAGGACTGGATGAGCTATTAGGGATGTGAGGTTTCACTCTGTCTTCATATATATTTACAAGTCAACATCCAAAAAGTTCCTTAAAACTGAGAATATTTCCTGTTGTTGAACATCTGTAAAGCTTTTCAGTTTTAATTATCACAGCTGTGACTAAGGTAAATCAAATTAATTAAACTCAACTTTGTTTTATCTTATGTTCAGTAAAATTAAACTCTTAGAAATGAGTGCATTAACGATCCGGCATGTTTTCACACTGTGAAACAATGTAGACCAAAGTGCTTTACAATACCTCAATCAGTTGATTGCGGCACGTCATGCATAGTTGTCGCAAAAATATTGCACTATATGTAGTGTTAATCTCTGACAACATATGCAGACATTTGAAAAAACAGCAATAGCCTAGTATTTAAGTATGTAGTAGTGTTGTCAACTGATTCTTGTGACATTTTAGTCAAAGTATTTCAATTTGGTGTATTTTGTGGTAAAACTTGAACTCATTCATATTTTGGCTGAACGTACGACATTTCTGCCTGATGAACGTTATTGCGAGCGAGTTCATTCTGATGCTCTGAACTTTGTTGAGCAGAGTTCCAGATGTCTATAGAGCCTTTCAGATGAAAACCCGGCTAAAACATGCTGTTTACGTGCTTTAATTATGTAGGGGGGAAAACACCAAATCTGGCAACCCCAGCCACCAAAGAGTCACACTGCTGGAGGTCGTGGTGGTGCACAAGCAGCTCTGCCTCAGATTCTGTCTCTGCGATTACAGTAATATGTATGGTTACTTAAAAGAAGGTCAGTGATGAGCCACGTGAGAAAAATATTACGTTTTTGTACTTTTCCCGCCAGGTTTCGCCAGGTTGTTTGTGTCAGCAAGGATCAAAACTTTTCAGGCAACCTTGCATTGTTTGTCCAGATTAATTTGTATTTGTATTGCATTCATCCATTAAAGTGAATGTGTCAATTTCCACCACATGCGTATGTGGTCTGTCACAGGTGCATAACTACTTTTTCATAACGGCGCCCTCTGCAACAGATACGCAGACCTTCTATTTTTGCTGGACGCTGGACCAACGATGCATGAATTCAGAAAAAATAAGCTTGTGTGGGACAGGAAGGAATGAACAGACAGATAAAATGTCTGGTTTATTTTCAAAATAAAACACCTTGTGCTCTGATTGGTCAGACGTCGACTGCTATCAGTCATTGCAGAGATGCATCCGCAGTCACATTACAGCTCTCTTTTCTCTCCTTCCGTGAGAGTTGATTCTCCTCTACGTACACCTACCAGTAGCGTGTATGGGCGCTGCGCATCCATTGTGCATATCCCCCCCATGCAAAATGTGGCCCCCCATAGATGATGAGGTCCTATGCACAGCACATTCTGCTTTCAGAGAGGGGCAGCTCTGCTTACTATAGTCATAAATGGGGCACTCCCGTAGGCACATCCTCCTTCTCAGTAATGTGTTGAGGTCAGATCACCTGGATACAGAAGGGCTATTTTCTGATTGGCTGATAAGTAGCAATATGTTACTTTTTGATATAATGTGTAGTTAGCCGTTCCAAGCTCTCGTTGAGCTCTACAATGCTCAGTGCGTCTTGCTAAACGCACCACTGCACTCATCTGATTGGTTGACAAAGTGCTGATTCAAGCAGATCAGTCCGCCTTTGCCTCAACCAATCATAGATTACTAATTTTTTTCATAGTCTGTTACTAATGTGTGGTGTGTTTTATCAGTTCTAAGAGTGAGAAATGTCATGTGTGGCATGTGAATTCATTGAATTGCGTGTGTCTCAAGCTCAACACTTGAAAGCCCTGGCATATGAAAAATACACCCACAACAATAACAACACTGTTAGCCTGTGTGCTTCACTGGATGTTAGGTTAGCATAGGCCGCACAGCTTTTGAAGCTAATGTTAGTGTCATCGTTGATTGGGATCAATGTAATTGTATCAGGGCAAATGTGATTCAGCAATAGAGAAGATGGTCTTAAATCTACCGTGATCATATTTGTCAAAGGGTACCTGTAGTGAAAATGTGTATAACAAAAAAAGTGTTTAATGTGCCACTAATAAACAAAATATGTGCACCTTTTTGTTTAAAAAAAAAAAAAAAAAAAACACATTAGAAGAACTTTGTAGAACAATTTTACACCTTGCGGCATAAATAATGGAGAGTTGCCATTTTGATCAGGATATGACGCACTTTCGTTGATTCCTGTTAGCTGTTGCTAGGCAACAATGTTCTGTTGGTCTACAGTTACTGAACAATGGCGGAGTGTAAAGCCAATGGTTGCAACAAGAGAAAAACCCAGCAGCAACATTTATTTTGCGTCTCTAAGCCAATTAACGACACTAAGTCAGAGTTAGCTAGATGTTGGCTGAATTTCGGTGGTATAGGAGGACCACTTCAAACCATAATCATAATCTAATAGCATCTCTCTGCATCCTGATCCTAAATCTAAATCATGGAATTTATCAGCTGGACTCTCAATGGTATTGGTCCAATTTTCTCAACAAGGTCAGGCAAAGGAGAGCCCATATGTCCTGAGGATGTCCCAGGGTAGAAAATTGTTCTAAAAAGTCATTTCAATGTGTGTGTTTTTTTTTTTTTTTAAGGTGCACATATTTTGTTTATTAGTAATACAATAAATACTTTTCTGGTTATAAACATTTTCAGTATAGTTACTCTTTAATGGTTATGTGGCTTTTCTGTTTGTAGTCGAAGCTTTGTAATTAGAAATAGATGGTCTCGCTTTTTCCATCTCTACATGATTAGTGGTTGATGTTAAACATGAGCCCTGATAATCTTGTCTGAATTATTATTTGAATAATGTTTATTCTGTTGCTTTTTATATATTGAGCTTGTTCAATGTGATTATTGATCAAATTAATCATTAATATTACTACTGTTGGACTGTTTATTGTCCAAATGTTTGTTATTCAGTGCTTGAATCTATACAAAGGCTTTGAAACAACACATATTAATTGAAGTTTCTTTCCAGAGTGATTTTCTTCCTTTGATTCATCACTGATGAGATACTTTGATGTTTAGCAGTGTTTAACTATTGTGTACATTTAATAACTGATGTAATAAATGTTACATTAATATTTGATTAATTAATATTTTGCCATCATAGAGGTTGTGTCTAAATTGATTTGTTTTAGTCAACAAGAAATATTGTTAGTATAGTATGAACATGCCACAATTATAAAAAAAATTTAATTAAATTTAAAAAAGCCTGGCTGCAATCACGACAAGCCACATTTTTGGAGATTTGATTTGCACTGATATTATATATTGGCATGCGGTCTCTAAATATAAATAATCCTCACCACACTTATGCAATTGCTATGATAGAAATACAGAATGATTTCAGATGAGGCTTTTCAAACCATATTTCTTAACAATTTAACAATTAAAAAATAGTTTGGTATTTAAAGCAACAAAGCTCAATAAAAACAAGCTTATTTAACAATAGATATTGATTTTGGCACTTGACACGCTCCAAGAATTTATTCAGGGTAATATTCACAGTAAAATGAATGATTTTTCACTTTCTGAAATTGCATGGTGTGAAACATAATTCTTAATTGTTTTTTAATAGAATATAAAAACAATGCAAATGAATGTAAACTTTAAAAGAAAAATATCTTGATTGCTGCATTAGAAAAACTCCCTTGTAAACAAATTAAAACAATTTTAAGCTTTCAGAGAAAAGACTGTCACAGCCTCGTCATACAACACAGAAGACTCTGCTTTTTCATATACAGTTGTTTTTTTTTAACATGCATGTTCTTAACAAGTGTCCCTGTGTGTAAATAGGCTCAAGCTCCATTTTCTCCTGCATCCCAAATATTCAGTTCTTCATCCAGTTTTGCATGCCCTCAGTCGTCTGTTGTACTCATGGACACCAGCTGGTAAAGGGGAACAGCATGCAGTGAACCGACCGAAACCTGTGGATGGGAGAAGGACATGAAGATAAAATACTTCATAGGATTTGGATTTTTGTACATATAAAATAACTTAGTTCCGGACAACCAAACTTAGTTTGTGAAGGGCTGCAGTCCTACAGGTTTTTGATATATTCTTGCTTAAAGCTGCAGTTTGTTGAATCGTGAGGTGTATTTTTACATAGAGACTAGTACCAAATGTAGGGACTTTATCTTGTGTTATTGGAGAGTTTTCTGATGTTTTAGAGACATGAAAGCACATATCACTCGCTGCTGTGAGGACAGTAACCTGGGGTTTCCACTGGATACGTCTCCGCTGGGCCACGGCACCGATCTGGTATTTCACCGCTGTCCGCCGTCCGGTAATTCACACCGGTTGCGTTTTGAGTGCGCCGTGGTGCGCTCCGGTTGAACGACTGTGACGTCACGAGACAGAGCAGTTCTCACGATATTTACATAATCGGGCGAGAACGCGGTTAAATATATGTGTTCTAAACGCAACAATAAACAGATAAACAGGTCAGTGTTCCTAACGAAGGAGTACAAGAAGGTTGGACTCTCTGGATTTGTCATAGACACATTTTTTAGCAACAGCCAACAGAGAAGAGATAAAACTGCACCAGTAAAACATGAACTAAATCAAAGTTGCTGCAGTTTCCAGTGCAGTTACAGTATGAGAGGAATCAATATAGTGGATGTGAATTTGTTTTTACACATTATGACGTTTTGGTGATGTATTTACTTGAAATATAATCTGAAGTATTTTATTTTGAAAAGTAACCCGATATTTTATTGCGGAGTACGTGCTTATTTTCCTTTTAGCTTAATTTGCTCTGAGCTGATTGATGCGTCGTGCTCCGGTGTCCGTCAGAAATAGAAGTCCTGCGTATGTCTGGCGGAGGGCACCGGACTACGGCATCTGGGAAGTAGCAGACACGCACCGCAGCGAACCTGGTGGAAATTAACACATAGACTGAAGTGGAACCCTATCAGCTCCGGTGACGTGGCGGTGACGTAACGCAGCGGGGCCGCATCCAGTGGAAACTGGGGGTAAGAGGCTCAAAGTCACAGCCGTTCCACACACACAAGTAGCTGCTGCCGATCCCAGCTGATCAGAGCAGACACACAACTCCACATCCAGAGTGCAAATGAATTGTGTCAGTTCTCTTCACCTCTTACAAGCTATTTATCCTGTCTGTTAACACTATCTGTCTGACTCGGGGCAGACTGCGCACGGACTGAAAGCGGAGCGCTCGCAATCTGCCGCATACTCCGAGTCAGAGGGACCTCACCAGAGTCTGTTCCTCCTGAACACGTTTGTGCCTTTATTTTGTTGCTTCTCCAACTCAGTCTTCCTTTTGCTTTGCCGTGTGACCTCTGAGACAAAACCCACGCTAGAGACTTCTGCTGGAATAAAATGCCACGGGACTATCCCTAGTCTCATATCGTGAATGTGCCTAAACTTTCTACGAGCAGCCAATAGTAATGCTTAAAACAGGTCATGGGTTCGCCCTGTTGGTGAAAAGATCTCTGATTGGCTGAAGTTCAGCGTCATGCTCCTGCATTTCTAAAGCTCATCTACAGCCAGGAGAAGGAGAAGAGATTCACTGTCCACTCAGAACACTTTGGATTACAATATGCTCAATGATAATCATGGTTATTTGACCAAATAACACCAAAACAAACTTACATATTGCAGCTTTAACTCAGCCATAGATTGAAACATATGTGATAAAGCTCCACACAGGGATGAGCGTGAAATCAGGTTTTAAGAGTAGGGTGAGAGCTAAACATGCACAATGGGACTGAGTTTGTGACCCCTGATATAAAGAGTATGACCCTCACCAACTGAATGCACAGTTGATGTTAAACAGCATCTCCCCCACTCTCCAAAACATTGGAACATTGATGTATTTTATTTTTATGCATAGAAAGCTTTTCTACAAGCAAATAAGTGTGAGTATTTGTGGGAATGTGAAGTTCCAAATTATTTCTTATTCTTCTCGACCATATTTTGACTTGCGATTACCGATCTACACCATTCAAATGTCAAAATGCTGCCAACTAACTTGTAAATTGCTTTTAAAGTTATAATAGGATTTTATGCTTTTACTGTAAACTGCTATATATTTGGAAATATTTAACTCAGAGACACAAATTTTGCACCAAAATGTTGTCTATTTTCTAAACAACAAAGCTATGTACTTTTTTTTTTAAAAGTGACCCTGTTTATCAGATCTTATCTGATTTACACCATTCAAATGTTCTGCTGCTTAGTGACAATGATACTATCTAATTTTCAAAATGCACATTTAATGTAATTTAAGGTTTTATGCAAATTAGCCTCCTTTTGCAAGCCTTAGAGTGCTTGATTAAGTGTGCTAGAGTGAGACAGCTGATAAAGTTTGAGGAAAACTGCTGTTAAAGCTTTAATCCTGCAGCTACAGCCACAATTTGTAACTTAAAATGTTGCTACAATCTTCTTTAAATTACACTTTTAGTGGAAATGTTTATCTTTACCTCAGTGTGATCAGAGACTGCTTCTACCTCCCTTCGAGCAAGTGGAACCTAGTTCAAATCTTGTCTGGCACAATGTCTAACTTTGACCCAAAATGTTTGTTAAATCCACAAAAACAAAACGTAATGCTGTCAATTCCCTACAAGTATTGCCAACAAATATTGGTAATATGTACAAACTTGTGTTCATTGACAATAAACACATATAGTGGTAGGGGTTGGCAAATATATATATATATTTATTTTCTGGTTGATTATTAAGCCCCATCCACCCTTTTATTCACATGAACAGTAAAAATCCTGGATACGATTCTCATGGAAGAGTTGTCCCAAGTGTATTTGTTCATTGCAGGGGTTCTCAAAATGTTTGGATCTAGGGACAGCTTACAGAGGAAAAAGTTTATCAAGGACCATCTCATAATCCTCACGTCAATGAAATGCTATTTACTGCCATTTGTAGCCGTCATTGTCATAGGAATGATCTTTTCTTTAAAAGTCTAAATTGCACATTACGACAGTACCGGTATTCATGTACTCAACATCTAAAGTATGTTTGTTACCTTTGTTAAGAAGGAAATATTTTCACTACCGTTTGTTTGTTTGTTTGCAGGATTACGTCAAAAGTAAGATTTTGAAAAAGTTTTAAGCAAAGACAGACCATAGGGAAGTTTCCATTACATTTTGGAGGGATTGATGTACTGATTTTAGAAAAATCTCATCTTTAGGGAAATTTCTCAAAATTCAAATCATAATTGACTGATCCTGTGTGAGTTTCATCTGTAACAGGGCTGCCCATACATCTGGTCCTACTGTATTGTAATTAATGTGGATATAAAAGTGTCAATGATCATGTACTATGTACTATGATCAGGATCATTGATCCTGATAACTGACAGTATCTGGCAAAGGGGAGGGTTGTGATCTGAGTTCTCTTCTTTTATTGGTGCATTTTATTGTAATAATTGCTTCATGGACGCCAGTTCTTATATCTTGATAGGCAAAGCTTTTCATTTAAGTACACACTGCATAGCTTTATCCAATGCTTTAGTGCATATTATGAGTCCTTTGAGTATAAACACACAGTTCAATGTACATAAGGACTCAGCTTTTTCTTAAACACACACACACACACACACACAATGTGTGAAAAAGAACTCCACACAACATGCACATCACCTAGTGTTAAACTAAAGGGTCCCCAGACATAAAATGTGATAAGCATGTGGAAGTGAAAGATGGCATGTTGCTCATACATGACCCATTGAACAATCTAATGGGAGAAAGACCAACCTTGACGGGTCATCTTCCTTAGAGAAGCCTCCTTTCACCTCAATGCTGTTCATCTTGTTCTCAAACATCCCATAGCTCAGAGTCACCTGCAGTGAACACATTAATAAAGACTACATCTTCATGAACGTATGTGTGTGTGGAGAGGTGTGTGTTGCCACCTGTTGACTGATGCTCCTGTGGTTGATGAGCAGCAGGTTCTCCAAGTGGGAATGGAATAAAGAACAGTGGACCATGGAGATGCCCAGCCTCTTTTCCACGATGAAGCCCACTGTGCAGTCATCAGGGAGACGAATCACTGCCGATGTCTCTTCGAAGCGAGATCCACTGAAAAAACACCCACACACTGCATAACGCTGCAGGCATGTCTGCCACACGCACAGTCTATGTGGTCAGAAACTAGAAGTGACTCATCAGCTCATTTCAACCCTTCAAAACTTTTGTCCTAAAGATATTTTACTTATATTTTCGCATATTTTATCCAATTACTGAGTATTGTGCAAGCTTTAAAGCTGACCTTTTCCAAATAACACCATAACTTAGATTGATTCCTCACCAGCCTGCCCCCGGCAACTATTAGTCTCAGCTCTTTGTGGGCAACGTTGTCACAAACTTTCAGCAACCTCAAATTTATGAGGAGATTGGTGATTCATCACTTTGAGCCTTCTAATCAAATTAATGCTGGTGGGTAATTCTTTCACATGCAGTCTTACATTGGAGAGTCAAATAAAACGCTTAATCTAAGTAGTTCTGACATCCAATTTAATCATGGTGTTTCTAAAGGCATCCAAGCAACTGCAATAACCAACTAAACATATGAACACAATGACAGGTTCACCTCCTGCATTTTGTCATCATTATTAATAAATCTTTATTTAAATTGGTTTTCCCATTAACATTTAAATTATGTTCAAACAAAGAGAGCTGGCCAAGATATCAGCACCACATGAAGTCACTCAAAGCCTGTTTTCAACAGCCGCCATCCACTGCTCATCCAGAGCTATAACTGTTTAAAAGTGATAATCAATGAACACTTCATTTAGTGACATTTTTTGTAACTCAGGTTCAAGCATTTACTTGCTTTTATTTGAGAGATGGATATTTTTGTTCAAGTTGTCACAGTTTCTTCTTGGTTTTGACTCCAAAAACACAACGAAGGAGAACAAACTACACAAAAATGACTCCAAAAACACACAAAATGACAGAAAATATACAACAGGGAAAACAAAAATACACAATGACTCTAAAAACCCAAATTACAACAAAAAACTGAAAATGAAAACATAAATACACAAAAATGACTCAAAAAACACAAAAAAGTAAAACTAAATACAAAATGACTCAAAAAACCCAAAAGACAATGGAAGCCCAAAATGACAACATAAATACACAAAACTGACTTCAAAAAAGACAACAAAAAACACTCAAAAGGACATGAAAAAAACACACAAAATGACTTTTCTCTATTAATGTTCAAATTGGTCATTATTCCAGGTGATTATTATTATAAATGATTACATGAATGTTAATAATGTGGCCCTTGAATCAAACAATCACATTTCTGTGGCCCCTGACTGTGTTAACAGTTGCCCATCTCTGGCTTAGACTGAGAAGAATCTGGTTTCCTATGTAGTAAATTTGGCAGACGTTGCACATACCTGGCCCATGGAGCCATCTTTTCAGCTAATCCTCGGCTCAGACAGAAGCCTGCTCCTCCTGTAGCAAACCAGAACCGCACTTCCCTCTGAAACACACCATCAACACGCACATTTAGAAACATGAAACCACAATGCACTGAGTAACATGGGCGGAGTTTGAGATTCTTGCCAAGGTGGGGCAAAGTAAAAAATAGAATGAAATATATAGACCGTCATGAGATTCGCGCCAACCACAATGTGTGTAACATATACAATAATGCAAAAATGATTAGTAACATAATTGATAATAATGACTCCAAAAATGTGCGCCAACGCATTGTTTAATGTTGTAAATTAATGATAAAATTAGGCTTCTGCTTCATTTTTGCTGCAGTCCCATACATGAGCTGCTGGGTGTGGTGTAACTTCACCATTTACATTGTGAAGAAAAATTGTGCAACAGAAGAAGAACCAACCCAAAGTCTCAAAAGTTTGGAACTATTTCACTGAAAATGTCAATACAACTACAACTAGAAAAGCACTCGAACAGCGCAGTGATTTATTAAACCACAGTGCACTATTGTATTTAAATGGTGCCACATTTATTCTTTTTAAGATTTGTCACAAACAGGTAAAGAGTACAGCATGAGTACAGGGTGGGACATACACATAATGCACTACCCTACCACTACTACATTATCCATAATCTATCGCGCTTAAAGGAGCAGGCTCAGGCACAGCTCACATCTACCCATTTTGTGGTAGTGGTATTTTCTTATTTTTGGAAATCCAGAACATCACCAAAATGTAATCACCTGTTCCTTGTCCCATTATCAACATTTCCTAAAAATTTCATCCAAATCCGTTCATAACTTTTCAAGTTATCTTGCTAACAGACAGACAGACAAACGCAAGGTACAATGATTCAACTAAATGTATTAGATAGTACTTCAGCTGACTCAGCATAATATGCACGGGGCATTACCTGACATCATCGACAGTGATGATGTCAAAATTTTTCAAAAGTTCCACAGTGTGGATGGGAAATTAATGGGATATATATACTGTGTATATATATATATATATATATATATATATACATTTTTTTTTTCTTTTGGTAGCCAGAACATCACCAAATTATAATCACCTGTTCTTTGTCCCATTTATCAATTTTCCTGAAAATTTCATCCAAATATGTTTATGCTTTTCAAGTTATTTTGTTAACTGACAGATAAATGCAAACAGACAAAAGGTAAAACATAACCCACCGCTCTGCGCTTCGCGGAGGTAATAAATGCATTACACAATCTACACCTATATATATGTATATATATATATATATATATATATATATATATATATATATATATATATATATATATACGTTTTATGGCACTTAAAATTATTCTATATTATGTAGAGCATAGTAAGATTTTTTTTTTTTCGAATGCATTTGGGAAAACTGTAATAAACACTTTTGACCACTAGGGGAGGGCAATGCTCCCCCTGCCTGCCCGCCACAAACTCTGCTTATGCCGAGTACATACAGATCTGTCAATACAGATACAAAGAAGAAAAGAAAACTAACATTGATTCGTGGAATGTACTGGAAAAGCAAGTCTATCTATGTTTCACCGTCCAACATGTATAGCACAATCTTCAAGGTAAAAGATACAAAGAAAACATCAAGCGAGTGTAGTTTTTGCAATGTTTTTTCCCAGAACTAGCAGATGTGTCTATAATGAACTAAAAATGTGGGAAGGATCATCAAACATTATATAAAGATTGTCCCACTGCACCCGTTGTTTCCACAGGACGTGTGGAGCTTTGTTTAGTGCCATGCAACAAAGGGATGTATTGAGTGAGCTGCCCTTACTGAGCTAATTAGTTACACTCTCTTTGAACTCGTGCTCTCCTTGTGGTTTTCCTTCTTATTTATTTACTTCACTCATTTTATAATTTGTTTTTGCAGCCCTTTGGAGGAACTGAAAGCAGCAACACAGCTTCTTACCTTGAACGTTGTGTATTTTTATTCAGGTCAACCTCCAGTGTGTGTATGTCCTTTGATGGACTGAGGGCCTGTGAGAGTAAGCCCCGCCCTCCTCCCTCAGTAGCATTCAGAGTCCCATCACATCCAATAGGAAACACTGATATATTGTCCATCTTAAGGTTTCTTTTGTAATCATTTATATTCTACTTTATGTCTTGAATTATATTAACTTCTCACACTATTCTCCTTTTTTCTCCTTATTCTTATTTTCTTCCTCCACGTTTCCACCCCTCCTCTTACCATCCCATTGCTCCCTTCCTCCTCTCATTCTCCAGGCTGCCTCCTGACACTGACAGGAAATCGAAAAAGATAGGCAGCGAAATGCTGGAAAATTAGTCTAGTAGACAAAGAAGAGCCTGACGTTGTTTTTTTTTTTTGTTTTGTTCTCTGGAGTGAGAATGGAGGAAGAGGAGGAAAGGGAAAAGAGAGATGGCTAGAAATGAAGCCAGGAAGCAACGATTAATAAAGAACCATTTCTCAGTATAAATGGGTGCAATCAGAGCACAGAATGGGACACAGGGGAAATGGAGGGAGACGTTTGAAGGAATAAGAGAGAGAGATTAGTGAGGGCAAGGAGAAACGAGAACGAGGGAAACAGGATGGAGCGCTGTGCAAAGGAAGGAACAAAGTCAACATTACCTGTATGTCAGAAGGACACACACACATACACACCTCTGTGTGTGTGTAATCTAGAGATGGGCAACTTTTATCACAGTGTGAGTCAAGAAAAAAATATTCTCTGATCCAAGGTCACATTATTTACAATACATTCATGTTAGCATTTAGAATAATGACCAATCTGAACATTAACACAGCGTTTCCTGTGTTGATTTTGTCATTTTCTGCATTTGAAGTCATTTTGGACCACCAAATAAATCCGGGATGTTGTGAAAATCCAACATCATAGTACAGGCCCTTTGTCTGTTTTTGATTTCAATTCGTGTGTGTTTTTTGTATCTATACCTTTGTTCTTTTGTGCGTTTTTGTTGTCATTGTATGTATTTTTGAGTCAGTGCACTTTGAGTCATTTTGCATTTTTTGACTCATTTTTTGCATTTCTGACGAGCCACGATAAAATCAGGAACAAGTCGGCCAGGGGGCGTTTTGAGTTATTTACAGATCCTGAAACTGGGGATTTGAAGCTTTCCAATGGTGTCACACACATAGAAATCAAATCATATTTGAAGAAGTTATGGCCGTTGGAAAGTCGTCACTCTCGAAAGGGAGACAACGATCTTCAGGTCCAGATGTTTTCTTCCCCTCAGAGTGGTAGGCTGAGATGACAGAAACAAAGGCTGGACATTTGCATTATTTTAACAACGCAACCTCCTGCAATGGTTGTGAATAGTTGTTTTAAGCCGTTTTAATGCAATACATCCACAATTAATATATTTCTGTTCAGTATGTATAAGAACTGCAGCGCAGCACGAGCGTTGAGAATAAGTTTCACTTTTAGGAACCGCTTGTATCGGATGAGCAGACATTTGACTCAAAGTGAAGCAACAGTAGGAAAAAAAAATGGATTACCATTTTAAATGGATTATTTCTGTGGTCAAAGAAGTGAGGCAGCGAGCGACTCTAACAGCTGCTGTAGTTTAATGACTTACGCTACGGCTGCTGTACTGTATACACACTTCATAAAGCAGCGTTTGTTTGACTTATAGTCAGAATAGATGCTTAAGGAGCCATGTGTTTTACAGAACGCTAATATAATTCCAAGTTAAAGTTAATTCTGAATCAGTTGGCTGGCTTTTTCCGTTTTTAATTCCGAATTAGATAATTCCTCTTCCTTGTAAACACTTACTTTGGTTCAAGCTGCTTCAAGGTAATTCGGATCGTAATTCGCTTGCGCGACTTGCAGCGATAACGCGCTGGTGACGACATAATCCAAGATGGCGGCGGCCCGGACTCCAGCCTAGACTACTTAATAAAAACCTTAAAAGAGATGGATATAAGGAAAAGAGTGGCTAGACGGAGGCATGAACACGCGGACTTAGCTTATTGGCCCAAACCAATATTAAAAGCATTTTTTTGTATAGCCAAAAAAGCCAGTATGTTAATCAGCTGATGGAATTCCATGCCGCCAAACACAGACATTGCTTTATTTCAAGGTTATTTATAACTTCAACCAACATATTTTGCACAAAAGAAAAAAGAAAAAACCTGGATTTTCTCAGAAAATAATTTGTCCTTTTCTCAGATTCTCTCATGCGGACTTGTTCCTGGTTTTGCCATGGCACATCACATTTACTTTGCGGGATGTAAAACATTAGGCCAAGGGCCGCATGTGGCCCCCAGGCTGCCAGCTGCCCATGTCTGATGTAGTGTTTTTCTCCAAATGTTCTCTGTAAATGATTATCTCACTGTTGAGGTAAACCAATAAGATGTGATACCGTGGTATTGCCCTCCAGGAGTTCGTGTGCAGTGATGGGTTTGTCCAAACTGGGCTTCCCCACATAAATATCCCTCTCCTGTGGGAAGGCCGAGAGCAGAGAGAGAAGAGCCTCTGGGTTTACGTAGTTGTCATCGTCCACGTGACAAAACCACCTGAGCAGCAACAGAGGGAGAAAAGAAAAGTTGCAAATTAAAGTTTAAATATGGCTCCTAATCGTGTGGATATACTTCCAGCGACCCTGCTGTTGCTTATTGTTTGGATCAGTGAATAAAACACTAATTTTCCTCTTAGTTTATTCCATGTTTGCTGAAGCCCTGAAATACATCAGAAGTCAGTTCACTATGCAAATGCAGTATTTAGAGCTCAATTTTCAACCCCACTGGTTTATGACTGGGTCTGTTATTTTAAGAGAGTCCATCAAATGTGTTATCGTGCGTTGCCACGATGTACTTTCAGCGCGTGTGGGATGTCTTCTCAAAGAATGTTTCAGTTTAAAAATTACACATTCTATAACAAAAATAACTACAAATTCTATATTTGTATTTTCCTTCTTCCAAAGGTTCCTGTAAGGCAGGGATAAGCAACACTATCACAGCGGGGGCCACAAAAATGTGATCGTATCAGATCCGAGGGCCACATTATCAGCATTTATGTCAGCATTAGAATAATGATTGAGCATTAATATATGGGGGGGGGGTTGTCTTTTATTCTGTATTCTGTATTCTGTTGTTTATTCTTTTGGTGTTTTCGTAGAAATGTTGTTTGTTTAAGCGGTAACTGTGTCTGTCTTTGTTGTCATTTTGTGTTTTATGAGTCATTATGTGTATTTTTGTGTGTGTTTTTGTTGTACTTTGTGCATTTTGCTGTCGATTTGCGTGTTTTGGAAGCTATTTTGTGTATTATGTTGGACTTTATATTCCTTCCAACTTCTTGAAATACATTTTTTGGGGATCTGTTTTGGGGGCCGCACAAAATTAGATCGAGGGCCACATGTGGCCCCCGGGCCTTCAGTTGCCTATGCCTGCTGTAAGAGAACATTACAGCAGGTCCACTGTCTCTATCACGTGTTTTAACTGGTATTTTTCTCTTGAGAAGAAAACTAAAAGCCAGTGGTGTCAAAATGGGAAACTTATTTTCAAAAAAGGAGAGTGGGTGATAATAATAATCTCTATATCTATCAAAGATAGACAACCTCAAATGACCCAGAATAAAAGAAAATGGAGAAAATAAGATGTTGGGAAAAGATCTTTGATCAAATGTATTTGAAACCCACAACCCAAAAGAAAAACCACAGACCTCCTGACTTTATAGACTCTCCTTTTTTAATTAATCCAAATGGCTTTTTACTCAATGTTTGGAACTATCTGGAAAAAAGCTTTGATCGACTTCTACAATGAGTCATTAAACATTCATCAAACTAGCAATACTTTCTGAAAAATATGACATTTTATATAGCACACATTAAAAGTAAAAGTGAAAAACCTTTCCGTTATCATGATAAATCTGTGCTGTGAGGCATTATCTTAAAAGTACACCAGCTTTTTATCAGTTACTGTACTTATGAGCAGGTTTTTCTCCAAGAAATTGATCAATAATAAGGGAATTACAATGGGTATGTTTGTTGTATATGTGCAAAATACATTAGGTCTGACACCGAGGTGTGTAAAAATGCCCCAATACCACAGATGTAATGGATGGTGGAAATAACAGTACAGTTACAGCTCTGGGTCATCAGTTGATTCCTGCTCTTAAAAACATCACAATTAAATGTTTTCTTAAAAGTTTCTGTTTTAACTATAGCATTAGATGGTCAAAGAGGATATGAAATGTAGTCAGATTAACATGTAATCATGTTTACCTAAATATACACACTGTACAAGCAGTGGAAAAGATTATTAAATTAAATAAATAAAATAAAACTAGTTGTTTTCTAGACCAGTGTTTTCCAACCTTTTTAATCCCATGTTTCCTTTATCCATTTATGTGACATTGTGAGTGGCCCTTAGTTCTATTAGGGATTGAACTGTTGTGTTGCGGGAGTGGACTGTGAAGGGTCATTTAGGTTAGAGAGGGACCGGAGAGGGTCCCATTCCTCTCTCAAACACTCCCTCTATGTCTGCTTCTTCCCTTGTGTGTTTGCTCCTGTACTCCTTCTGGCTTTTGTCTTGCAGGTCCGTGGGATCCTCAGTGTGGAGTTACAGAGTCTCAACAACTCTGTCTCCACCCTTTCCTCTGCACACACCCAACACAGCATAACGTGGATGGCTGTTCATCATAGGAATGGGATCCACACAAGGTTCCTGCTGCTTAACAGAAGGTTTTCCTTGCCGCCATGATGAATTCATGTTGGGTGTGGGATACATATGTATGTGTATATACGTATATATGCATATGTGTGTATCCATAAAATGAAGAGTCCGTCCTTAAGACTGCTCTACTGTAAAGTGTCTTGAGATACCATTGGTTATGATTTGGTGCTATACAAATAAAAGATTGATTGATTGATTGATTGATGACAGCGATCACCACCGCACGTAGAGAACCAGCCATAATCACCCAGGCAGGCATGGCAGGTGAAGGGTGAAGAGGTGGGTGGGATCGGCTGTGTGTGTCTCTGCTTGTGTATTGGTTGAGGTTACAAGGGGCGGGGCAATTAGCATTTGTGCAAAACATCTAAGTTTGACATTTCGATTTCGATTTAACATTTAACATTTAGATTTAGATTTAACATTTAACATTTAACATTTCGATTTAGATTTAACATCTAGATTTAACATTTAACATTTCGATTTCAATTTAACATCTAGATTTAACATTTAACATTTCGATTTCGATTTAACATTTAACATTTAGATTTAGATTTAACATCTAGATTTAACATTTAACATTTAGATTAAACATTCAACATTTAGATTTAACATTTAACATTTAGATATAAGATTAAGCATTTAGATATGATATATAACATTTAGATTTAGATTTAACATTTAGATATAACATTCAACATTTAGATTTATATTTAAAATTTAGATATAGATTTACTGTGATGGACTGGCGCCCTGTCCACGGTGTACCCCCGCCCAGCGCCCAATGAGAGCCGGAGATTGGCACCAGCAGACCCCCTCGACCCTGGGAGACAGGAGCAAGTGGGTTTGAAAATGGATGGATGGATATAGATTTAACATTTAGATATAACATATACCATTTAGATTTAGATTTAAAAATTTAGATTTAATGCTTTTTTTTACCTCTATATATGTGGTTAAATGTTGTGTTAAATGTAGAAAAATGTGCTAAATATGAGAAAAGTGAAATAAATAATGAAAATGTGTTAGCTCCAACTTTCATACTACATTTTTACACTTGGCACCCCATATAGTTCATGTTATGCATCTGAACACTTTCCTGTGTCTGGTCCAATATTAACCTTGGATTTAAGCCTTTTTTTTTTCGTCTATTTCTGATGTTTTGTGAATTTTAGATTTTGAACTTCATTTTTTAATTGTTTTATATGGATTTGTGCCACAATTAATTGTCGATTAATGAGTTTGTGTGCATGTACTCATTTGTCTAATAATGTTAGAAATTAAATTGACAAATGTTTCCGAGTATCCCCTGAGATGTGTCCAAGGACCCCTAAAGGTACACGTACCCCTAATTTTTAATGTCTGTCGTGACAGTAATAATTTAAAGATATAATGCTAATAAATGTCCCGGTCTCCTCTTCTGTTTACATGTACTGCATATTTTCTCAGAGAGAAGTGGTCATGTGACCACGTACGTCATGTTCTGTGACGCATTTCAATATCGGAACGTCTGAAATTCCTCCATTTTTCTAAATTCAAGTGTTTCCATTACCAGTTTTTATTGCACTATTTAGATTTTGCGCATTTCCAAGGGTAATGGAAACGCAGCTACTGATATCAAGCTACATCCATAAGTAATTCAACATAATATCATAACTGTTTGTTAGTGTAATAGTTTTAAGTAAAGCATTTAAGCTATCTATAGCTGGGTTTCCATTACAGATTTTCACAAAATAGAAGCAATATTTCTAAATTGCGCTTTCAACTTGTTTCCATTGAACGTTGTTTTGGCACCTCATAAATCCCTTTAAATCTCATCCCGCGAGACTTTGCTGCAGAAAGATCAAAGCCCAGAATCTCCATATAACACTCTGTATTCCTTTGTTGTGTCACGTCTAATGTGGCAGTAATAATTTTAAAATATAATGCTAAGAAATGTCCCTGTCTGCTCTTCTGTCCACACATACCGCGCCAAGTTTTCTCGGAGAGAAGTGGTCATGTGACCAGGTACAGTACGTCATATTCTGTGATGTGTATTTGCGAAAAAAGTGTTTCCGTCGCACTTTTACGACACATTTCAATATCGAAACGCCTGAAATTCCTCTTCATGAAAGCGTAAAAAACTTTTTTGCGATATTTGAGTCTTTTTTCTAAATTCAGGTGTTTTCATTACCAGTTTTTATTGCACTATTTAGATTTTGTGCATTTCCAAGGGTAATGGAAATGCAGCTTATGTCTATCTAAAAGCTCAGTCCTGTTTATAGGATGAAGTTCCATTTGCAGAGCTTAAAAATTAGAATATTTACACTAATATTTAGTTAAGAGGGACTTTCTCAGGACTTGATTATTTGTATTTTTCCAACCCATTAAAGTTTAAGTTGGTGGTTGATTTACTGTTCTTTGTTTTTGTTTAGGATGGAACTTGAACCTCTCAGCAGCGATGCTGCTTGACCACATTAAAAGATTACTATTTATACCAGATATAAAGAGCACTAACAGATGCAGCTCAAGAAATCTATTGAAATGTTCATTTTTAAAGCAACAGCAAATATTTTCATGGGACCAATGCCTTGGTTTTTTTTTGCTTTTAAAACTCCCACTTTTTAAGTCCATCCCTCCCTTCCTGCATGACCTGAGGATGTTGATGAGTTCTCGATCTCACCTCTTGCTGGAGGCCATGAAACCATCGTATTCAGCGGACATCTTACAGGACAAAGCGGTCTGACTGTGGTCGGACTGGCAGTCTGTCACCACCAAGTGATAACCTGAGAAGATTGAACCATAGCACAATGTTCACATTTCAACAGTGTTTGAATTCACATATACAGTATGAGTAGCTAAAAACAAGTGGAGGATTTACATGTGTCCTAAAAACAGAGTAATGCACCTGATGCACATGTTGTAAGGGAAAATAAATTATTAAATTAAATTAAATTAAGTGGTTATCTTAGTTGTCACTGTCACAAATTATCTGGTTATAATAACATTTCTTTTGTGGCCAAACTGTTTTTTTTCTCAGTGGTTTGTTTAGTTTTAATGGTCAGATTTTAATAATCAGGGACACGTTGTACACAGTGTTTGTAGTTCTAATAGTAAATAATAGCAGTGTAGTTGACAACAGCTGTCTTTGGTTGAGATAAAGTCCCTAATGAGCTCTTCACACATTTTGTTCTCATGTAAATTTCAAACTGTGAGAAAATGAGGTTTTAGCTTACCTTCTGAACTCACGACTTTATCGTCTGTATCAGTGAAAATGAACGTCTACAAATGAAAAACAATGAGATATCAACACTCAAGCTTTGATTATTCTTTCTTTTAATTTACTGACACACACACGCACGCACACACACACTCACAGAAAAAATACAATTTATAAAGTGCAAGTTTGATGAGACAAAATCAAAGATGGATGGATGGATGGATCCATCCATCCATCCATCTTTGATTTTGTAGCTAGAGGGATGAAAATGAATAATGCAACACTGGCCTCTAGTGGTATGAGTGAGTATTGTATATGTATCTGAGTGCCAATGAAACAAAACAGATGTATATCATAAATAATCCTCCTAAATCATATTAGAAAAGAGTTACAGTAAAAGATTGAATACATTCTATTAATAGGTCTGACTTTTCCCATTTTTTCCTCACCAATCCATCTCACTCTATGATTTTCTTCTTTAAATGCCATCAATAGGTTGTAGTTTTTCCAGTTAGAGGTGGTCCAGTCCTCCTGTGTGGCAGCTACTTTTTTACCTGATGATGTAATTGTATTTGTGAGTGAGTCACTGAGTCTAGGGAGGTTTGCAGACCACAAGGGGATTGAACGAGCAACCGTTACATCACACTCCATCTCCACAGGTTCCCCTCAGGCTGGGCCCAGCCGCGTGTTTGAAGGGACAATAAATAACCTCAGAGAACCCAATCACCCACTGGGAAAGGTTAACCTTAGCAATGCAGCACCAGTGTTGGGGTGGGAAAAGTTGTACTGTTTAAAAGTACACAATGACTTGCTGTTAGTCAGAGATATGCCTCTTTTATTCCCTTACCAACTTTGAAGCAAGTGGTACAATCTCTTGTGCTGTCTCGCCCATGTTCGTAGTTTACGGGGGCCGGGGGGGGGCATCGTAGTCCCTCTGAGGGTAATACAATCAGGCAGCACACACACAAATATCCATCCATCCATTTATCCATTTTCAGAGCCGCTTTGTCAGCAGACAAACAAACAAACACATACATTCCCACACTCCCTTCCGTATTACTCCCACATCATTCATTTAATTTACTCGTCTCTCTTCCTCGTACTGTTCACATGGTCACATGGGACTATATGTGTGAAAGCACCCTTAATGTCACTGTTGTATTAGAATTTTTCAGTGATTGGTTGCTACTGTCTTGGGAGAGCAAAGGTGCGCATGTAGCTGTGGGGTGGGGTAGGGGTCGGGGGGTGCAGAGTGTTTACGATAGTGACATAACCAAAAGGGACCTTTAGGGGCAGCGCTAAGCAAAAGTTACTTAGTTCTGCTTTAAAGCACATGTATACAGTGTTGTATTGTATGGAAGCCCAAAAGAGTCATAATTAAATAAATAAAAACAACATTTTGAAATAAATACCATTTTGATAAATAACAGACAAATATATAATATGGCCATTAAATTGTTAAATAAGGTAATATTATTATGAAATCCGTTTTATTATTCTTAAATAATTTGATTTCCATAATGGTCTTTATTATTTAATAATGTCCTTTTCCACAATGGCCTTTTTATTTCATAATGTCGTTTTTCAGCAGAATGAATTCGGTCTGTCAATCAAAGCTAGTGGGTTGGACCATTGATTAGTTTTCCTAGACATCGGTCATGGCCGTTCTTTGACCAACACAGTGGTAGCAATGGGAGGGAATATAAATAAAGTATTATTAATAATAAAAAAATAAAGCAAGAAAAGTGCAGTGAGATGTGTCTGGCTTGAGTGTATTCATTTTGAGTGAGGGAGCGTGTGTGTGCGTGTCAGTGGAGCAGATGTGTGTATGTGTTAAGACCACCTGGGTTCAGTCCAACACGGTGACCGTGACAGGTAGCGAGGTTTATGTTTACATTGCAGGTGGTTAATAAAGTACAGTTCTCCAACACCAACACAGCCTGTTGTTTCTGCGCGGTTCCACTTTTATCTGAGGATTTAACACCAGAGGAGGAGCTACATTAACATTAGCTACAAATGTTAATCGTTCTACTTTAAACACAGGTTTAAATTGTTTGTATTTTGTCATGATAAAATGACAGATTTAAAAGATCTAGATCAACGACTGAGTACATGACATTACATTAATTTATATGACATAATAGTACATTATATTACATGCTTGTACATTAATGGCTCTGCATCCCTGGTTCACGCTGACTTTGTACTGTTTCAAAATCTTAATTCTAACATAAAAACATTCCACAACAATCCAATGCTCTTAGTCCAATCTGATTTTTCTTTCTCCCACCAAATCTCCATGTTTTTCAATCCTTATTGGCGTAATCCTAATAAGAGCCATTCTGGGATGTTTTATAAAGATATTATTAAACCACTGACACATTTGTAAAAACTTCAACCAAACCATTCAAGAATGAACCTGATTCCAGCTGTGGAAAAGGCATTAAATGGGTTCAGTGAGCTCTTCAACACTGATGTGAATCAATATGCTTGTGTTAGAAGGTTTAGGATAAAGGCTTCAGCTTATTATGCTCCTTTAACAACAAAAACACTGCCAGGCTCAAAGCACAGCTCACATCATGGCTTCAAATAAAAAACAAGTCCCCAAAGCTAAATCTGTGTGTTTGAAAGAGCAATTCCCTTTTGCAGCCATAACGTCAAAATATTGTGGAAAACAGTGAAAGAGCTGAATTATAATCCTGTAGCCTGCCTCCAACACTTTATGACATGGAGTGGCAGACAGGGAACACATGGTCGACCTTTTTAAAAAAGCATTTTACAAATTCAAGCTTTATTTCTCATGTGTCGTCTGCTGTCGCCACAATCTGCTGCAGACTGTGTGGAGTTATTTAAAGGATGTGGTGATGATGGTGAACATTCATTCAATGTGTGCTTCTACTTTCACACTGGCATCAATTGTCAGCATGAATTTATTTATTTGATTATTTATCTTATTTTTGATATTCAGTTTGAAACTTAATAAATCTCATACAGAGTTCCAAGTTATTTACATTTTAATTGAACAAATATGATGATAATGATATTTAAAATGTTCCTAATAACATGATTTTTTGGTCTTTATCCTTTTCAAAATATTGCATCGATTTCGCAAATCCAATATTGCAGGGCTGTCAAACTCATTTTAGTTCAAGGGCCAAATATGGACCAGTTCGATTACAACTGGGCCGCAAAAATGTGGGCATGAAAACCATCATTTCAACATTATTGTGCCCAAGTTTGCACTTCCAGTTATGAATTAGACATAAAGTATGGAAGGCATCAATGTTTGGTTTATTTTTACTCATTTTTATATTTTTTTCGTTTGGTATGTCTGTCTGTAATGTATGTTTTTGGAGTCATTATGTGTATGTATGTGTATCTTTCTGTTGTGTTTTTGTGCATTTTTTGTATAAATATTGTTTTTTGTTGCCATTTTAATGTGATTCTGGAGTCATTTTGTGTATTTTTTCTCTAAATATTTAGTTTTTTGACTAATGTTAATATTTTTGTTATTGTTTGGTGTATTTTTCTGTAATGTATGTTTTTTGGAGTCATTTTATGTGTTTTTGGAACCTTATGCAAATATTTACAGTTATTTTGCCGGTTTTTGTTGTCATTGTGTGTTTCTGGAGTCAATTTGTATATTTTTGTGCATTTCTGTTGTCGTTTTGTGTTCTTTCTGTATAAGTATTGTTTAGTATAAATAGATTATGTGTGGTGAGGGCATGTTTTGAGATGTGTGCGTGTCTTTCTGTAGCGTCACGCGTGCATTTTCCCTCTTGTTACTTGTATGTGTGCGTTTTGTTTTAGATGGTGGGCCAGTTTTATTATTTTTTAAATAACATGCACTTTTACCCTAAAGTCCCTGGTGTTGAAGGGGGTGTTTTGTGTGTATGTGGTGCTTGGCGCCTTGTGACCGTGGCTGCACGTGTTCGTGTAAATGGCAACACGCTTATAGGTGCTATAGAAGCAGTCTGAGGAGCCAGTTTAATAAAGTTAGTGACAAAAACACAAAATGGACTTGGATTAATTTTTCATGTGTGGAATAACATGTTTTCCTCATATTTTACTTGCTGCAGAGACGATATTTATTACTGTAATTCTACGCATCATGAAATGTAATGGCTCTTCCTGGGGACTGCAAAGAGATGCATGTTAATGTTTTTATCACTTTAACCCTTATCCTGAGTCAAACCCTGAAACCTGAATCATAGCGCGCAAAACAACTTCCAGCCCCCACACATTAAGTTTGAAGGTCATGTTGCACAGCACGAAAAAAGTCCGAAAGTGAAACTATTATTTTTGTCTCCCCATGTGATCATGTTGTCTCGGTGTAGCACTTCTGGTAAATCCACGGCCTAGTTCTGCAAATATTCTCTGAAACTAAACCGTTTTTACCCCAGCACCTCCTTAGGGTTAGGGAAGGGTCCAGGGTTTGGGCCAAATATATTTTTCAATTACAGTTACATTTTCAATTATCCATATTCAATTACGATTACGGTGGCTGGCATTTTTTCCAATTACAAATGAATTACAGTTATATTTTTTTAGCTGAAAGTCAATAACAATTACGTTCACAATCACTACATTTTTATTACAATTTTACTAACTTTAATTCACGTAGCATTGTGATGATTGTATTAGAGGTGGGAACCTCTGGGGCAATGTAAAAGAATAAGTATCTCCAATAGTGCTTTCTGTAAACAAAAACAGGGTCTGTCTTACCAATGACACCATTATAGTACAATATTCCAGTAAATAAAATATTAGTTCCTTCAACAAACAGTGACAAAATTTCTGTGAAGACGTACCTGCACATTTTAGTGAAAAAGCAGAAAAGGTTTTGAAAGGAAAAAAAAAAAAAAGCGAGCATATCGATAATCTATCGTGCGGAAAAATACTGCGATATATCGCTGTATTGAGATGTCTTCACACTCCTAGATTGTAGCATCATCTTTATAAACTTAGCTTATTAAAACATCAGCTTGATACACAGTATTGTTACTGTGTGAAATTGCATCATCCCTAATAAAAGTAAATACATTATTGTGACTTTTAACCTCTTTTCTTCATATTTAATGCTTATTTTTTGCCAATTTAACTGTATTCACAATTTGTCATTACCATTATTTGCCAGTTTTAATTAATTGTTCCAACTTTTTAAATGACATTATCCCATTGCCCTCCCCCATTTTCAGTCCGTTTTTGGCACCTCTAATTTGCAACTTTTAACCAATTTCTGTTTTTTTTTTGTTTTTTTTTTAATTCCATTTCACCACCATTTCATTATTTTTTTGTTTTGTTTTTTGTTTTTTCGTTTTTTTTGGGGAGGGGGGAGGGGGATCTAGTTTGAACCGTTTCATCTCTGATAAAAATAAGGATTTACATCTTTAAGATGACTAATATACCATGGCACAAATAGTAAGAAACTTTGTTACTGCAAAATGTTAAAAAAAATAATACTTATTTGAAATTATAATTATAAATATAAATTATAGTAATAAACTACCTTGATAACAGTAGATATTATTCAGATAAATAAATAAATGTGGTTATCACAGATTCATGGAATCACCATTTTGCTGACTTTGGGATGGACCCCAAAAATCTCTCCCCTTTATCCCCCTTATAGATGGTCCTGTCTCCACATGACTGTTCTTCAATGTTCATGTCTGTGTTCAACCACCTTCAGTTACAGTGGGGATCCCCGCCCTCTGGGACATTTATTTTGTGGGTCGCCGGCTGAAAAGATTGAGAACCACTGTTTAAGGACATGTTTGTGAAACGTGTCTCAATCTACATGTGTTTCTACACTTTAAATGTACTACATTTAGCAGATGACATCGGTATAAAGATGAATACTTTCTGATCAATATTTTTGTGATTTATACGTGGTGGCATTCAGATTAATTCAGCTTTTCGCCTCCCCTGAAGTGTCTGAAGAGAAATGTGCAGAGAGCAGAGAGAATTTTCTTTACTTATTTTATCAGTCTACCTATTCATCCGTTTTCTATTTCCTCGTACAGAGATTAGTAATGCGGAGCGTTCAGCTGAGCGAGGAAAGCTCACACATTTTGTTCTGAGGTCAGTTTAGATACTTCAGTTAATCTAATGCACTTTTTTAAAACCATATTTAGTTTATCCATTTATCTCTTTATCCCACTGAGTGTCCTAATGTCCTGGCTCTCACTCAGCTACTATGCAGGCTACATGCTCGGTAAGTAGGTGACTTTATGAATACCTGTAGGTAGATTTGTTTTGCAGTGAAAACAGATGAGTGCATCTGCATTGACATTATACAAACCAACAACACCACAAAGTCTTGCTGCTAAGTATGTTGAATGTTTACGTTGTGACACAGTTTAAATAATACAAATGTCAGCCATGTTTAATAAAATCATTTTTTAAAAATGACATTTCTGGATTTCTTTTTAGGCTTAAGAACCTGGATGCTGCTTTCTTAAATATGGGAAAACCATGAGCATCCTTGTTACATCCAGCCAATAAGCTGTCTGTAAATAATAATGTTCCTCTTCTGCCTTACTTTATACAATATTACTCAGTATTCATTGTAAAACCCCACTTACGTGTATATATTTTCTGCACTGTTACCTTGACCAATATCTTCTAATTATTTTCGTATTTATTATCATTATTTCCCTTTTCTATTTTTATTTTCTGTATTTGTATTTAGCTTTCTTGCTTTTTGTGTCTTTGGCTGGTGTGACATGTGAATTTCCCCACTGTGGGATAAAATAGTCCGTATCTGGTGTGACCACCATTTGCCTCACGCAGTGCCACACATCTCCTTGGCATAGAGTCGATCAAGTTGTGACTCCTCTTCAATGGCTGTGCCCAGTTGCTGGATATTGGCAGGAATTAGAACACGCTGTCATATACGCCAATCCAGAGCGTTTGTGAGAAATAGTTCTTTCGTGTATATAGAAATTGTTTTAGATCTTTGGGTTCAGCTCAGGAAAATAAGAAGCAAAAATGAAAGTGTTGCATTTATATTTTGTTCAGTGTATCTACTTATTGATACTTTAATGTATAAGATATTTCAGATCTAGTGTCAGGTTGTCAATCAGCAAGATGTAGCGCTTTGGCAGTAGATACAGACCTGGGGCCTCTTTTATAAATGTCGCGCACACACAAAACAGGACCTGAGAATGTGCGTACCTGTGCGTCAACTTTAATCCGTGCGTATGAATGTTTTGGAGATGTGAAGAAATGACGGCACCGGTGGTTAATTAAAGCTAAATTCATCTCCAATATTTAATGTCCTTGCATATCAAAGTAACAAGGATGTAACGATTCATCCATTACATCAATAAATCAATTTATATTCCTACATTCCAACTACATCAATCTGTGCTCGGCAAGTTTGCCTTTTGGATGACATTGATTGATCTAAAATCTGTTTAAATGGTAATCAATTGATTTTATTGATACAAGGAAAGAACGCATTGAATTTTAGCAAGGCAAACTTTATATGATGTCTTTTAAAAGACGTTACGATAAAATCTGTGACGTAATTGTCAAGTGCCAGCAGACAAAACATGGCAGAGAAGCCGGCAAAAGAGATATTGATCAATAATCCACATTTGGGTCCAGTGTGTGTAAACACTTTGGCTTTAACACAGACGGAGATATTCTAAAAAAGTCGCTCACTGTGTCCACCGTCGACCACCAGGACCTTCTGACAGCGTTAGCATTAGCTCTGCAGTAGCCTCATGATATCTATCACGTTAGAAGGAAAAGTATCAGGTATTGTATTATTTTGATGTATGAAAACAAGCAGATGAGTCAAATAAACCTATTTTTATTAAAATCGTATTGAGCATTGAAAATGAGAGCAGAAAAATTTACATCCTGTTAATTTAAACTAAAGTGTTGGATGCACTACTCAAATAAAATGTAAATACATTTGTGATAAAAAGTTTTTTACTTGTTTGTTTAATCGATTTCAAGTCACTGAATCGTTTTGGATCTAATCGTTCTAAATTAACCAATATTATCCATGAACTGAATCGGCAACAATGAATCATGATTTGATTCGAATATTAAAATGAATCATTACATCCCTGCAGAGTTATATACCTACGTAATCATAAGAGCCCTAAAGTGTTATAGATGTGCTCCTTTAGTGCATGAGCCATTAGATCAGTGGATGAAAATATGTTCATGTTAAGGCTCTGAGAGAAAAAAGAAAGCCGTCGTAAAACGTGCAGACAATAAATCTACAATCTGACAAGTTTGGTGCATGATGATATCAACATCCTATTTATCAGATACTTATCAGTTCAACTTCTACTGTTTGGTGAACCGGTTTGGTTGTTTGGACCTTTTTTATGTTTTTTTTTTTTAAACTTCCACTTATCCATCACTCCATCCAAAGAAGATTAAAGACGAATCCACAGAATGAGAACATGTAGCCTCTGAACACTTTAAGAGTCAGTCTGACAAGCTCTGACAGAAGTCATTTAACTTGTGATGAGATGTCACACGGGTGTATCTCCTCTGAGGACAATCCCTCTGCTTTTTAAAAGATGGCGCAGCCATGAGAGCCATAACTCAGCTACACAAAGAGACACAGCCAAATACTGTAGATAACCAGCTCAATATATCTGTCAGCAAGATCCTTCAACATAGCAAATAACTGATGAAGAAAGATTATTTAAAGCCTCGAAAATTAGACCAAACACATTCTTACAAAGATTGATTTTTTACAAAATGTTTAAATCTTAGTAGCAATGTTTTTGGAGAGGTTTTTTTGTTTGTTTTTTGGGGGTATTAATGTGAGCATGCTAGCATGCTAATATAATAAATAATGATGTTGCCAACCGTCCTTTAACACAGTGGTTCTCAACCTTTTCAGCCCGCGACCCCCAAAATAAAAGATCCAGAGACCGGGGACCCCCACTGTACCTGAAGATAGTTGAACACAGACATGAACACTGAAGAACAGTCATGTGGAGACAGGGCCATCTATAAGGGGGAATAAAGGGGAGAGATTTTTGGGGTCCATCCATAAAGTCAGCAAAATGATGGTTCGTTTATGGTTGTTGGTTGTTTTATGAATCTGTGATAACGACATTTATTTATCTAAATAATATCCACTGTTATCCAGGAAGAGTATTATTATTTAGGACATAGTGCATAGTCATCTTAAATATGTAAATCCTTGTTTTAATCAGAAATAAAATGGGTTAAAAGTGAATAAAAAGGGTGTAAATGGTGGTGAAATGGCATTTTAAAAACCACTGAAATTGGTTAAAAGTTGCACATTAGAGTGGCCAAAAATGGACATAAAAAGTGGCAGAAAAAAGTTGGAACAATTAGTTTAAACTGGCAAATAATGGGCACGACAAATCATGAATGTGGTTAAATAAATTTTAAAAAATGAGCACAAAATGTGGTGAAAAGATGTTAAAACTGACAATAATAGGTCAACAAGAGTGGTGGAAAGGGTTTATAAGTGCCCAAAATGTCTTGAAAGTGGAGAAATTGTGCAGAAAATTCATTAAAATGTGATGGAGAAGTGGCAGAAATAGGAGTAATGTAGCAAAAATGCATTAAAAGGAGCAAAAATATGGCAAGAAAAATTGATGAAAATAGGTTGATATATGGCATGTTTGGTGTAATTACAGAAAGTAAAAATAAGCAAAAGTTGGCTCAAATTCTTCAGAATATATTCCTAGTTCCTTGAAGGCATCTGTCGACCCCCTCCCAGTGTCTTCCAGCCGTAAATGGGGTCCTAAATGGAGTAAAACAAGTGTAGACTATTCCTTACTTTTTGTGTCCCTGGTGTTTTTAAATTGATTGTATCCTCACTTTGGCAAAGTGGTGTAAATCACAACGATACTGTATGATATTGATTCATTGGACATTGCTCTGCTGTGATTCAGGGGCCTTTGACCGATTTAAGGGTGCTTTCACATACTGTATATCTCAGATTGTCTGGTCTTTTTAGTGTAAAAGCTTACTTGAAGTCTGGTGTGGAGCAAACACACAAAGTGGTCCTGTGTAAAATGTGGGTCTGGGATCACCTCAAGCAAAGTCTGGTTTGGTTTTTATGATCTGACAAAGCAAACCTGGACCAAATATAGGACATGATGTCTGAAGGAGTTGCTCTGAGTGCCGATGGCATGAGCTCTATCAGAGAAGATGGGGGAGAGCCATCTCTGTGTTTATGTAGCGCATAAGCCCAGATTGTTGGTCATGTGATTATGGGTTATTTTGAATTATTATTATTAATTACATTTTAGGGGCGTTTATTTTAGGATTTCCTTTGGAAAATGCATTTTTCTGACCAAACTGTTGTTTTCATCTTCGTCTTCGCCTGAGTGTTGACAATATTTCACTGTCAACTGTTGCAGTGTTAAAATGCCACAATGTTGCACCTATCCTCCAGACTATGTGTGAAAGACTATAGAAATCATTGACACAATCACATACATTTGAACTAAAACTATAGGAAAAAAAACAAGCATTTTTGATGTTTTGACATTACCGATATATCGATGAATACAGTAATTATCCTTCTTAACAAAATTAAAAAAAAGCTAAGAGGAGAATTCCAAAAATGAAAATGCCAAAAGCTAATTTACAAGGTTGGAAAGGACCAGAAAAGGAAAGGCATCAATGCACCAAAAATCAACCTCAAAGGACCAAACAGGTAATACAGTAAAAAAGACCTGAGCTATGTTTCACTGACGATGTTGATTGATGGTTTGAGTGTCTATCGATTTGATTGATCCATACATTACGAATTGATATATCGATCCAAATCTATTTTACAGTATTTGTTGTTTTTGTCCATTCTAGGATGACATTGAGATTGATTTTAGACATGGCTGAAAGTCCAGGTTATCCTAGTGAACGTGTTGCATCTTCACCTCTAGTTGTTTCCTTATTGCATAACTAAAGAAATTAGAAATGATATTTAGTTTTGGGCTTTAAATGACTTTTTACCCAAATAAGTTTTTGTGTGAGTGAGTGAGTGAGTGAGTGAGTGGGTGGGTGAGTGGGTGAGTGAGTGAGTGAGTGAGTGAGTGAGTGAGTGTGTGAGTGAGTGAGTGAGTGGGTGAGTGAGTGGGTGAGTGAGTGAGTGAGTGAGTGAGTGAGTGAGTGAGTGAGTGAGTGAGTGGGTGAGTGAGTGGGTGAGTGGGTGAGTGGGTGAGTGAGTGAGTGAGTGAGTGAGTGAGTGAGTGTGTGGGTGAGTGAGTGGGTGAGTGGGTGAGTGAGTGGGTGAGTGGGTGAGTGAGTGAGTGAGTGAGTGAGTGAGTGAGTGGGTGAGTGGGTGAGTGAGTGGGTGAGTGGGTGAGTGGGTGAGTGAGTGAGTGAGTGAGTGAGTGAGTGAGTGGGTGAGTGGGTGAGTGAGTGGGTGAGTGGGTGAGTGAGTGAGTGAGTGAGTGAGTGAGTGAGTGGGTGAGTGGGTGAGTGAGTGGGTGAGTGGGTGAGTGAGTGAGTGAGTGAGTGAGTGAGTGAGTGTGTGGGTGAGTGAGTGGGTGAGTGGGTGAGTGGGTGAGTGAGTGAGTGAGTGAGTGAGTGAGTGAGTGAGTGAGTGAGTGAGTGAGTGGGTGAGTGAGTGGGTGAGTGGGTGAGTGGAGTGGAGTGAGTGAGTGAGTGAGTAGTGAGTGTGTGGGTGAGTGGGTGAGTGAGTGAGTGAGTGGGTGAGTGGGTGAGTGAGTGAGTGAGTGAGTGAGTGGGTGAGTGGGTGAGTGGGTGAGTGAGTGGGTGAGTGGGTGAGTGGGTGAGTGAGTGAGTGAGTGAGTGAGTGAGTGAGTGAGTGAGTGAGTGAGTGAGTGAGTGAGTGAGTGTGTGGGTGAGTGAGTGGGTGAGTGGGTGAGTGGGTGAGTGAGTGAGTGAGTGGGTGAGTGGGTGAGTGAGTGAGTGGGTGAGTGAGTGGGTGAGTGGGTGAGTGAGTGAGTGAGTGAGTGAGTGAGTGAGTGAGTGAGTGAGTGGGTGAGTGAGTGAGTGAGTGAGTGAGTGAGTGAGTGAGTGAGTGAGTGAGTGAGTGAGTGAGTGGGTGGGTGAGTGAGTGAGTGAGTGAGTGTGTGGGTGAGTGAGTGAGTGAGTGAGTGCGTGAGTGAGTGAGTGAGTGAGTGAGTGAGTGAGTGAGTGAGTGAGTGAGTGAGTGGGTGAGTGAGTGAGTGAGTGAGTGAGTGAGTGAGTGAGTGAGTGAGTGAGTGAGTGAGTGAGTGAGTGAGTGAGTGAGTGGGTGAGTGAGTGAGTGAGTGAGTGAGTGAGTGAGTGAGTGAGTGAGTGAGTGAGGGGTGAGTGGTGGGGTGATGTGTGTGGGTTGAGTGGGTGAGTGAGTGAGTGAGTGAGGATTGAGTGAGTGAGTGAGTGAGGATTGAGTGGGTGAGTGAGTGAGTGAGTGAGTGAGTGAGTGAGTGAGTGAGTGAGTGAGTGAGTGAGTGAGTGAGTGAGTGAGTGAGTGAGTGAGTGAGAGAGAGAGAGAGTGAGTGAGTGAGTGGGTGAGTGAGTGAGTGAGTGAGTGAGTGAGTGAGTGAGTGAGTGAGTGAGAGAGAGAGAGAGAGTGAGTGAGTGGGTGAGTGAGTGAGTGAGTGAGTGAGTGAGTGAGCTGTTATGGGTGTAAACTGTTCTGAAATTCACCTCTGTCTCCACTTCCTGTTCTCTGACCAGATTCCGTTTCAGTATTGTTAACAGTCGCTTTGCTTCCGCTAGTGCAGACAACCTGCCTGCAGAGCTTCCTGTGTGTGTGTGTGTGTGTGTGTGTGTGTGGTGTGTGTGTGTGTGTGTGTGTGTGTGTGTGTGTGTGCGTGTGTGCGTGCGTGCGTGTGCGTGTGTGTGTGTGTGGTTTTGCTGTAGCTCAGACTTAATGTTTTCATGAGTTTATAACTTTATCTTCTATAAGTTCTATAGTTTGTGTTTGTAAAAAGATGCCAGTAATTTTACTCTTTCTCTCTTTTTAACTCTGACATCACAACTTTAAAATCTTTAGCACCAAAAAAAATAGTTTTTTTTTCTTAACAAAAACAATTATTAAAAAAATAATGGGGAAAAAAAACTATTCACAAAACTATTAAAACTAAAACTATTAAAATGATTTGATTTACATCATTCTAAACAATGGAAATGTCCACTGACTTTTTGTTTTATTAGCTCTTTCTCCAAGTCCTTCAATTGTCATTTGCATATTGTTGTGTTTTTTGGTTGTTGTTGTTTTTTTTTTTTTTTTTGTATTTTATGTCTGACATACAGTTGTGAATTTTGCACTGTTATCTTTTGTTAATATTTACTTTGTTTTTCTACTGTCTGATCTTTCATTATGTTGCTACAAAAGTGAATTTCCCCTCTGGGATCAATAAAGGCAAATTCTGTTATATTCTATTTCTGTTATTATTAATAATGCTATATAATATATATCATCATTTTGAATGTATTTATAATTTTGCTCATCAAAATTCTGATAAAAAATGTTTTACAACAATATGATTTTTTATAATTATTATTGTTTTGTTTGATAGAAAAGTTTAACTCCAAATACTAAAAAAACAAGATCTAAAGGGGGTGTGGCTGCAAAATGCTGCTGTATTATGTTTGGTGGCTTTTATTTCCTTTTAAAGTTATAAATATATAATGTGTTGTTGTTGCTGATGTTAATGAGGAGGACCTTGCTGTTGCTGTATGTCATAATTGCTATAATTCATGTCAGATAAACAGGAAACTATGAATCAACGATGGGCAACTCTATCACAGCGGGGGCCACAAAAATGTGATTATCTGAACTAAGGGCCAGATTAGAAACATTATATTTATAACTATATATATAATTTTTGTGTTCTTGTAATTTTGTGTATTTTTCTGTAATTTTTTGCACTTATGTTGTCGATTTGTGCATTTTTAGGTGTCTTTGGAGCTATTCTGTAATGTGTTGGGTTTTTTTTCCTTAATTTTCATAGTCATTTTGTTTGTTTAAATCATTGTTGTGTACTGTCTTTGTTGTCATTTTGTGTATTTTTTCCTTCATTTTTTTGTGTTTTTGTGTACTTTGTGCATTTTGCTGTCGATTTGTGTGTTATATTCCTTCCAACTTTTTCAAAAACAATTTTTGGGGGTTTGTATTAGGAGCCACACAAAATTGCCACATGTTGCCCCCGGGCCACCAGTTGCCTATGTCTGCTATAAAAGAATAAGGGATCAAGAAAAAAACAAAACAAAAGCAAAGCACTGCAAATATAAAATACTAAAAGGCACATAAAAAGAAAAAATAACTGTAGATCTACATATGTTATATATTGAAAGAATAAGAATATGGTGTAAAACTTGAAATTAAAAGGAAATTAAAGAAGTGCTGACACTGATCAATGACAAAACTTTTCAAATTAATTGATTTTTTTTTTTTTTTCTTTACTCCAAATGACTGGAAATTCAATGGGGGGTAGGGTGGAAAATAAATGAACATTTTATGCTTCTTCTTTTTTTAAGCATCATCTGTCAGTCAGAAACAGAACTAAAGTTTACATTTCGTGCAGTCATCAGATCTGCAGAGGAACTAAGTTTATTCCGAGGCACATGTGACTAAAATTGAGTGAATTAATGTGTGGCATTCTGACTGAAAATTGTGTTGGAATATTTGCATGGTAACTATATAAGTAATAAGTTATAAGAATAATACGTTTCAGGTTAGCCGACACTTACGTGCGCTTTGGTAATGGAGATCCAAGTCTCCAAAAGGAGAGCCAGGCGCGTCCGGTGGAACCTGCCGGTGGTTTTGACAGCGATGTAGATGTCCTCCACCTTCAGCTTCGGCTGGGTCACCTGCGCCCCACTACTGCTGTTCACCGGGAACCGAGCATCAGTGGAAGCGGACGGAGCCTGAACCTGAGCCTGAGCCTGGATGGAGCGGGAGAGCGCAGCGGGGGACGCACCGGAGGACGCACGGCCTGCCCGGGCCAGCAGAGCAAGGCTGCTGATGCTGGTGCTGGTGCGTAAATGGAAATCCACGTAGAGAAAAATGAACAAGGTGAAAATCAGGACAGGCAGCTTCCGACGTATCCATCTCCTCTGCATGGTTTTCTTTGATCCGTCATTTAGAGGTTTTTTTTTTTTTTTTTTTTTAAGTTTTGTTCAAACGCTTCTTTTCGTTCCCGCTAATTTTTTTATATTTAACTAGGCTACATATTTTGTCAATATTTCTGAGAAACTGTGGTGTCACAAGTTGTTCTCGTGTCAACATGACACTACTAATGAGGATTCTTTGACATTGTTTCAGCCCTTTGCTTCCCCTTTTCACATTGACGTAAAGTTTTGTCCATAAGAGCAATACAGGTTCCTGTTGCTCTTTCAAAATAAAGCTGAGATCTATGGGACTGTGATACACATCCGGTTTAAGCTACAAGTTCACTTCTTGCAAAGTATAGATGGGCATCCCACAAAGTAAAACTGGAGTTTGTTGTGAAAAATATGTATTACACAAAATTGGGAAGATATTAACAGAACCAGTGCCACCAATTGGATAAATGAGAAACTCGTCATTGATTTTATGTTAACAACCAAGCCAAAATTGCAGTCCCAAAATCCATGTAGAAACACAGACCTTTTTCCATTTTGTTTTTTAATATATACCAACTAACTTTGAATTTCTTTTTTTAGTTGAATAGTGTTGTTTAATTAACAGAAACTTAGTTCATTTTATTAATTAGTTGAATTTTTTTAGGTTAATTTTTTTGTTGCTTTTCCATTTTTAAACCATGAGATTCAGTCACACAATATTAAAAAAAAGGGATTTGAGAAGCTGTATTTTTGTGCTTAGAAATGTCAATTAAAATATTAAAGCATGTTATGCTAAAGCAGGGGGAAGATATATAAATTGAGCATTTGTCATTCTTGATTTATTTTTTAAGTAAAACTAAAAGAAAAACATTTATTATGATTATGTGATCTTCACTGGTCCCACTTTCTAACTTATTTAATTTAATGTAATCTGTTAGGTTTTATTTTTAAAACACTTTTTGCAGTTCTTGTGTTTTCAGTATTGACAATGTTTGTCATTTATCAGCATGTTTACAGCTGACATTGGTCACTGGCAGCCCGGTGGCCAAATGTAGCCCTCAGTCTATTTTTGTGTGGCCCCTAAAGTAAATGCACAAAATGACTCAGAATACACACAAAATGACCAAAAACTCCATAAAAACGTTGAAAAAAAAAAAAAAAAAAACACACACAAATTGACTGAAAAAAATTATTCCAGAAAGGAGCTTCAACAAACTCTGAGTCTATCCATGAACTCTGAGTTAACATACCACGCGATGGGACATTATCGAAATATTTAAATCTTGAGTTACTTACATGCATGAGCGCAATATGAAGCCATTATCAATGGAGCAAAGATAACACAAACTACCATGGCAACCAGTTGGATGAGAGCGATTTATTTCACGCCGATTGGTGATATAAGCAAGTGTTTGGGGAATATGAGCCTATTCTAAGGGTGTGTTCACACAGAATGCGACTTCAGCGACGACAGCCATTAAGACTCGCTTGAACATTGTCGTGGGGGATAGTATGAATAGTGTGTGTCTGAGGAGCAGAAGGCTGCACTGAGAGGGCTGATCACTTCTTCTACAGCTGTATGTTTAGAGCACTTATTATTTGTACTTGCGGTTTAAATGATCAACTTATGGCGTTACTAAAGGAAAAGGTCACTCAAAATACATGGAGAATTTAAAAAGCGTATTCAAGGAATATTCCACTTTTCTTTGGCCTCTCATCCCCAATGTTTTTTTTTTAAAAAAAGTACAGTTTGCAAAAAAAACATTAAGCAGCACAACATTAGTAACAATGTGAGTGCATGTCTGCGGTGTGTGATATTACACGTGTGGTCAAAGAAGAGTGTCAAGGTACATTAAAATGTTCCTTGAGAAGCGGTGTTAAGGTGGGCGGAGCCAGGTAGAAACCTAGGGTTTCTTAGACAAAATCTGCCAGTTGTCGGAGAATGTTACTGTGGCAACATACTCAGAGTAGAACTTACCTCGCTTTCAGGAATTGGATACTCAGAGTTTCCCTCATTTGAGCCTGAACATATTCAGAGTTTGAACATAACCCGCTTTCTGGAATACCCCTCATGTGTGAGATGAAGCCTAATGATTGTGTCATCAACCAACTCTACAGAAAGCCTGACATCAAGTGTGGTGGCTAGACCGGCAACCGCAGTAACATCCTGGTCACCGCTGGTCAAGAGTAATGTCATTCACAAAACTTATTGTTTTACGCCTTTCTTCTGTGCTTGTTGGAAAGTTGCACTATTTATATCTAAACAAAAGAAATGCAGTGATGCTGCAGCAGGTTCATGGGCGAACAAACCTTTATAATAGTACAGAAGCCTCCTTTAAAGCAGTTATTACTGGTAGTCTTCTTTAGGAATTTTCCACAAGGACTGGAGATGTTAGTCTAAACTCTAAACAATGTATCCACTTCTTCTTCCTGGCAGATCCTCTCAAAGTTTGGTTGATGGAAAGTATCTCTTTGTTGTTGTTTGGCTCATGAAACACTCGGGGACACTTACACATGCCCTAAAGACACTTTAACAATGGGATTACATGTTCCAAACAGGTAATTCTCTCTTACTGACATATTTACTTATTTAAGAGCCTTTTACTTACTAATGGCATGGTTTGTACTTTTTAGATATAATGTGATGGATGTTTGGATGTTGTAGAAAGGCTTATTTTAAAGGTTCTCAAGTTAATTATAAATCACAAATCATCCATCCAATGGTGAACACGTTTGCATACCAGCTTGTCTGCAAAAAC
Source organism: Gouania willdenowi (assembly GCF_900634775.1). Lineage (NCBI taxonomy): Eukaryota > Metazoa > Chordata > Actinopteri > Blenniiformes > Gobiesocidae > Gouania > Gouania willdenowi. The sequence continues at coordinate 7,147,015 of NC_041044.1, forward strand.
TTGTTTGCTGAAATTCCAGTGGAGTACTTGTGATGTCATAAGAGTGAAACACTTTCTGCAGAGTACACAAAGACATGGCTAAAGCACAGGTAAGTGATTTCTGGGGAGGTATACTTTAAAAATCCTGCCTTGACGCAAGTGAATTGAATGTAAAAATGTAATGTCTCGTGAAGTGACATCATATCACGAGTAACACCATAAACAAACAGAACAAATATGATTTCAAGTGAATCAGTGTCTTCCTTGTCTAGCTTGGAAGAGCAAAGCTGTGCCCGTCCTTGTGTCCATGTTGTTGTGGACCTACACCTTTCCCAAATGATAGTTTGAACTGTGGAGGTGTGACATGCCTGGGCTCAGATGTGTCCAGCAGCAGACACGCTCTGACGGTGCCACTGCTGTAAATACTTTTCATTTATTATTGATGTTACTATACTCTGACACAAAATAAATGTTTTCTATTTCTACTGAATCATAACGTAACCTAACCACTAGAGCGGACATGGTCTCGTCTGTGAACGGTCTCATTTACTGACCTTGGAGTCGCTGTTAGCTTACCAATAAACGGAAAGAGATTTGTCACTTTTCTAATAAGTATTGACTAGGCCACTGGGAGTGAGGCCAAAGGCCAAGGCAGGCTGACTATATATATATATATATTAATAAAGTTGAATTTAATTGAAATATCATTGAGGAGGCGGAGTTCATGACCTATACTGCAGCCAGTTAGCAGGGAGAGCTCCAAAAATAAAAGCTTCACTCCTGCAGGGAGCTTGTCCCGTCCATTCTTTTTACAGTATATGGTAGGAACGCTCATCATTGGCCATGATCCTAATCATAGTATATAGTAGACAGTATATATAATTGAGTTTGTATTGTATAGTATGAAGTGTGTCATTTCAAACACAGCCCATTTCTTTCTTGCCATGACTAAGTGTAAAATTGTTGGTCAGCAGCTCATTCCGATGAGCTCCTTTGCATTGATCATTAATTTAAGGTAGAATATGGGTGTGTCGAGGGCAGGATATGAAGTGAATTCACCTGCATAAACTTCTAGGTGGGCTGTGATTTTTTGGGACCTTGCATTTCCACATTTTTGGTGCACATAGACTTTAAGTACAGCTTAAAGTTATAAAACATTGCGCTTATGCAATGTTTTATAAATGAGGCCACTGCTGGGTTCATACCTGACTAACATCTCACTGATGGACTCTGGACCAAACAATCATTCACACATTTATACACAAGCAGCAGAACTTTAAAGTCTGAGGCTGTCTGTGAGCGAGTGTAAACATTTGTTTCGTTGTTTAGATTGTGCTCTTCTTTGTCTTTAGCTTGGGGAAGGCATCACAGTCATTGCACCATTTGACCACAAACCTAGATTCACTTCCTCCTTGTCTCATGTCGCACCATCTCCCTGAACAGACACAGAACAGTTGTCTCATCTACAAACTTCACCCACACTTTAATCAGACATGTTGATTCACTTTTGCAATTTACTGAAACACAGAAGGTCACTGAGGTCATACTATTTCACAGCGGTTTTGTATTTGATAAATGATCCAAGAGATTTGGATCATTTATCAAATATCATATTTTGGCTAGATACCGTGAAACATATTTTGACCAGTTTTAGCTAAGTTATTGCAGGGTAAGCATCGGCTAATCTGGATATGAGCCAAAACTCTTTCTATTTGGTCTGTCCTTGGCTTACATCTGGCATTGTGATGGCTTGGTTGTGACCAAGTTTTGACAAACAGGAGCGGAGTGCCCTACTGCCATCATTCCATGCTGTATGTGGGCCACATGAACACACCAGGACACACCAGGTGTGGGCCCATTGGGCCAGATATGGACCAGAAGAACTTTTCTATCTGTGTTTAATCTAATTTAATTATTTGTTCACATCTCATCGTTCTCACATCATATGTTTGTCATCCTTTTTTAATCAGTAATATCACAGAGATGGGCAATTTTTTTCACAGCAGAGCCACAACAATGTAGTTGTCTGATCCGAGGGCCACATTAGCAACATTCATGTCAGCGTTAAGAATAACTAGTGCAGTGCCTGTAGGAAGTATGTATTGATATAGAAAAATGGGAGCTTTTTCATGGATGGCCAATTGAGGTTGTGTTTGAAGGTGGGACGTCAGTGATAATTATTGTGTTTTCATATATTTCGGCTTTTAGCAAGGACACTGTAGGAAGTTGAATCCCATATATTCCAATTGCAGTTTGTTGTCCTCCCGGATCCAGATCTCCTCAGACCGGAATAGACTCGGTCCGGACTCATTTAGTGTCATTCATTTACAACAGTCAGTTTAGATGCACAGAACGGGAGCTATATACTGCTCCAGCTCCAGCTCACCCCGCTGCAGGTACAAATCTGCCGTCACATGAAACACCAGTGCATCCGTCGACTCAGGAGGTGGGGCGTGTGGATGGGCTCTCCAGTGATTGGCTGTGGTGTGCACTTGGCAACGGTGTGCAGTGATTGGCTCTGGTGCACACGTGACTGTGGTGGCTCCGGTAAACAATGATTGCGGAATTTGTAAAACATTTATTAAATAATTCATTAACAGAATCATTGCACTCCAAACAAATCCAACGTTGCACACCCTTGAACCAAGCAGCAGCCGTGTTGAAACTCTCAGGTCAGTCTGATCCTGATCCACGGAGATATTTGAGGAACACACAGACAGACAGACACAAAAAGAGCTAGTCTTGGACAATGTGACTGTTTTTTATTCTGACGGCTTGTTTTCTTGTTTTGAGCTGGTGTCTCTTGAACTGCTGGTTTTTTATGTACTGATGTATGAATGTATTTGTTGTAACTTTGTCTGCTGCTGCCATGCCAGGTCCCTCTTGAAAAAGAGATTTCTAATCTCAATGAGGCTTTTATCTGGTTAAAGGATATATAACTCAGATCAGTCTGATCCTGAGAGACAGAGATTCCTTGCTTTTATAGAGAGATGACCAGTCTGAGCATTATTACAGTAAACAAGCACTTTAAATTGCAGGTAACTCCCCGCAGCGAGAGTTGTGTTGTGTTTTATTTATTTATTTATTTATTTATTTATTTATTTATTTTATTTTATTTTATTTTATTTTATTTTATTTTATTTTATTTTATTTTATATTATATTTATTTTATTTCTTTATTTATTTTTAATCCTGTAGCACTTTGAGATTTGATATCAAATGTAAAGTGCATTACAAATAAAATTTATTATTATATTATTATTATTACATGTGCTCTCCATGGCTTCCTCCCATAATCCAAAAACGCTACTGTTAGGTTGATTGGAGTCTCTTAATTGTCCGTAGGAGTGAATGTGAGTGGTTGTCTGTCTGTGTGTGTGTGTTGTCCATGGACTGGCGCCCTGTCCAGGGTGCACCCCCGCCCAGTGCCCAGTGTGAGCCGGAGATAGGCACCGGCAGACCCCCGCGACCCTGAAATAGGAAAAAGTGGGTCAGAAAATGGATGGATGGAACAAAGGATTTGCACACTGTGTTTTTAGTTATTTTTGTGTAATTTATATTTTCAATTTTGTGTGTTTGTGTTGTCATTTATTTGTATTTTTGGAGTCAATTTTGTGTATTTATGTTGTCATTTGACAGCTCGTGTGCAGCAATACTTTGGCAGCTAACTGTGACTTTCTGCCTCAGAGACCGATACCACGTTTACATAAAAAATCTTTCAAAGAATCAGCGTGTAACCTAACGGGTAAAATAGTCGAAATCGTTGTCAGAGTCAATGTCAGCCAAGGGGAGTTTATCCCTCTCAACCTTTGAACGCATGTGCGAGAACTGAACGTTCCGAGAGCGTGAAAAGGCTTATAACATACAGTATAAGGAATGTTGTGTGTAGCACTGACACACAGTGTGTTGATTCCTGTGCAGTAGTGAGTCTCTATCAGTCCTATCCACTGTCTACTGTTCCCTGAGCTACTGTCTCTGGGGACTGATGTCAAATACAGAAAAGCTTTGATACAATTAATTCACCTCAGACCCTCATTGCACCTTTGTTTATTTGTCCTTTCTCAGCGTTCTCACCTTACAGCCATTCCTCCACTCCCCACCTATGTCTACATTTCCCTCCTTCTCCCACTGACCAGCTGCTTTCCTCTCCTCTCCACCCCAAACCTACAGGAATCAGCTCAACCCCATTGCTCCTGGTCCCGCAGGTAAACCAGAGACGCCCGAGGCACACCCTGGTCAGGAGGAGCCCAGGATCACCTTACGGCCAACCTGAAAAGTGCTTTTTCTAAAACACTAAGAACATCACAGCCCACGTTGAACAAAAGGCGAGGGGAGTCTAGGGACCAGACCCCCTTTCAGAGCTTTGTCTGTCTGTGCCCAGCTCAGAGTCACAAACTTGGACTGAACTCAAGAATGGGATTGGAGACACAACACACACACACACACACACACACACACATACACAGAGGAAGTTAAGATCAGAAGGGGAAGATCTGTAACATGTACGGTAACATGAAAATATGTAATTGTAATTACAACACAAGTAGCTGCAGTGTCTTAAAAAAAAAGCAGGTCCTGTTAACACACACACACCTCTGTGCTTTGGTGTGTGTGTGTGTGTGTGTGTGTGTGTGTGTGTGTGTGTGTGTGTGTGTGTGTGTGTGTGTGTGTGTGTGTGTGTGTGTGTGTGTGTGTGTGTGTGTGTGTGTGTCACACACTTTCAAAAACTACAATGTTGATTGTGAGCTGTTGTGGTTAGGAAGATGTTTTCTGCGGAAATCATTGACACGTTTTTTTAATAACATTTTTTAAAACATGTCTATGTACAATAGTCATAGTCACTGGTGTTGCATACAATGTATGCATTTATTTAGAAAATAAAAGATGTGCATTAACACCTTTATTTACATCATAGAAACAATGCTTAATGTACACGTAACATTAAAATGTTCTTGCTAAAAGTTGTTGCTCTACTTCCAGTAGTTTTTTTTTCTATTAGAGCTTTTCATTCATCTGTGTCTCAGCCATAACTGTCAAGTTTTGGATTTGAAAATGAGGGAAATTTTCAGGCGTCCTCATTTGTTCACATTTGTTTCGTAGAATTTTTATTTCATTATTAATTTTTATTATTTTTTCTGTTTTACTCAAACAAACGTGGTGAGTGGTGGGGCACTACTGATACACACACACCGCCAGGAAGGCAGTGCATTGGTATCACATGTTCATATGATGAACTGCCATGAATTGTCGCAATTTGTGCGCATGCACTGTATATCTGCTGCACGGTGTATATTTCACTTGTTTTTAAAATGTAATCCCACTAAGTAATCCCCATTTTAATCAAAAATACTGGTAATCCGATTACATGTCTTTAAAGATAAAGATACTGTAAAGGATTACAGTTACATTATTTTTGTATTCAGATTACGTAACGCCGTTACTTGTAATCCGTTTCTCCCAAAACTTGGTGTGTGTGTGTGTGTGTGTGTGTGTGTGTGTGTGTGTGTGTGTGTGTGTGTGTGTGTGTGTGTGTGTGATTTGAGCTGAAATCTAACTCTGGCAGCTAAAAAAAGAAAGTAAAACAGACGACACGGATGCTGACAGAACAGAGTTTGTGTTTTTGCAGTGATTTTCTTTTTTTGGAGTCACTTTGTTCTGATAAATCTAGGAATCTAATCATTTGTTGCTGATCCCATTTCTAGTTTTCCCTCAGGATTTCAACAATATCCATTGATTGAGATAGACTGTTCACACAGATAAATAAATAAATGAATATATAATACAATCAACCTAATAAATCATGTTTTCTCTCTAATTTTCACTTTGATGCTCTGGTGTGTGAAATGTGTCACCTAGTTTAACAAATACTGGAATAATTTATAAAGTTTAGCAGGAAATAGTGAAATAGTTGGCATATTTCTTGCAATGAAATTAAACAGGTTTGAAATGTTTGGTAAGAGTATTTGTATTTGTTAATGTGTGAAGTGTTATTCTAATGTAAGGCGATAACCAGGGTTGGGTTCAATTACATTTTTTTTAAATTTTAGGAACGTTTTCAATTATCCATGTTCATTTACAATTCAAATGTGATTACAGTGGCCAGCATTTTTATCAATTACATATAAATTACAATTATTGTTTTTTACGTGAAAATCAATTACGTTAATGTTCTCAATTTCTCAAGTTCAATTAAAATGTTACTAATTTGTTCATATAGCCTTGTGTTGATTGTGTGTGTGTGTGTGTGTGTGTGTGTGTGTGTGTGTGTGTGTGTGTGTGTGTGTGTGTGTGTGTGTGTGTGTGTGTGTGTGTGTGTGTGTGCGTGTGCGTGTGTGTGTGTGGTGTCATTTTTGCATCTTTGCATTTACATTTTAGTGCATTGATTTTAATATTGTATGTAAAAGCTCAACTCGGGACAAGAGTTGAAATTTTGCCATAGTTATAAATTCTTAATACAAAACATCAGTTACATTCACAGCATTGTTACAATGTCAAATTGTATCGCCCCTATTTAAATAAAATTATATTTTTATCCTGACTAACCTCCAACTCTTCTAACCCTTACCACCTGAATGGGTGCAACATTCAGTGGGAAAACTTGATATGAAACATATTTTAATAATTAACTACATATGTGTAAGCCATAGAACTGTATTGCATTTAATTAAATTGTAATTGACAATTTTTATAGAATTTCCATGGTAATAACAATTACAAAGTCAATTCAGGAAGTCAGGCTTACGCCACAAACTGGATTTCCATTACAGATTTTTGCAAAATAAAAGCCATATTTCTAAATGTCATCAAAGTATAATTGCGCTTTGAACATGATTATTTCACTGAAATATCATCCTGCGAGACTTTGCTACAGAACCTCCTTATAACACTCTGTATTCCTTTGTTGTTTTATGTCTAATGTGGTAGTAATAATTTCTAAGTATAGTGCTAAGAAATGTCTGGGTCTCCTCTTCTGTTTACATATACCGCGTCATGTTTTCTCAAAAAGCATTGGTCATGTGACCAGGTACGTCACGTTCTGCGATGTGTATTTGCGGAAAAAGTGTTTCCATTGCGCTTTTGCAACACATTTCAATATCAAAACGTCTGAAATTCCTCCTCACGAAAGCGTAAAAACATTTGTGCGATATTTGAGTGCTTTTTCAAAATTCAGGTGTTTCAACTACAAGTTTTTATTACGCTATTTAGATTTTGCGCATTTCCAAGGGTAATGGAAACGCAGCTACAGATAACGTTAGTGGTAGTGAATAAACAGCTGCCATCTTGAGATGACGGTAAATTACTTGTCCGCGTCCTGTTTGTCCAATGACAAAACTGGCTTCATTTAAATACTGGTGTGATTTCTAAAAAGGCCTACAACTGTGAAAACAACAATGATATAAGGACAAGTTAACAGTATTAAGAATATCTGAGTGGCCCAAACAAAGTCCCAGCCAACATTTGGATGAACAATCCAACACACTGGCCCAATTTCACCGTCAGATCTTTATAATTACCTAAAACATGAACCCTGTGAGTATTAAACAGTGTTCAAAAGTTATTCAGATCACCAGTACCTCATGAATTCTTGAAACATAGTCAAAACGGATATAATTACAACTTATTGCCATCTAGAATGAAAACTAAAGCCACTGAGATGCCGCTAAAATCCTCAATCTTCATTTCAGATCTGAACTGTTCACTTACTGCTTATGAAATGGAGAGGCAGCGTTTTCTGCAATTTTTCGCTTTTGGAATTATAAAAAACTTTGTATCTGAATTAATTTTGCCATAGGACGAACAGCCAAACACACAGCGGCTCTTTGGTATGGTGAAACCTCTTCTGTTACAACAGGAGTCAACACGTTATAACCCAAACAAATATGGCAACCAGCATTGCTAGGCAGAAGCATTACTACTTATTGTATTATCTGAACTCAATTGCAATTCAGATTTCAAAAAAATATAATTACAATTATAGTTATGCCATAATTGTAATTAATTATCAATTACATGGTGTCAATTATAATTGACCCCAACCCTGGTAATAACCAGATGTGTAAAGAGTACTGATCTATCTTACTCAAGTAGAAGTACTGTTACATGACTGAAATTGTACTAAAGTACAAGTAAAGAGTAGCTAAAGTATATAGTACACAAAGTAAAGATTATTAGTTATTTTCACCCCTCACTTTTTTTTTTTTTTTTTTTGCATGCAGTAAACATCTCATGTATACAGTAAAGACCAAATCTTGCACAACTAGGACTTAATTTATTTTCCACAAAGGCGTCTGTATGAAATAAAAGGTTTGTCAACAGCACAATTATTAAAAAAAAATAAAATAAAAAATAACACAAATTAATTAAATTCAAAATAAAAATTAAACATTCTCAGGCTGAAATAAACGAGATTCAATGCTGTTCAATGCATTTGATTGTTGTCTGGTTAATTCAATTTTTGTAGTTTCACAATGTCTGTTGATCATTTTAAAACAGAAAATAATAATTTACTCAGTAACACATTGGGTGTAGAAATGTAAAAAATCACTTTATTATTTTAAAACGAACTTAAGTACACATACAATTACCCATAAATACCCATTTGTAATCCGTTACTTTCACCTCTGGTGATAACGCTGTAAATGTACTGCTTCTTTAAAAGACGATTGCAGCCTGTAAGACCACACTGAGGGAGTACAACCTGCAGTGTGACATAGTGGAAGAGTTATTATTCCTGTATGCAGAGCCCTCCCCTCCCCTACCCAACCCCTCCCCTCCCGTCCACAACAAACACACACTGGGAATCAGATCAGCCCTTACTGGGAACTCTGGAGAGGATACGCTGGAGGCCATGGCCCAGGCCAACATCTCTGTGACGGAGAGCCAGTTCAGGTGTCCCATCTGCCTGGACATCCTGAAGGACCCGGTGTCCATCCCATGCGGACACACGTACTGCATGTTGTGCATCAGGGACTACTGGGACCAGGCGGACTCGTCCAGCTTCAGATGCCCTCAGTGCCGGGAGGCGTTTAGCCCGCGGCCGGTGCTGCGGAGGAACACGGTGCTGGCGGAGGTTGTGGACAAACTGCAACTGAGTGAGATGGTCACCGCCCCGGAGCTGTACCTGGGGGCAGCCGGGGAGGTGCCCTGCGACTTCTGCCCGGCGGGGGGACGACTGAGGGCCCTCAAGTCGTGCCTGGTTTGCCTGGCGTCCTTCTGCGAGCTCCACGTCCTGCCGCATCGGGAGGTGGGCACCCTGCGGCGGCACAAGCTCGTAGCGGCGGTGGAGAGTCTGGCGGAACGGCTGTGTGCGCAGCACCGCCTGGGGCTGGAGCCCCCCGGGGGCGGCTCCGAAGCGGAGGCCGCGGCGGGGTGGACCGGGGACTGCCTGCTGTGCGAGGCCGACCAGGAGGAGGTGCATATGGTGGACTTTCAGAGGGGCCGCCGGCAGGTATGGAGCAGGAGATGTGTTTTCTCCACAGGTCCCTTGATCTGGTGTTTTATCAAACTTTGTGTATGTGCCATTTAGTTTTATCATTATTACTTTAAAAAGTACAACAGTATATTATAGGACATCTTTTTTTTTTTCTCTCTCTCTTCAAATTCCGTGTTTTTCATATACATTTTTTAATGACTATAATAATTGAAAATGATTGATACGTGTTTTTTTTTTTCTTTCTTTCTTTAGTTGATCAATGCTTGCATGGACCCAATGCAGCGTACTCATGTACCCTTAAAGGGGACACATACCCCTGGTTGGGAAAGGCTGCTTTAGACTTCAATAGTGACACACAAGCTAAAAAGATCAGCTGTTTTCTGCCCTTTCATATTCTAAGATGAATCCATCTCATCCGGTGGTGTCCAAACTACGGCCCACGGACCCAACGCGGCCGCCCATCCATTGTTAATTGGCTTGTGAAGGAGATTTATTCATAAAACCTAATTATGACCCCAAAAAGAAACACAAACACTGTTGCTGCTGCTTTCGCCATGTTGTCAGGAGAAGCAGCTGGGTCATTCCATGTCATTTTAACAAATGTTCAGGACAGCCCATGCACTTCAGTCTAAAGAAATTCCGAAATTTTTACCAATTGTTCCTTTAAATTCTTTAGTTTGATCGAATGAATACTTTTTGAGATATGGCTGATTTAGTGAGGGGGGTATGTGTCGATTTTCGTGCATTCTTATTTTTCTTCCATTTTCAGCTTCCAATATCTCAGGAACTATACCTCATAGGAAACTGGAATTTTGTGTCGTATTACAATAGTGGTGTAACAATACATGATGAACTATATACCAGGAAATGAAATAATAATGAAAGCGCAGCGCTAGAGTAGTGATGCTGATTTTAGGACGGTAAGAATTGGGTTGAAGTAGTATGTTTTGCTATCAATTATTAATGAATTCATTTACGGTATATTAACTTCCCACAACTAACAGCGTTTGTTCATGTAAATAAACAGGACTACTGAATAACAAGTGTCTGGAAGTCCACTTGAGATATTATTCAATATTAAAGATGAAAAAATTGTATCAACACCATATACAGTATGTAGCATTATTATTCGTGTACCCTTCGTTCTTTGGTTATTTTGTTTCAAAACCAAATCAAACCAAATAAACATTGTATCGTCATCCAAACATATCGACATCGTATCGTGATGAAGCTGGTGATTTACACCCCTATAATACACCTACTCTCTCAGGAAATATATATATATATATATATATATATATATATATATATATATATATATATATATATACACAGTGCATTCGGAAAGTATTCAACCCTCTTCAGTTTTTCTACATTTTGTAATGTTAAAGCCTCATTCCAAAATGGATCAAGTTTTTAATTGTTCTCATCAATGACAAAGTGAAAAAAGTTTTCTAGGATTTTTTGCCATTTCAATAAAAATAAAACACAAAAATATCACTTGCTATAACGCGGTTCACCATTCTGTTTCGTGGATTTTTTTTACAGTGCAATTTTTCATGCATTTTTTTTACAGTGTATGAACATGCATTGTGTTCTGTATCCTGATTGGCTAAGGGAGAACCTGCGCATTGTGTTCTGCGTCCTGATTGGCTGCTGCGTTCACACAGGATGTGTCACGAAATGTCCATACGTCCAGATTACATACAAAGTCAAGACACGGCCCAGATGCGAAATCTTTCCTGTACGGCCAGATCTGTGTGGCCGTCAACACTGACACCGGTCTGTTCACCCATTCAACCATGGAGTAGAAGCTGTGTGTGACCACCTGGAGCTGTATGACACGCCCTTTATAACCAGGACCGGACTAGGAAGGATTAGGCGTGGAGGAGATCAGTGAGGAAGTGGTAGTAGCAGGTAAAAGTTCTCTCTGTAACACTGAGCTCGGATAGCATTAGCCGCTAATCACACAGCTTTTTTCACTGGTGGTTTATGTTTATGAGAGGAGAAAAAGGAGAGCAGCTCCTCACTTCAGCAGGCAGTGAAACTCACCCAGTTGGATGTTTCGCTGGAGGGCGGTGCTTTGCTTCAAATGTGCATATGAAGCGAATGGGGACATTTTTTGATCCTGCGGACTCTAGAGTGCTGCATGTTTGCAAGTTTTCTCTTCGACAAAACCCACAATGTCGACGTCTGTCTGAGAAAAGTGCATAAAGTGTGTGGTGAGGGGTTTTACAGCCTTAAAACATCTATAATTATTGTAAAAAATAAAGCTGACTACTTCGCGGATTTCGCCTATTGCGGGTTATTTTTAGAACGTAACCCCCGCGATAAATGAGGGACTACTATATATCCTATCTGCCAGCCTAGCGGACATGCCAGCTCCTCAAATTTAGAACAAAGTTTGTCTGGATTTTGGGCTCAAACATGTTTCTTACTTCAGTAAACAACTTAGCATATGTCTCAGCTTTGAGCTATGTACATAGACTGTTTAAATCACAAATGATTAGTCACATATATGCATTGGTTCTTGGGTGACAGTTTCTTGAAATCCAAAAAAATACTTTTTTTGACTGTTTTCATTGACATTCTGAGCTGGATTTAAATTTATAGTTTTCTAAATGCAACTTCTTAATTTTAATTTTAGACCCCAACTTTGGGTTATTTCACCACTCACTGATATTGAAAATCCTTTACATGAGGCCATTGTAGCTTGTAGTCATTTATTGTTTAATAGTTTTTCCACTAATAAACATAGTTGGAGTTTTTAACGGATGGTAGGCTGTTTTTTTATTACAAGTCATCTTGCTGACAAATAATTTGAAAGTAGACCGTGAAGTGTTTTACCTGTTTGTTTGTTTGTTTGTTTGTTTGTTTGTTTGTTTGTTTGTTTGTTTGTTAGCTTGCGCTCCAGGAAACCCAGAGGATCATCCAGGGGAGGATTGAACGGGAGGAAAGAGACTTGGAGGAGTTTCAGCAAAATCTGGAGTCCCTGAAGGTGAAAACTATGAATTCAAATACTGTTTTCCTTCCTTCCTGTTCCTTTACTTGTAGCACAATCTCTGTTTTATAAAGATATTACACCATGTGTGGTTATAAAGACATCTGACTTCATTCTTCAGCTTCCTGAGCTTTCACACTTGCTATCCTCTGAGGAGCTATTCTATCAGTTTTTAGTGCCGGGCCTCTTATTGATTTGATACTGCAGTTCTCCATCGCTCCTCATCTCTTCCTGGAAGGCTTGTTCTTCCTCCTTTTCTCCTTCAGCTTCTTGGAAAGTCACCTAATGTGTGAGGCTGAAGTCTCTTAGCTAGAGGAACACTTAGCGGTAGTCAGTGATCTCTGGTGTGTTCCTACATTGCAAGAACATTAACAGAATGTTTCAGTTTGTGGCTTTCATCAGGGTTTAAAAAAAAAAAAAATCACATATACTTTGTTTTTGTTGTATACTGAAGACATTTGGGTTTCAGATCAAGACATGAATATGAGACAAAAGTTCAGAATTCCAGCTTTTATTTCTTGGGACTTACATCTCGATGTGTTAAACAACTCAGGACAGAGCACCTTTTGTTTGAACCCACCCACCAAGCATACTTAATATCTCTACAATTCCTTACTCACATGCACATGGCACACTGCATGCCTAACCCTCACCATAGTTTTCAAATCAGGGATCAGGCAGATAAGTAATATTTTACCCAACATTGAGGTTTTTGTTGTGAAAGAATTGATTGTTCAATCAAATATATTTTTGGTGATAAAGGTATTGAGTTGAAATTCCATTTTTGATGTTTAAGACTGTATTACTTTTCCGCAAACCCTAAAAAACAAGAGAAAAATTTAGTAAATGTACAGTTCTGCTTACAAATAAATCTGTTGGATTGTCGTGTTTTTTTAATATTTATGTTTGGATATGATACAGTTATTTAAATGTGCTCCTCATTTCTGGTTAATTCCAACAAATAATTCCCACAAAAAGTTTATATTTTTGAATATTCCCAAAATTTTAAGTTCCCGTGGAAATTTACCAAACATTTTCCATCCCTTTGCAACCCCTAGTCATGCATGGGCCCTTACCAAGGTGATAAATAGATACAGATGGACTGACAATCCCATTAAAGTTCAAATGTTTTGAGTATTTTGGGTTAGATTTTGTGTCCCTATTATTCTTTTTATTTATCTAGTTTCAGCTGTGGAGTCATGATTTTACCATTCCCTTTTTTCAGGAGATTAAGATATAAAACAGCATGATGATGTAAATAATGAGCCGTAGTTTTTATGATTTTCATGTGTTTTTCAGATTTTTTTCATCCCTTTTGAACTCAGCCCAGTTCTTCTGTTTAGGTGTCGGCGTCAGCTGTTCTAGAAGACAGTGAAGCTCTATTTGCTGATATGACGCTTTGCCTGGAAAAAACCAAGGCAGAGGTGAGGAGGATTGTTTCAGTCGTGTTTGCTTCATTGTTTTCTATGTTTGGAGTAGCACTGGTTACTTTGAGGACTCTGTGTTTACATGGAACCTCAAATGTTTTTGTTTCCCCAATAGGTTCGGGCAAGGTTAGAGGCGAAGGAACGAGCAGTGGTTGGACGAGGAGAACGAGACATTGAGCTGCTGGAAAAGGACTTGGAAGAACTGAGGATGAGGCACGAGGAGATCAACCAGCTGCTGCAGTCTGACGACAACGCTCACTTCCTGCAGGTTTGGAGACGCAAGTAGGGAAGGAAACGCAGAATTCCCGTTCTGAAACGGAAAAAAGCAATCTGAACCATTTTCATTTTTCTCTATTTAAAATCAGGACCTAATATGTCACAAGAATACCTTACTTGCATGTTTTGGGACAAAATCATGGTTTCAAATGCTATTTGTTAATGGAAAACAGGAGACTGGGAATCTAGCAAGTGTAAAAAAAAAAAAAACTAACAGATATGGCAATTTGAGCACAAAATCTTGTTCAAATTTCACACTATGAAATCAGAAATCATGTGGCTATACAGGATTAAATGCAAACTGAAATGGAAGTAGCTATATGACATGGACTAAACCCTCACATGTTTTAGGAACCTTTTTCCCCTATAAAACGGGTGGCTGAATGTCTAGCAAGTGTTGTAGCAAACGTAATGATTTCTGCAAAACCCTCCCAGCTTCTATAAGTTATCAGAAGCATATAAATATTAAATCAATAACATAAGTTGCCAGCAAAGTAATCTAAACAGGGAAAGATGATGAAACTGAAACGCAAAAGAGTGAACTGACGTGGAAACGTGGAAAGTTTGAAGACATTTTGAAATCATACACTGACTCAAAAGTCAAAGCATGACTTTCCTTAATTATTGTGAGAATGCTCACAGCATTCTCATCATTAAGATTAGTGTTTTTTTTTGTTTTTTTTCACTTTAAAATTAAGGGAGTCAAAGCGCTCTGAAGAGTTTTTGGATTTATTTCGATTTTTCCGCAAAAAAATCCATTCATTTCTATTCAGGATTCATGTAGATTCTACTTTGATCATTTCAAAGCAAGCATTCTGTAGGGGCAGTCCTAGGTCCAGTCAACGTCTGTGAACACGAAAAGAGACATGTTCACAGACTCTTTTAACATCGTTGCTGAGGAGAAAATGTTACGCCATCTTCAAAGCAAACTCATTCGTATCAAAGGACACCTACTGATGTCCTGGCAACTTAACAAACTATCCTGATTGGCTGCTACGAAGAGCGTGTCGTATTATCTTGAAAGGCAGCCAGGAGAGTTTGTTCATACAACTGTTTAGTTTTTTTTTCTTTCTCTCTGCTACATTATCTCCTTGAATGGCAAGTGGAAAGTGAAATATTTTATATTAACTAAAGGCTCATTCCATGTCACTTCAACACATTTTTTAGGACATCCCACGCACTTTGGAGATTTTTACCAATTGTTCTATGATTATTCCATAGGCACACTTTGCATTATTTTAGTTTGATGGGATGAACATTTTTGGAGATATGGCCAAATTAGTGAGGGGGGGTATGTGTCGATTTTTGTCGAAGTTTTGCGCTCCAACATGTTTGGGCCTTCATTAACCAACTTTGCATATGTCTCAGCTCCCTTTAATATGATCAGATTTGAGCTATGTACATAGACTGTTGACATCACAAAAGTGACATTTAATCAGAGAATTTGTGTTGTTCTTTGAAATTTGTATTACCATCAAGGACACGGGAGGAAGTCCTTATTTCTGGTCTTTTAACCTTTTTTTGTGTGTCAAACATTTACGCTTGAAAAAGTACACTATGGAATTTTAAATTAAGTCACAGCAGAACACTACAATATTGATTATCATACAGTCCACAAAAGGATGCATGTTGCAAAGTCATGACTTGTAATTGTTAGTGGAGAAGTGGAGATTAACAGGCAGTGGATGCATCAGGAGCAGGGTTGCCATTAATGCTCAATTACAACTCTAATACGTTTATTGGCATTTTTACCAATTACAATTATTATTTTCCCCCTGAAAGTCAATTACAATTAAATTCTCAATTACTTAAGTTCATTTACAATTAGTCACAATTACTGAGCCTTTAATAAATGCCATAACACTTAACCTTCCTCTTGTGTTAGCTTTCTGTTAGCATCTCTTGTAATAACGGGTCAGTTTTGACTCATGTCTTAAATGAGCTGTAAAATACACTAAAATATATAATCTATCATCCAATTTGTTTTTTTTTTTTTTGTTTACATTGTTAGGCTTCCTAATCAATGCAAATATTGATTTTAATTTTCTTGTTGTGGCCATTTGAGCCTTTTTTGTTTGACTATACATCCTTGATTTCATTTTTTTTTAAATGGTAAAATGATCCTCAAGAGAACTGATGGGTAAACTTGATATGAAACATATTTTATTAATTGTTTACTATGTATGTGTAAGCCATAGAACTGCAGCATGGTTCCACAGGTTTGCCTTTAATTATATTGTAAATTACAGTTTTTATAGAATTTCCATTCAAGGCAGTTTATCTGAACTCACTCACACTTCAATTACAATTACAACAGCAACAAATTTTGTCAATTATGATTACAATGATAATGACATTATCATTGTAATTCATTACCAATTACATGATTACAATTATAATTGAACCCAAGCCAGATCAGAAGTGATCAGTGCCACAGACGGATGTGGAGGTAAAGAAAGACGAAAGGAAAGAATGAGTCATCAGTGACCGATGGAAAATACACAAGTGCTTCAGTGCTATTTTCAAATTCAATTGTTTACGTATTTACGGCAAGGGGAGCGAGGGAGAGGCGCTTAGTGAAGCAGCGTTTTCCACTCACTGTCTTCATCCACTCAGGCGGCTCCGCTGCTCTGCGTCCCCCCTGTCGCTGCTCGGCACTCCAGGGCCCTCAGCCTGCCCTCAGAGGCCTTCAGCAGCACCAGGAGGACCCTGTGTCACCTCCGCAGCCACATAGAGGAGGTCTGCCGGGAGGAGGTGGATAAGATCAGCCGCGCAGGTACAACATGTCTCCACCCAAACACAGAGTGCCAGGGGTTTTAGGGTCAGTCAAGGATCAGATGCTGTGACATTTTTCTTTCAGTGAATGAGAACCACGTGGCTGCTGTGGAACATGTGAAAGGTAAGTGATACATGGTTACATCCTTACATCCACAGCAGGACACCAAACACCCAATACTACGAGGGTGAAACACCAGTCTCTGGCTCCTGTCCAGTTCTGCTCCATCCTCAGCAGTGTCAGGGTCTATTGTCAACACTTATTATCTTAGTTAAAAATACATTGGGTTGTCATTAACTGTACTGATACGGATCATTTTACTTCATAGGTGTGACAAAGGTTGAATTCTAACTTATTTACAGACAGAGGTGTAGAGTACTGATATATCTTACTCAAGCAGAAGTACTGTTACTTAATTGAAATTGTACTCAAATACAAGTAAGTAATTGTAGGGAGACATGGGGTTTTAAGAATGACAATCTTAATTATTATTAATATTATATTACCATTTGCTGAGGTGCCATCCTGAATTGAGTTATACTGTCTTGGATCACTTAAAGAGTTATTAATACCTTGTCATTCAGGGGGTGAATTCTTGTCAAACTATATACTCTTCAATTGTAAGCAATATTATGCACGAACCAAAGACATAGTTAAGTTAAAATATGTATTAATCAAAAAGAAAGAGAAAGGTGTCTGTATAAAATTAAAGGTTTGTCAAATTATACAATTCTTATTAAAATAAAATAACACAAATAACAGATGCTTTGTCATCATGGGTTACACATAGTGCATGTTGAATCTTCTGGCACTGCTCTGAGAAAATAACCAGCATTCAATGCTGTTTTGACGCCATGCATTACGTTTAACCTGGTTGGTCGGCTATGATGTGATTCATTTGATTGTTGTCTGGTCATTTCATTTTTTTTGTAGTTTCACTATGTCTGTTGATCATTTTGAAACAAAAAATAATAATTTAGTCAGTAACAAGTTACTTTACTTCTTTTAAAATGTACGTAAGTCCAAGTAAATCTAGAATATTTGCATTTCCTATTGAAAATGCAAGTTAAGATGCAGGTGCTGGCCAGCATCACATTGCATTAGCTTAGCATTAGCATCATCTAGCATTAACTTAGCATAGTATTAACTAGCTTTAGCATTAGCCGAGTGTTTGCACTAACCTAGGATTAGCCTGGCAATAGCATTAGCCTAGCATTAACACTAACCTAACATTAGCATTAGCTTAGCCTTAGCAATAGCATGGTGGTTCATGATTTAAAAAAGTGTAAACGTGACTGTTTTGTCTCTGTTGTGTTGTATTTTCCATGTATGTGAGCGTTCGTGACATTAGCATCACATAACCATTGTGTGTTCTGTTGTGTGTGTCTTCATGACAGTGCCGGTGTCCTTCCACCTGTCCTCTCTGTCTCTGCAGCCAGCTGATCAGAGGATGAGGGCAGCCTTCCTCAGGTGTAAGTTCATCACCTTCATCTGTTCACCGTTTTTAGTTGTTACTTCCTCATTCCTCTCTGACACTTCATGTTAATTCTCCTTTGCTCTCTGGTACACCATCTCTCATTATTCCCTCTCTGCCTCTGGCTCACTCAATGGAAGTCTAAGAAGCCATCACAGACCTTCATTAATGATGTATAGCTGTCACACTGTATTTATGACTGGGACATTCTGGCCTCAAGATCACTGGCTTGTCCTGACACACACACACACACACACACACACACACACACACACACACACTCAGCGGATAGAATGACAGCACAGCAGTGCCTTGTTTTCCATTAATCATTAATTCTGCTCAGTGGAGGACTAAGGTGTGACATGTTATTTATCCTGTCTGAGCTGAAGATTTAAATTTGTAACATTCCTTTGTCAGGAAACAATTATGGGTGAAGAAAAATATAACAATTCACAATATTTTACAATGTTTTCTTTATTTGAAAAAAAAAAACTGCAAAAAAACATTTTTGGCGATAACAAAAAAATGTATGTTTTTGCCCTGAATTAATTTTTTTGATTTTTGTTAATAACCATGACTGCATATGTGGTCATACAGTAGGTTCACTTTGGTGCAGTTGAAATAATGTCAGAGCGATTGACAGACTTGTGATGTGCTTTGGTTTTTTGGAAATCTGACTCATATGTTGTTTGTATTGTTTGATATTTGAATGAAGAAAATAATGATATTAAAATCACAATAATCGATTCTATCACATTGCAATAGTAAATCAGAACGGGAAAACAGCACTGTTGCTGCAGCATAAGCAGGAAGGACGGAATGCAGGAATTGATGACTGCTGATGCTTAAATTAGTGAAATACAATATTCATCTAAGAGAACAGACAATCTTATCAGTTTCACTTTATTAAAGCTGCAGTATGTACGTTTTTTTGGAATTCCATAATCATCTTTGAGCATATTGTAATCCAAAGTGTTCTGAGTGGACAGTGAATCTCTGCTTCTTCTCCTGACTCTGTAACAGTGAAAACCATCACTCTGCATCCAGACTGTAAAATGAATCCACTTTGGATAAGCTTCTCTAAGGTTTACACACAATGTACCCCATCTGTTCTCACTCTCTCTCAGACACCGGCTCTGCGAGGACGCAATGTGGTCTGTTCCTCTCCAGTATGTTTGTGCCTTTATTCTGTAGCTTTTCCAACTCGGTCTGCCTTTTTCCGCTTGATTTTCCGTGTAACTGTTGTGCCTAACGCCGCAAGATTAATGATAGAGATTTCTGCTGGAACGTCCGTCATTGCGCTTGGTCGAGCAGCCAATAGTATCCCCCAAAACAGCCCATGGTGCACACGTGTTTTAAGAAAGATCTCTGATTGGCTGACATCCAGCATCACGCTGCTGGATTTATAAACTTCATTTACAGAGCCTGGGGAAGAGATTCACTGTCCACTCAGAACACTTTGGATTACAATAAACTCAAACATGATTATGGAATTTTGACCAAATGATGCAACAAAAAAAAACTTAGATGCTGCAGCTTTACGGCACAGACCTTGTCTGTGGCTCTGATGCTGCGTTCATACAGCTCAGCCTACATAATAATGTGGACAATATTTGTATTTTATACAGCCTGTATTATTTTACAGGACTGAGGCTTTCTGCGTCACCACAGAATTAATTTATCAGTCTGAAAGCGCCCGACACATGCAAACTTCCATCCATTAGATAATAGGATATACAGTACATATATATATATATATATATATATATATATATATATATATATATATATATATATATATATATATATATATATACTAGGGATGTAACGATTCACTCAACTCCCGATACGATTCGATTCACGATACTGGGTTCACGATACGATTCTCTCACGATTTATTTTACAAAATGGGACTGTAGACAAATTTTTTTTGGGGGGAAAAACTAGAAAATACTGTATTATTTTCCTTTTATATTTCATTGTCAAAAGAATCCCTTGATAAACTATTCAAAACAATGCAATTTAACTAAAAATAAATCTTGAATGAAATAAATAAAGGAATAATAGCAATGAAAATGAAGCCTATTAATTTAAATTCTGGTTCTATAATAAACAATGCAAAACTGCATAATAGTTCTTTTTCTTTTTAAAAGTGCAACTGAAAATGTATTTTGTGCCTTAACAATTGGACTTTAAAAAAAAAAAAAAACGTGATTACACTGATTTACGTCATATTTGTTTGGACCAGCAGAGGGCGCTGGTAACACAGTGGTCGGTTGGCATGCAGAAATTCTTGCAGTGAAGAAGAGAAGCTATGCTAGCAGACAGAGCTAATAGAAAAACGTGACTTTTACAGATATTCAAGTAATATTACAGATATTCTTTTGGTGCTAAAGGGGCAATGAATCATTTATTAACATATTCAAGAGTAGAAGGCGGCCAGAAAGAAAGTATTAGCAGACTCCGCCCGCTGCCTACACTTGCCCTCTGCTGGTTAAAAAAAGTACTGCGATTCAATTTTCAGAAAATCGATATCAATCGTGATCCCTATGAATCGATTTTTAACTGCCTTACGATTAATCGTTACATCCCTAATATATACATATATAGGATGTCATTGGTAAATGAAAGGATGCATCAATGCATAAATATTCTCGCTTCTGTAAGCATCACATCAGACCTACACAGCGACGTGTTCACAGAATGATCCTCCTTTTATTGGACAGGTCGTTTTCCTAAAGAAATTATTGGTCAGGAGGCGGGGCTTTCATACTCACTCAGATCCTAGCCAGAACAAAGCCTACTCCCGACCAGGTTTGGTATTCAGCCTAAATTACCGCGTGATTTAGCCCCGTAAGAAGTACATAGTACAGGACACACACAATAAATTCGAGAAGTTTGTGTGATAAGAGGAAATCCAGCTTCGTAGTTCAGGTCCTTAATGTAGCGTATTAGTGTTTTTATTGGCTACAGATTTCATGATTTAAAGCTACTGGAGACAAAAGTATTGCATTGTGGGATGTGAAGTCCCGTAGACGGATTGCATAGAAGTGTTTTTTATTCATTCTTACCGTGATTGGTTCATGAAATCGCCAGAAATGTGTTTGGAAGTTACTTTGGCAGAGTTTTGGAGCTAACACACTTAATCAGGGAAAGAATTAAGTAAATCCATATATAATGGTTCAGTTCTGAGCCTGCTGCTGTAAACATTCAAGGTTGAAGCTGGGGTCAAGCTAAGGTTATTACACTCAAAAATAACATCATCGAGCAAAAACGATTATTTTGAAAAAAAAAAAAAAACTTTTCTTATATTTACATAATGTATGTTTCATTTGTGAAATAAAACAAACTTAGACAATTTAAGATATCTACAAAGCTTGGCACACGCAAAAAAAAAAAAACAATTATTAATACTAACTTTAAGTTGTTTAATGCACGTGCATGCAAGCTTCTCCGCCCCGCCCCTCTCAAGGCTAAAGCTAGCCTGGCCTACAGGCCAACATGGGGAAAGTTGTTGCTAGTGGTCTTGAAACATGGCAGGAGAAACGCAGCAAAAACACTTGGTAAACAAGCAAGATGAGCCAAATCCTCTCATATGGAAACGCTTTGGGTTTGATGATGAAAACCTAGAGCAAAGACACGTCACGTGTAGGAAGTGTTTTGTTTAGTGCAAAAGTGAACATACTTTATTCTAGTGTTTGAATAATTTTATGTTTAAACAATATATTTTACATTGTTTTGTACAAGAATTAAATAACTTTTTGGTTGATGAATAATCGTTTGAATAATGTGATAGTGATTTCATTTATGACTAAAATAATCGTGATTGTTTTGTTTTTTTTATAATCGAGCAGCTGTAGGTCAAGCTACAAGCACAAGATGTGATCAAGAGGAAATTTTAAGCAGCTAACTAGAAGGGCTATCAAATAAATATTTACTTTGATTGCTGAGAGGAACCTCTATGGAGAACAGCAGCTGCTCCTTAAACTAAATTATATTCTCTCTCTGCTATTTTTCTCAGTTTCCTGCCGTCTGTCTTTGGACCCGGACACTGCCCATCCAACCCTGGTTCTCCTGGATAACTATCAGAGCACTCACTGTGGTGAGGAGCCTCAGTCCTACCCTCCTCATCCTCACCGCTTCGATTCAGTGGCACAGGTCCTGTGTAAGGAGGGCCAGTTTGGTGGAGCCAGCTACTGGGAGGTAGAGTGGAAAGGAGGAGGGTGGGTGGACATCGGGGTCACCTACAGAGCCATCGGGCGTAAAGGCGGTGGGAAGCCGTGTCTCCTTGGGCGCAATGAGAACTCGTGGCGGCTGAGATGTACCCACGCTGGATACGCTGCGTGGCACGATAACCGTAAGACCACGGTGGCTGCCCCGCCTTGCCCGAGGATCGGCGTGTTCCTGGAGCGTCAGAAGGGGGCGTTGTCCTTCTACAGCGTGGCCGACTCCATGCTGCTGCTGCACACCTTCCGCTGCCCCTTCTCACAGCCGCTGTACCCCGCCTTCCGTCTGGATCTGGATTCAACCCTCGTCATCTGCCCCCAAGATGGAACCTCTGGAAACCCGACCTAAAGTGGTCACACCCTCCTGATTATCAGCTACAGGAAAGAAGGCTGCTCACTCTGCAACGGAACATAAAGACTAAAGATACAAGGGAATTTGGAACAGTCACGACTTCTGCAGTCAGATGGATTATTTTTTCTTCCCATTTTGACATCATTTCAATCAGTGGCCTTCCCAAATATATTGATAAGTCTGTATAATGAAATATATAATGGTGCAATTTCATAAAATACACTCACATGTTTGTTAGACATCACTGAACCTTTATGTTTTCAAAAACCAACACTGCACTATCAATAAGAAGGTGTCTTCAACAATTCTTGATCCATCAGATCAAAACATTTTTTTTTAAAAAAACATGTTATGATTTCTTTTATTCAGACAACTGTTTTTCAGGAAATTTACTTTGATTTCCTGACCTGTTTGGACTGTCAACTGCCAGTCCTCTTCAGAGGTGTCTGCTGGTCGCTTGGTGTGTCCTTGGCTTCTGTGTAATAATGAAACCTTAACATTCTAAATAAATAACACCTTAACAAATTAACCTTGGTTTAAGGCAGAAAACCGCAGGTATCATTTGGCTTCCTGGTAACCCGTCAACTTTGATATTTTCATTTTACATTTTTTTGGGGAAAATTTTCTTTTTCTTTACATTCGACCTTCTTACTTTAAAAAAATAAAAAATATTTTTTGTGTTAATTTTTGTTACCCAGAAAAATTTAAACAAATTTAACAAACTAAATAAACACTTATGTAAA
Organism: Gouania willdenowi; assembly: GCF_900634775.1. Lineage (NCBI taxonomy): Eukaryota > Metazoa > Chordata > Actinopteri > Blenniiformes > Gobiesocidae > Gouania > Gouania willdenowi. The sequence goes on from NC_041044.1 coordinate 7,170,702, forward strand.
TCATCATCTGCCATGGTTCTAATCATAGACCACTCTCTGATACAGGACCAAAAAATCCCCTTCAAATTAAAAACAATATATTTTTCTTGATTTTATTTATTTTTCTTTGTTTATTTATTTTACAAATCCCCCGACCCCCCTTCTGAGTCCCAACTCACAAGGTGAGAACCTATTTTTAGATGTTTTCTTACTCCCACTCACCTGATTCTATTGTGTGGCTTATTATTAGGCTTTCTGGAGAGCTGCCTTATATATTGTAGTAAGTGGACATAACTTTAATCTGTTTGTTTTAGGTCAAAATAATAATGCAAATATGCTGCTCAGTATTTATTTTTGTGGTAAAGGAACAATGATGAACCACTTTGCCTTACCAATGAATGGGAAGCCTTACTGCCATACTGTAGCTTTGTAGGAAGAGTTAAAATTGCTTATCGATTTTTTTTTTTTTTTTTAATACAATTTTTTTTAATTTTATTTTCAGTTTTTTTGTGTGTGTGATTTTGTCTGTAAATAAATTTAATTGAAAATAATTACTTTGTAAATGTGGAGTTTTATAAATTTAAGAATCTATCTTCGTCAGAATCTTAACCAAAATCTCAGAAAATCTACTGGTTCCTTCCACAGGTGAATCCATTAAACTTGCAGGTGCTTGTGCACATGTTATCATGTTAAAAACCTTATGAGTCTGAAGAAAAATGAGTTTTTCACTTCTAATTGACATGAAAATAAATTACACCTGGTAAAGATTTAGTTTAAAATGTTAAGTTGCTTGAATTTACATGAAAATTTTGATTTGTTGCAATTTAAAAGAGGAACATGTTTCTAACCATTAGACTCGACAGGGTAAATATTCTGAAAATAAAATTAGCTACACCAAACAAGCTAGTTTAAAAGAATTAAATAAAATACCATTCCACTGCAAACATTAAAGATTAAACTGCAAGATTAGCTGGGTTGCTAACCAGTGACGTGCCGTGACCACTAGGGTTTGTGTAGGCACGTTTCAAATTGAGACCACCAATGACAATTTCATTTGTTTCTGCTGGCAAGTGTTAATTATTTGTATAAAGCAATTTACAACAAAGTCATCTCAATGTGCTTATTAAAATATAAAATTCATAATAAGAAAGAAAAAAACCCAACAAGATCCACATGAACAAGTATTTAGCCATCTAACAAAACCAACATCATAAACACCATTAAAGAAACATAAACAATTATTTAAATTAGCCTCCATACTCTCCCAACAAGATATATCTCATGACACGACAGCACATCTGTTGTTTGTGTTGAAAACACAGAAACACGGAGAAAAAGACAACAACAACTCAGAACAGCCTCAATGAGGAGCATCCACAAAGCCAATCCTTCCTTTTGTACCATTCACTGTGGAAAGTATGAAACATTTTCTGACCTTACCTTTGCTGAAGGTCTCGTAGCTCAGGTGTTGGTCTCCCATCTTTTAAAAACAAATTTTTCCTCAAAAACAAGTTTCTCTATCGTCTCTGGTGCTGTCATCCTGCCTGTAGTGTTATCCCGCCCACTAGCTAGAGAACGCAGCAGCAGCGGTCACGTGATATCAATTCACTAATGCAATGTGAACTTAGGTATAGCATTTAGCATAGCACGGTTATGTCCAAAGGCAGCGGAGAGAGCTGCCTTTGGACATAAATGGTTGTCATCTTGGGGACCTGACTGCGCATGCGCAAACACCTAAAAACACGCTACAGGAACAGAGGCAGAGCAGCAACGTGCTTTTGGGAGGGGGTGTGGCCTCCTCCTGCCTTACAGCGGAGTGAGACGGCAGCGTTCCGGGAAATAGCGCTGTTTAGTCATTTGGGCTATAAAACGCACAAAATGCGGACACTTTCAAACTTATAGGTACTGTAGGCTATTGGAAATGGAAAAATAAATAATTTATACTTATATTATCATTAAAACAAATAATCAAAATATCAATTCACCCTTGCCTACCCTGACAGCACGTCACTGTTGCTCATTGATATTTAGCGTTGGGCTAAAACACAGTATGTCCAGGAGCGGTGTGGGGAGCCAACCAACCAGCCGGCAAGACGAATTTCATGTTCCTTGATGAATACGAAAAAAAAAAAAAAACTGCATTTGATGTTGCTTTGGACCATAATCATATAGTAATCAATAGGGATGTCCCTATACAACTTTTTCCATTTCCAATATGATACCGATATTGCAGCCTTGCGTATCGGCCAATACCGATATTGATCTGATCAGCATGAATCATACATACTTTTTATTATTTATTTTGTAGTGTGGAATGTCAGAAAAGGCTTGATCAAGTGATGTTACTCAAAGAACAATAGTCAACAACAGTAGGTATGAGAAAAACTGACCCATTTATTATTAACCAATTGGTTACATACAATTTAACCTTGAACATAATATATACAGTATTCTACAATTCAATAAAATAAATAAAAAATGAACTGGGGAAAATAAAAATAAAAAAATTGAAGAATCCGGAAATTTGAGTCCGATATTTGTTTTCGGGCTAATGTCGGACCGATATCGGATTGGACACCCCTAGTAATTATTAACTTGAACGTTTAAGTAGCCTAAAGTAAAATAATTACAGCAATAAAGTGATTTTACAGCATGTAGTCATTCTAAGGCAAACCGGTCACTGATACAATAAAATTTGGCTGACCCACCACCCCAACCAAGCTCGAAAGTACCTTATATTTTAAGACAGATATACAGGAAATCTAAAATAGCCACATGTCAACCACTTAAACTACCTTTGTAGACATTGAAATGCTGTGAACATTCCTACTAGGACTGGATGATATGGACCAAAACTCATCTCAATATTTTTTCTCAAAATGGAGATATAAATACGAAATAAATCTTGATGTTTGTTTTTCAAATGAAGTCTGACCAGAAAGACAATTCTGGGTTACATTTGCTGATACAAAATGCCACACAGACTCATTTATTAACAAACAGCTGCACAATGTGTGCCACCTTTGACTTTTTCACCTGTAAGGGACAGCACATGTGAGTGAGTTCTCTAGTGTAGCTTGTTATGGGGAATGTTACGGCCACAAAAAGGTAGGCCGTAACTGACCAAACAAACAACACAACTGAAGGACCACACTGAGATAGTGTAAACAAGCTGTACATTTAGCAGCAGTGCACTTTTAAATGAAAATGTGGGGGAGGTAGGGACCCATAGGTTGTGCCAAATCAGTGTAATTAACAAAACAAAACCCCATCCTATCAACCTCTCCAATGTCAGCAGAAACAAAAAGAACTTAAAAAGGTTGACTAACTAATCTACAAAAAGAGTTTTAATAAAAGTACAGCGGGTGGCACCAACCTCTTACCTAATGTGTATAGACACCAAGTTAACCTACGTGCTGCATATGTAGGGTACCCAACTTGCCTGAATCCCATACCTCCTTACAATGAACAACAGAAGTTTCCTATACCAGCTCATGCAGTGTCAGGAGGGAGGGAGGGAGACAATCTGACAGTTTTTATTAAAGACTCCAGAGATGATTGGTGCAGTCACAGAACAGAAGCCAATCAGCTTCCCAGCAGCTCCTGATCAGGTAGCTCCAATCCCTCATTAGTCACTGCAAGACAGGAAGAGAAAACAGAAGAAACTTACAGGCCTGTCAGGCCCAGCTTGCACGTAACACTCCTTTCCATAAGATTCTAACTATTGTTGGAATCAAACACTATATACGTGACAATGCATCAGCTATTACATTCTAGGAGCCCTTTTTGTGTACAATTTCTAAGTTTAACCCCTGGACCATCAAAGACCAACGCATCAAGCGCTGGTTGTAGTTGTACATCCTTGAGAGGAAGACAATCAGAATAATGTCAGTGTCGACCTTGATGGGGGCAACACTGGATGCTAAGTACAATTCAAAGTATTGTAGTGCCAACAACAAAGCAAGGATCTCCTTCTCAATGGTTGAATAAGCAAGCTAATGCTTGCTAAACCTAAGTGAGAAGTAACTTACAGGATGGTCAATCCCCAGCTCATCCTCCTGTAGAAGTACAGCCCCAGCTCTCACAGCACTGGAGTCAACCTCCAACTTGAAGGGCATAGAAAAGTTTGGGGCAGACAACACAGGGCCACAACACAGTAGAGCTCTCCAATTCTCAAATGATTTCTGTGACTCATCTGTCCAAGTGAAAGGCCATGAGGGGCTGGTCAAAGCAGTCAGCAGAGTCGCCACCGAGAAAAAGTTCCTGCACAACCTGCGGAAGAAGCCAGCCATTTGCGCAGCTCCCTTCTGGTAGTGGGCACAGGGAATGCAGTGATGGCAGCTACATTTGCTTTTGCAGGACACCCGCCCTTGACCAACCTGTTGACCAAGATACTGAATAGTTCCACGACCAAACTCACACTTGGCGAAGATGAGGGTCAAAGAGGCTGCTGCAAGGTGGCTGAAGACCTCCCTCAATGTATCATTGTGCTTCTCACAGTCATCTGTATAGATCCATCCAAATAAGCTCTACAGCACAGGACATCTCCAAGAACCCTGTTGATCAGTCTGTGGAACATAGCTGGAGCGTTACACATGCCAAAGGGCATCACTGTATATTGAAGAAAATTATCTGAAGTGACAAAAGCAGGAATGTCTGAAGCATGTGGAGTTAAAGGGACTTTTAAGTACCCTTTTAACATATCTAGCTTTAACACAAACATTGCAGGACTAATTTAATCAATACAGTCATCAATACAAGGCAAGAGATGTGCACCTGGCACAGTTACTGCATTCGCCTTGCGATAATCAGTGCAAAGTCTAGGACTGTAAACAGACTTTGTGTCCAAGAGACATGGTGAGCTCCAAGAACTTGAACTTGGCACAGCAAATTCATTCTCAACAAGATATTTCACCTCGTTTCTCATAACCTCCCTTTTTACAGAGCTTGCCCGATAAGCATTTTGCTTGATTATCCAAGGGCAGGTCAAGACTTTGTCATGGCTGACAACAGATGTCTTGGAGGGAACATCACCAAAGAGACATGGATACTCACAAATTAGCTGCTCAATGTCCTTACTTTGGTCACAAGAGAGATGGGATAGAAAGTGGAGAAAATCAGACAGTACTTCAAAGTTACTCAATCTCGCCCCCTGTGATGCTGCACTTGGTATCACCAGCCCATCCTCATCACCATCACTACAAACTCCTGAAAAGGAAATCACTGGTGAGACAACAGTTTTGATCTCAGGATTCAGAGATGACTCACTACGCTCATCCCGGGGGTGGTCGAGCTTCATCATGCTGACATGACACACTCAATTGTGTCTCCTTCATTCAGGTGTGTGTATGATGTAATTTGTCTCAACTAGTTTCTTCTCCACATTATAGGGACCAGAGAATTTCGAAGAGAGGGATGACCCACACACGGGCAGAAGTAGTAAAACCTTGTCACCCCATTGGAATGATTTGTTAATGGCCTTCTGGTTAAAGTGCCTCTTCATTTTAACCTGGAACAATGTCAAGGCCTCTCTTGCCAATGAGCAGGCCTGCTGCAGGCGGTCCTTAAGCTTAACAACATACTCAAATACTCTAGACACCTTTTTTGTTGTAGACACAAGCTGCTCTTTCAAAACTGAAAGACATGAACATTGTCAGTGTGTGTGTGCATGACCCTTTAACTGCAAATGAATGCCCATGTCACTTGACCATGTGGGGAGTGAGGGAGCGTCTGTGACCGGAGCAGATTGAGTAGGACTGAAACCTAGTGATTCCTGAACAACTTCTCTAGCAGCAAATATTACAAATGCAACCCCTTCATCCCAATCTCTTTGAGATTCACTGCAGAGTTTCCGCAGCATGGATTTCAAAGTCACTCTCAGTGAATTTGATGCAAATCCATTAAAAAATAGCCAAGATACAGCATTTAGAATGTGATGACGAAGGATTTTCTGGTGACATTATAGGCCCATCCCACTGAGCCTGTTTTTTATTCATCAGCGACCTGCTCCCATCTTATATGATTCATCCAACACTATTTTAAAGTCAAAACGACAAATCACCTTTCCGCTGTAATTGTTAGCATTAGCGCCCTCTGAGAACGCAAGGCATGATGGGTAATTTTGACATTGAGTCTTGTTTAGGGATGGACAGTCATCATGTGTATCAAATATGAGGCGGTTTGAGTTATATGCATTTTTATATTATGACGTGCCATAGTTGCTAACAGTGAACATGACTGTAAACGGAGCCAGTGGAAAACGCAAGGCATGATGGGAAATGTTTCACAGCAGTCATGAATAGGTTTGGTCAAATGAAATTTGAGGCTGATTGAACTTTGTGTGTCAGAGTGTGACAGGGTTTTCTTTAATAATGTGGCATGCTTCAGAAATTAGCAATGCATCTTTGCGGCGGTGCCATGACCAAACTGTTAGAGATACGCAAATTCTTTCAACGGTTTTTAATCAGTGGGTCCTAAGTGCTCTAGCCGAGTTTGAAGCAAATCGGATAAAGCCCCTCAGAAAAGTTTGCGCAAATGCGACCTTTAACTTAAGATGGCTGACTTCCTGTTTGGTTCTGGGTGTAGGTCATTGGGAAACTTTTTGTTCATCTTGGGGTCAAATATACATGTGGCAAATTTCGTATGAATCGGGTGTCACGCCCAGGGTGCTGTCTGACCAACCAATATTCTGTGTGGACAAAATTCTCAAGCCAGGTTGAAGTTTAAAAGGTTACATTTTATTACAAAGTTTAAAAGATTAAAAAAGTAGTCTAAAATTGGGGATGTATCCAAAAGTGCTGGTGTGCAAATTGTCAGGCAGAGGGAAGTCAGTGGAGGAGGTTGGTCGATATCTTCCCAGTCTGAGTGACAGGGCCGCGCAGCAATGGCACAGTGCGGAGCTTAAGCTGCGTTCTTTATCAGACTTGGGATTTGACAAAGACCCACTTGCTTCCTCCTCCATGGGCCACACCTGTAGATTCCCCTCCAGCACACCTGGACAGCAAGAACCAGAGATACAAAGAGACAGAGCAGTGCAAGTCTGCTGCTTAAGTAGACAGTGCTCCCCAGATGATCACCTGCACCTGTGTCACCACACCCACAGCACACACACAAAAAAGAGGTGAGGATACAGCTCTACCAGGTTACACGGGCATACCTGCCGGTCGTGCAATTTCATTGTGTTTTTGGCGTCTATAATGCTCACAGTGCGAGCATTTTTTTTTTAGCAATTTTTTTAATTGCACCAAAATATCTAACTGTTCAGCAGGCCTGAGGTGCGTGCAAATTTTGGTGAAACTCTGGGCATCCTAAGGGGCAAAACCAAGAACAATAGGTTCCTACAGCCAGTATGGCCTTCGGACCCTAATTACGTCATAATTGTAATTCAATATCCATTACACAATTACAATTATAATTGACCCCAACGCTGCATAAAGTTGAAGATGATCAGACGTTAACAAAAACAATAGAAGCTATGACTACATGTAGAAAATATATTTTAACTATGTAACTGAAACAACCAAATAAGTGTCCCAAGACCTGAATCAGAAGCAAAACATGTACATTAAAATAAAATGCTTTAAATTGTATTATCCAAATAAAAATTAAATAAATAAAAAGCCTGTCTGCATTAATGTATTTCCCATTAAACAGCTAATAGTTGAGTGATGAGGCAATTTTATATGAATCTTAAATGATATTTAAACACAGTGTTGTATTAAGAAAGTAGAAAAGATAGTAATGTCAATTTAATATTTGGTGGACTCCATTTATAAAGTGAACACCACATTCAAATATGCAGCATACATAACTGAATTAAAGAACAACATTTCCAAAATATTATTAATGCCAAGAAGGGTTGGGGTCAATTACAATTATGTTTTCAATTATCCATTTTCAATTACAAATACTTGCATTTTTCTTCCAGTTACAAACAAATTACAATTACCGGTATTATTTTTCCGCTGAAAGTCAATTACAATTACGTTCTCAATTACAAAATTACTAAACCTCATTAAACATTTTTATGCCTTATGATTATGGAAGCCCAAAAGAGTCAAAATTACATAAATAAAAACAACATTTTGAGACAAATATATCATATGGCCATTAAATTGTTAATCAAGGTAATATTAATATGAAATATGTTTTATTATTTTTAAATATCTAATACTTATTATTTTTATCATAATTATTTATTTCATAATAATTATTTTAACAATGTTATCACCAGATATCAGAACAGCCTGGATATTCTGACCCAAAGTCTGACTCGCTGTGATTTCTCCGTGGTAGTTCAAGGTAAGAAGAGCTGATGAAGCGGTGTATAGTCTGGTTCCAGTAAAAAGTGACCATAAAAAGCTGTAAATGGAAACAAAACATCTACTGTATATTGAACAGAAAAGCTTATTCTGAATGAAGCTACCGCTCAGAGCAGCTGGGATCACAGCCCCCTCTGTGAGCTCTCTGTTGGGGACAGGCTGACGACACGGCAAAAACTCCACTAACGCAAAATAACGTCCATACATGCATCACTATGCCTCTATTGAGAAAAAAGTCGCTAAAAGCATTCACAACATATACCGATAAGAGGTTGAGTTTCGGTTTCAAAACGAAGCGGAGAGAGAATTCTACAAACTGCAGCTTTAACTGAAGCGTTATCTTGCAAATATATATATATATGTTTGTAGTTTATAGTTTAGGACAGAGTTTCTCAAATGGGGGTACTTGTACCCCTAGGGGTACACGATAGAGCTACAGGGTGTACTGTGAGATAAAGTGGAAAATTAACAAACAGAAACACACAAAATATGTGGATTTATAATGTTTATTTTTTAGTTAAAAATGATAATCATAATATTGTTGATGAAAAATATCTTGATTAGAACATGAACTGAAAATACAAGGGTCAGTGTCACACCAGGTGGGAGATTACCAAAAATGATAAAACCTATAAAAATACATTATTTCAGGAGGAACAAAATATTTTTTCATTCCACTTATTTACAATGTAATTATTTCAAATGTGTGTTATCACTCATTTATTCCATCATTATGCTCTGTTGTTTTTTCATATTATTCTGAGCAAAATGTTGTAGTCGAACTTGAAGTAACTTCTCTGTTATTTTATTTTACTCGAGTATGTTTTAATTTGTCAGCATTTGTTTAGTGAGCATAGTGCTCTGGTAGTTTGTTGATGTGTTGTGAATGATTTTAAGTTTTATTCAAAAGTCAGGCTGACTATTTTCGAAATAATGAATAAATCTCAATCTTTTTCCGCTGTGTATTTTCTGATTTTGTGCCATTGTTTTGGTACGTAACATACCCAACCTGTATGTCAGTGGATTCAGCTCGGCCTTTAGTTTCACGTAGTTATAGAGCTCTATGTTTACTTTGGGACTCACAGCAGTGGAAGAAGGCCAAGTTTGCAGAGTTGTCGACTTTTCCCTCTTTGAACATTTGGTAACCTTTGGTTACATTTTTGCCCCCACCCTATGGAATTCCCTACCAAGCCACATCTGCAACTGCACCGACCCCCCATCCTTCAAATCATTTCTCAAAACTCACCTGTTTCACTCAGCTTTGTTTAAACCACCCACCCACTCACTCACTTCTTTTCTCTGTCATATTTTCTTGTTGTTTTTAAGCTGTAAAGTGTCTTTGAGTGTCTTGAAAAGCGCTTCCAATAAAATGTATTATTATTATTATTATTATTATTATTATTATTATTATTATTATTATTATTATTATTATCTGAGTTTTTTTAGGATTACAGAAAGGTATAGAATGTGTGATGTGATTTATTCTTTACAAGATTATGAACCGTGAGAGTCACAGAACCTGGAGCTTCCCCCGCCGGCGGGAGAGGAATCCAGCTTCAGAATCTTCATGCCCCTCTCCTCCATGCCCTGCTCCGGAAGCTAACCCTCCATATATGGGCTCCTGCACAGCAGCTTTTCTCCTGAAGGTGGCAGTAATGCAACATTTTGGGTGCCAACTGCCGTCAACTTCCAAAGAAGAAGAAGCTACTCTTCTGCAGACTATTACTATTAGTCAGTGACGTGCCGTGACCACTAGGGTTGGGTAGGCACATTGCAAATCGAGACCACCAATGACAATTTCATGTTTCTGCTGGCAAGTGTTAATTCAATTCAAATCAATTTTATTTGTATGAAGCAATTTCCAACAAAGTCATCTCAATGTGCTTATTAAAATATAAAATTCATAATAAGAAAGAAAAAACCCAACAAGATCCACATGAACAAGTATTTATCATCTAACAAAATCAACATCATAAACACCATTAAAGAAACATAAACAATTATTTAATATAGCCTCCATACTCTCCCAACAAGATATATCTCATGACACGGCAGCACATCTGTTGTTTGTGTTGGAAACACAGAAACACGGAGAAAATGACAACAACTCAGAACAGCCTCAATGAGGGGCATCCACAAAGCCAATCCTTCCTCTTGTACCATTCACTGTGAAAAGTATGAAACATTTTCTGACCTTACCTTTGCTGAAGGTTTGGTAACTCAGGTGTTGGTCTCCCATCTTTTAAAAGCTGTCGTTTTTCCTCAAAAACAGTTTCTCTATTATCTCTGGTGCTGTCATCCTGCCTGTAGTGTTATCCCGCCCACTAGCTAGAGAATGTAGCAGCAGCGGTCACGTGGCATCTATTCACTAATGCAATGTGAACATAGGTATAGCATTTAGCATAGCATGGTTACGTCCAAAGGCAGCTCTCTACGCAGCCTTTGGAAGTAAATGGTTGTCATCTTGGGGACCTGACTGCGCATGCGCAAACACGTAAATCCACGCAATGGGAACGGAGGCAGAGGAGCAACGTGCCTTCGGGAGGGGGCGTGGCTTCCCTCTGCCTTACAGCGGAGTGAGACTGTGCAGCTGCTTCAGGAAATAGCGCTGTTTTGTAATTTGGGCTATGAAACGCACAAAATGCGGACACTTTCAAACTTATAGGTACTGTAGGCTATTGGAAATGGAAAAATAAATAATTTATAATTATATAATAATTAAAACAAATAATCAAAATATCAATTCACCCTTGGGTAGGCACTGCCTACCTTGCCTACCCTGAAAGCAAGTCGCTGGTATTAGTTTCTTCAGATGATCTATCGATGTAAAATACAATAGCGACATTAGCACAAAGCATTTTTTTTTTTAAATGAGGCCAAGCTAACGTGGGCTATGTTTCTTTATAATAGGTACAATTTTAAAGCTTTCTATTATGTCATTACATTGAAATTAGTCGCAAGGGTAAATTTTGACACCAGTAGATTGTAATAACAGTCATATTCGAGTGCGTTTTTATCATAACAGTTTCACAGTTTACCCTGGGAAATAATACAATATTGTTTGAGTTATTATTGTATTTGTGTGTCCATTAAAAAAGGATGGCATGGTTTGTCTTATTTAGCAGAGGTTTTTCATAATGTAGATTTGAAGGTTTTGTGTCAATTGTTACATAGAAATCATTCTCTAACCAAATTTTATGTGTTATTAATCCATGTAAATCCGTGTATCATATTTCACATTTGCCAAAGTACGTGACCCGGAAGTATAATCTCATCCGACGCTAACGGCTATGCTAACGGCTGTTCAACATGACAAGATCGCTGCTTCCAACTGTGCATTAGAAACGTGTCCTTTTCGCTTCAGCTGGTGTTGGGCACAGAACCTCCTCACGGACATTTCAGAGGATTTAGAGACTCCTAAGTGTTGCAGAGCTAAAGGTATCTCGGAATGCGTAACGCTTCACTTCCGGGTCACATAGATTTGCAAATCGGTGATGGAAAAAATGAATACAGGTGTTCGTTTTCCGTTTTTCCTTTTCTGTACCAAAGCAAAAGAGCTTGAATTTGAAAAACAAGGCGTTTTCCATTTTTTCATTTTGGTTTTGGAAACAAATATCAAATAATGAGTTTTTTTTTTGTTTTTCATGTTTTTGTTCGATAATGAAAAATGAATGAATGAATGATACACACATTATTCGTGTACCCTTTGTTGTTTGGTTATTTAGTTTCAAAACCAAATAAGAAAAATGGTTTGTTTTTCTGTTTCATTAATTTAAAACCAGAAACAGGAAAACGAAAAAACCAAATTCCACCCCCCCCAAAAACTACGATGTATTTCTGATTTGTTTTAAGTTTAAGATAATCAAAATACCAATGGCAACAGTACAGTTGATTTTCTTACCGGAAAATATCTGGTTTTGAAACGAAATAACTGAAGAATTATTGTTGCAGAATTAAAGCAACTTTATCTAAATGAACCCTGTTTCACTCACTGATGCTTAATGTTTTAAACATTTTTTTTTCTTCAGATGCATGTTTCAATTTTCAAAAAAAACATCAAACCTGAGGTGAGCTGCTGCACAACGTGCTGCAAGCAGTATCACTGCCCCATTTGCCCAAAACTACAGTGATTTAAGTTATTTAAATTGGAAAAGCACTTTGATGCCCATGTGAAAAATGCAGTAACATTTAAAGGTAAGATTCACATGCACGCAGACAGCCTATTGTGTAAATGCACATCTGATATCAATGCTGATTAAAAAGTTATTTTTGTTCTATTCTTTGTCTGTAGTAATAATTTTATTTTGCTTCTATTTGTTTTAGATATGTTGATTTGCTGTTGCACTTTGCAGTGCAGAGATGTGGGTCATGTGGAAATACACCTCAATATGTGCAGCCGTGCCCAATGCCTCCCTTCCTCTACTGAACCTATCCTAGTCACTCCTTCTCCTTCCCAACCTGCTTCTACAGCTGCACTATTTCCCCCAACTCTTTCACCTAAAGTACAGTCTAAAATGGTCAAATATCTTCACTGTAGCCTTTTATTGTACCATAAAAAATGTCCCTACACATATCAAAAAGAAACACACCATCACCTTCAGGAGGAACCCGGTAGACTACACTCCTCTCATCATCAATGGTGACCTGGTGGAGAAAGTTTTTTTAGTATGATATATTCCAGTGGCGGCTGCTGGTCTTTCATGCAGGGGAAGCTCATTTTCTGCCTACTTCAGAAAACCATTTTGTTGTCAACAACTATTTGTAGATTATCACGCACGCGCGTAGCTGCTACGCGCTGGAGTGTGAGTGTTTGGTGAAAAGTCTCACAACACAAGCAGTAACAGTCTCCACAAACACCAAAAACAGACACTAGGTTTGTCAGAAGTTGATTCGCTATGAGAGGATCAGCAAAGTCTCCGTGTCAACACAGAGCAACGGACTGAAATATTTGAAAAACCCGCCTGTGTGCTTACAACGTCATACTCTCTGATTGGCTCATTTCGCTGTCAATCAAAATTGAATTAGCCTGAGACAGATCATCCAATCATCATCCATTATTCCAGCGTCCGGAACAGACAGATCCAGCCCACTGCTCCATAGACCTCCTGTGAAGCCCGGCGTCCGATGGGCGGGACTAAGTGCGTCATAACCGAGCATTTATCCAATGAGCGTCTAGTTTGACTGCAGTGGCTCAACCCCTAAATCTTATCCCATTGAAGTCAATTGAAGCTGAACTTCACCACAGTTTATTAACACTGTGACGCTGCGGTAATGAATGAAGAACGTCACGCTGTCACTGTCAGTTTCCTGTTATAAGAAGCTGATTCTGAACTAAACATACATGTGTTCTGTCATATATTTAGCCAATGAAATGTACACACAACACTACATATTTGACCACTGATTTTAGGGGAAGCTGAGGTTCCCTTGTAGTCTTAAAGCATCCGCCACTGATATATTCATACGTCTTTTCTTTTCCAGTATTTTATTTAAGTGTGTGTTTTATGTCATTCTTGGAGAGCACCTTAATGTTGTACAATGACAATAAAAGCTTGTATTCTAAAAGGGAGTTTTTTTCTCCACTGTAGCTGATGCTTGTTTATGTGGAAATGTTGTTTTTTTTTCTTTTAGTTGGCTTTTTATGAATAAAGTTGAATTGAAGTTTTTGTGGTTCAAATGTAAATGTATTTGTATCTGGCATTGTATACTTAATAGGTTAATAACAGTATGCCTATTCACAACTGTAACAAAATGTGATTTTTTGAATATTTTACTGATGTTATTAATATTAGATTTATGATATAGATAGCAATAACTATATATCTTGAAGTCTACTTTTACTAGATCTGTGCTATAAGCTGTGCTTTTACTTAAAGACAATATACAGTGATTATAAAGCCACGTGATTCTGCATATGGTTAATTATTTCTAGTGTAATGTTAATGCAATTGTGCATAAATTATGAGCACATGAGACACCATCCTAGTGAAACCTTAAAATTGCAAATTTAAAAAAAAATAACATACGTAATACATTAACACAAATTGTCTAATGTAAAACCACGTCTTGAACGTTTTGATATTGTTTCATAAAACAATTAGCTCTGGACTGTAACAATTACTTTAATCACAAAAGAATAATATATATAAATATATATATATAAATATATATATATATATATATATATAAACATACTATACATAACTGTGACATAGTTATCATAAAACGGACTTAATGAAATATTTTACCTTCATGTGTTGTGCTTGTACTTGTGCTGTGAATCTTTAAACATTTAGTTCATCCTACATTTATCCTCATTTTATGGTTAAAACAAAGAGGTTGTGATAGGACTACAGCACAAATAAAACAATTGTGTCTCTAGAGGATATCCAAATGATCGAAATCATTCACGGAAATGCTGATCAATTTATATGTTGTTGATGAAGTGCATTATACTTTGTTTTTTTTTTTTTTTTTATGTAACACTGCTGAAGAATCTGGTTATCAAAGGTATTAAAACACAGAGAAATTTTTGGTTAACAATGGTATTAAAATGCAGATAAACTTTCCGAAAATGCCTAGCCGACATGGCTATGCTATCGGTTTTATTTTGTATATTTTTCTTCATTTCCTGATGTCACTTCCGGAGCAGGGCATGGAGGAGCGGGGCATGGAGGACCCTCTTGGTAAATATTGGTGCTATCTACTTCAGACTACTACGAAAAAAACCAAAAAACATAAATTGGTGGTACTTAGTGTATCACCATTAGAATGCCAAGTACTTTGGGGCAGTCCATGTCATAAGTTCCTACTCCTGATAGGCCGACTGCTGTGCTGTCAGCTCTGCTGATGATGTCATAGGTTCTATATCTTCATAGGCTGGCTGCTGTGCTTTCATCTCTACAGCGGAGTCACAGGTTCCTTTGATGTGCTCTGCATTCTATAACCCTTAGTGGCCAACTGCTGTAGAACTACAAAGAGGAAGAAGAAGAAGGTACTTATACGCAGTTGGACTACTTGAGCATTTTATAACTCCTGATCCTATTTCCATCAGTATTAGAGAATGATGGAGACAGTTGCACCTCAGCAGTCTTCTCAGGAAGAGACAGGGGAGAGTTGCCATGGACCTCCTTGTAATGCTGAACCGGAACCTCTTTGTAATGCAGAACAGGAAAATCCTGATGATGCGGAAAAGGGAACCCCTGGTATGGAGGGACATGTACTTCCTTGTGATGCAGAACAGAGGCCTCCTGGTGATGTGGAAAAGGAACCTTTTGGTTATGCAGAACAGGAATTTCCTGGTAATGTGGAACAAAAAGCTCCCGGTGATGTGGACCAGGGACCTCCTGGTGATGCAGATCAGGAACTTCCTGGTGATGTGGAACAGGGACCTCTCAACATAGCAGAACAGGAACCCCTTGGTGAATCACCACCAGGTACTGGAAAACAAGCACTACCAAGTACTGGGAAAAAAGTTGCCCCTGTTGTTGAGAAGAAAGCATCCCCTGGTACGAGGAAACAAGCAGCCCCTGGTAATGGCAAACAAGCAGCCCCAGGAACTGGAAAAAAATCAGCCCCTGGTACTGGGAAAAAGGACGCCCCTGGTACTGAGAAACAAGCAGCTCTGGTACTGGGAAAGAAGCAGCCCCTGGGACAGGGAAACAAGAAGCCCCTGGTACTAGGAAACAAGCAGCCCCTCTTACTGGGAAAAAAGCAGCCCCTGGTACTTGGAAATAAGCAGCCCCTGGTAATGGGAAACAAGCAGCCCCGAGTACTGGAAAAACAAGCAGCCCCTGGTACTGGGAAACAAGCATCGCCAGGTACTGGAAAAAAATCAGCCCCTGGTACTGAGAAAAAAGCAGCTCTGGTACTGGGAAATAAGCAGCCCCTGGTACTGGGAAATAAGCAGCCCCTGGTACAGGGAAACAAGAAGCCCCTGGTAGTGGGAAACAAGCAGCCCCTGGTACTGGGAAAAAAAGCAGTCCCTGGTACTGGCAAAGAAGCAGCCCCTTGTACTAGCAAACTAGCAGCCCCTGGTACTAGCAAACTAGCAGCCCCTCTTACTGGGAAAAAAGCAGCCCCTGGTACTGGGGAAAAAGCACCCCCTGGTACTGGGAAAAAACAGCCCCTGGTACTAGGGAAAAAGCAGCCCCTGGTACTGGGAAAAAAGCAGCCCCATGTCCTAGGAAACAAGCAGCCCCTCTTACTGGGAAAAAAGCAGCCCCTGGTACTTGGAAATAAGCAGCCCCTCGTACTGGAAAAACAAGCAGCCCCTGGTACTGGAAAAAAAGCAGCTCCTGGTACTGGGAAACAAGAAGCCCTTAGCACCTGGAAAAAAGCAGCCTCCAGTACTTGGGAAAATGCAGATCACAAACTTCTTGGTGATGTGAATCAAAAATTTCCTGGTAATGTGGAACAGGAACCACCTGCTGATGCGGAACATGAACCACCTGGTAATGCAGAACATGAACCACCTCGTTATGCGGAACAGAAACTTGCTGGTGATGTGGACCAGGAACTTCCTGCTGATGTGGACCAGGAACTTCCTTGTGATGAGGATCAGGAACTTCCTGGTGATGCGGATCAGGAACTTCCTGGTGATGCGGATCAAGAACTTCTTGGTGATGTGGAACAGGAACCCCAAGCTGATCCAGAACAAGAACCACCTGGTTATGCGGAACACAAACTTCCTGGTGATGTGGAACAGGAAGCTCCTGGTGATGTGAACCAGGAACCACCTGGTGATGCGAATCAGAAACTTTCTGGTGATGTGGAAGAGGAACCTCCTGGTTATGCGGATCAGGAACTTCCTGGTAATGTGGAACTGGAACCATCTGCTGACCTGGAACAGGAACAACCTGGTTATGGGGAACAGGAACTTCCTGGTGATGTGGAACAGGAAGCTCCCATTGATGCAGAACAAGAACCTCCTGGTAAATCGCCACCAAGTACTGGAAAACAAGTAGCTGCTGTTGCTAAGAAGAAAGCAGAACCTGGTACTGTTAAAAAACAAACCCCTGGTACTAGGAAACAAACAGCTCCTGCTACTGGGAAACAAGCTACACCTGGTACTGGGAAACAAGCAACCCCTAGTACTAGGAAACAAGCAGCCCCTCTTACTGGGAAAAAAGCAGCCCCTGGTACTGAGAAAAAAGCAGCTCTGGTACTGGGAAATAAGCAGCCCATGGTACTGGGAAATAAGCAGCCCCTGGTACTGGGAAATAAGCAGCCCCTGGTACTGGGAAATAAGCAGCCCCTGGTACAGGGAAACAAGAAGCCCCTGGTAGTGGGAAACAAGCAGCCCCTGGTACTGGGAAAAAAAGCAGTCCCTGGTACTGGCAAAGAAGCAGCCCCTTGTACTAGCAAACTAGCAGCCCCTGGTACTAGCAAACTAGCAGCCCCTCTTACTGGGAAAAAAGCAGCCCCTGGTACTGGGGAAAAAGCACCCCCTGGTACTGGGAAAAAACAGCCCCTGGTACTAGGGAAAAAGCAGCCCCTGGTACTGGGAAAAAAGCAGCCCCATGTCCTAGGAAACAAGCAGCCCCTCTTACTGGGAAAAAAGCAGCCCCTGGTACTTGGAAATAAGCAGCCCCTCGTACTGGAAAAACAAGCAGCCCCTGGTACTGGAAAAAAAGCAGCTCCTGGTACTGGGAAACAAGCAGCCCTTAGCACCTGGAAAAAAGCAGCCTCCAGTACTTGGGAAAATGCAGATCACAAACTTATTGGTGATGTGAATCAAAAATTTCCTGGTAATGTGGAACAGGAACCACCTGCTGATGCGGAACATGAACCACCTGGTAATGCAGAACATGAACCACCTCGTTATGCGGAACAAAAACTTGCTGGTGATGTGGACCAGGAACTTCCTGCTGATGTGGACCAGGAACTTCCTTGTGATGAGGATCAGGAACTTCCTGGTGATGCGGATCAGGAACTTCCTGGTGATGCGGATCAAGAACTTCTTGGTGATGTGGAACAGGAACCCCAAGCTGATCCAGAACAAGAACCACCTGGTTATGCGGAACACAAACTTCCTGGTGATGTGGAACAGGAAGCTCCTGGTGATGTGAACCAGGAACCACCTGGTGATGCGAATCAGAAACTTTCTGGTGATGTGGAAGAGGAACCTCCTGGTTATGCGGATCAGGAACTTCCTGGTAATGTGGAACTGGAACCATCTGCTGACCTGGAACAGGAACAACCTGGTTATGGGGAACAGGAACTTCCTGGTGATGTGGAACAGGAAGCTCCCATTGATGCAGAACAAGAACCTCCTGGTAAATCGCCACCAAGTACTGGAAAACAAGTAGCTGCTGTTGCTAAGAAGAAAGCAGAACCTGGTACTGTTAAAAAACAAACCCCTGGTACTAGGAAACAAACAGCTCCTGCTACTGGGAAACAAGCTACACCTGGTACTGGGAAACAAGCAACCCCTAGTACTAGGAAACAAGCAGCCCCTCTTACTGGGAAAAAAGCAGCCCCTGGTACTGGAGAAAAAGCAGCCCCTGCTACTGGGAAAAAACAGCCCCTGGTACTTGGAAAAAAGCAGCCCCTGGTAGTGGGAAACAAGCAGCCCCTAGTACTGGGAAAACAAGCAGCCCCTGGTACTGAAAAAAAAGCAGCCCTTGGTACTGGAGAAAAAGCAGCCCCTGCTACTGGGAAAAAACAGCCCCTGGTACTTGGAAACAAGCAGCCCCTCGTACTGGGAAAACAAGCAGCCCCTGGTACTGAAAAAAAAGCAGCCCCTGGTACCAGGAAACAAGCAGCCCCTCTTACTGGGAAAAAAGCAGCCCCTGGTACTGGAGAAAAAGCAGCCCCTGCTACTGGGAAAAAACAGCCCCTGGTACTTGGAAACAAGCAGCCCCTACTCCTGGGAAAACAAGGAGCCCCTGGTACTGAAAAAAATGCAGCCCCTGGTACTGGGAAAAAAGCAGCCATTTATACTGAGATACCATTGCACCCCTCAACCCCAAAAGGACAACAGGGAGCTAACCACGCCCCCCAGCATTCCAGGGCACGATCACCACCCCAGACTGGCCCAGAGCAGCCCGCTCTGCCACCACAACGAGCGTCACGCACCAGGACCAACACAGGTCCGCATGGCCACACAACACAACATTGTCTGCAGGGAGGCGATGCCTGCCCTCCCAACGAGAGAGAGCACCACCAACCGCCCAAGCAGGGCCACTCCGCCAGCCACAGACTGACAAGCAAGCGCACCGAAGCCCCCCCCAACCAGGCGCCACCACCCAACACCAAAGCCCATGCCACCAATACAGCAAATCGCAGCAACCCCCAGCATCCAGTGACCCAGGACACAAGAGCCACCGACCAGAGCTGCCCACCGACCTCGCCACCCTGGACCTAAGCAGATCCTTTCCGCAACTAACCCAGCCGACAGACCACCTCTACAACTGGTGAAGTTCTTTCCACCTAGATCGCTGTGACTTACTGTATCAGCTTTGTATCCTGTGGCTTCTAAAGACATTCATGTTTGAAATCTACTTGATATTAAAAACGCTGATTCCACTATTTCTTATTATGTCCTTTTCTCTGCTACTTCATCATCCTTTTTTGTTCCTGCTAATACCTTTTCATCTTTTTACATTTTCATTATTCAATGGTTCTTTTGATATAAACTCATATTATTATAATAGAAAATCCATTCATCAGCCTTGAACGCTGGTGCTACTAATTCCTACAGGTGTTCCAACTTTTGTTGAATGAATGCCACGAGTGTGTTCAGCTGTTTTATCTACTAAAGGTGGCTACTTAGATGAGTCAAAATTGGAGAAAACATTTTGGTCTATAAATTGATTTCTTGATTTCTTTTTCAACTCAAATTGCTTATTTGTTCTATGCTTTCATATCAGAGTGCAATGACACAATGAACAGAATAATTTTCAGTAAAAAAGTGTGGTGTTCTAAAACACACATATATAGTCATTGTTGGGAACCCTGGTTGATGTCCAAAAGGCGGTAAAAACACTGTCACACATTTGGAATTGATCACACTTTTTCAAGGAAAATTTCTTCAAACCCCAGCCATTCTTCACCCTGCTCTCATCCTGCAGACCCCCTACCGACGACCTGCAGGCCTCTTTTGCTGACACTCACTTCTCCCCCAAAGATCCAACACATTCCACAGTGAAAGACACGTTACACCACAGAAACCTTCTCCAACACGAAGTTGGAAATGGAAGAAATAAAAGTAAACAATACAACTTAAAACACCATCCGACGCTATAAAGGCAGAACTGTGATTTAAACGAATTTCAGACATGGGACCCCGATTTTAACCATTTTTTCTACAGGAAAGAGACTCATCGTGTGCCTCCACCTGACATGTTTAATCACTAATGTAATCATCTTTCAAAGGAAATGTTTATAACTCTTCATATTCCATGATCATTGATCAAAGTGTATTATCCTCTTTTGTTATGCTTAAAGCTAGAAATAATTCAAATCAGTCATTTAAGAGATAATCAATTGAAAGTCATTTTTCAAGGGTCAATACATTCTGCACACACCCATCCTCCATTTTAGACTTAACATGGTAACACCCTATCTAGTTTAATAACTCTTTGTTTAAAAAGGACATGCGGGATAGCCTCACCATCTTGTCTTCTTTACAGGAAAGTTAAGCCTCCCGCTTCTTTCTGCCAACCAATCAGGTCTCACTCACTCCTGCACTGCAGATGTGTTTTAACCAATCAGATAACCTCCTGACATGTTTATAAAAGGCCTTGCTACGTCTTATCACTCCCAGTTCCACCTCTCTTACTCAAGCTCTCTTACGCTCTCTCAACTCTCATCCAGTCCTCTTCTTTGCCTCTGATTTAACCAGTCAGAAGTTTTTCAGTTTAGTTATGAAGAAATTTTAAGAAATTATTTGATCTTCTCTCCAGTCAGGAAGTGGCTTGTAGCCACTTCCACAATGACTAACTTTACAGTTTTTTTGGATTGCTTCCACACTAAAATTAAAAGTAGTACACTATTAGCAAAACCTTACACTTAAGAAGCAAAACATAAGCCCATATTTGCACAACTATAAGCACATTGTCAACCTCACACTTGTTGCAAAACTCTACACACAGTGATTTGCAAAACACTAAACACACTTAACATACATTACACACAAAAATCTATCATGAAGTCACTTCCTTGCAATACCAAAGCACTGACTGTCAAATTACAACACCGTCCAACCAATTGGTTCAACACAGTCATCAGGTGTGCAAACACTCATTTGCTTAATTGTAAACACACCAATCAGGTGTGTAAGCCCTATAAAAAGCAGCAGGTGAGTTCATCGGTCTTCAAGTACAATGGAAAGAGTCAGAGAAAGAGTAAGATGACGACGATGAGGAGGAGGAGGAGGAGGAGAAAGAGGAGGAGAAAGAGGAATCAATAGAGGACGAGAAGGAGGACATGCTAGAGGTAGAGGAAGACAAGAAGGTTCTCAAAGAGGACCGAATCTGACAAATGAGATCCGCGCAACACTGGTTGACCACGTTGTCAACCACGGGCTGACACTGAGGGAGGCTGGACTGCAAGTACAGCCAAATCTCAGCCGATATACAGTGGCAAGTGTGATAAGAACATTTCAACTGGAAAATAGGTATTGTAAAAATATCATATCAAAAACATCTGCACGGTTTCAGTAACTGCTTACAGTACTGTAATCTATGCACTATCAGCACTTCTGTTACCTTTTCCTGTGAAATTACTTGTATTATATACTGTTCTCTTTTTTCTACATAGGATTGAGGGTCGGGAACGACAAGGGGGAAGGCCTCCTATGTTCACAGAACAGCAAGAGAGGGAGATAGTAAACATGGTTTTGGCCAACAATGCAATAACACTCAATCAGCTCCAAGCTAACATTGTCAATAATCACGCCATTTTCAAAAATGTCCATCAGGTCTCGATATCAACACTGGCACGCAACCTAAAAAAGAACCATATTCAAATGAAGCAAATTTATCGAGTGCCTTTCGAGCGCAATTCCGAAAGGGTGAAACGACTGTGACATGATTATGCAGAGGTATGTATAATCTCAATCTTTTAGTGTACTGTAATATTTATATACTAGATCTACACTGAACTACTGATACTGTTCTTCAGAGAGTTCTACAAACGGATGGAGAGGAGATCCAGCATGAGTTAATGTACGTAGATGCGGCTGGGTTCAACCTGACAAGAACACAAAGGAGGGGCTGAAACGTCATTGGCCACAGGGCTATAGGCAATGTCCCAGGGCAACGTGGGGGTAATATAACACTCTGTGCAGCCATTACACAGAATGGGGTCCTCCACCACCATGCCCATTGGGCTCGTACAACACAGCATTCATACTTACATTCTTGGACCAATTGCACAACATAACAGCAGCAAATCAAATCGATCATATGCAATACATTGTTGTCTGGGACATAGGGTGTACTCACACTGGCAACCAGGGCCATTCCTAGCCAGCTCTGTGCATGTGTGAAACCATGGGGGGCCATTGTCTGGCCTGCGGAGGTGTGATCTGCACCGCAGGGGGGTTAACGGCCCGATGGTCCTGCTGGAAGAGGTGGTCAAAACAGCGTGCCAGACTGGCACGGTTGGTCGCGCATGCGCACGCACAACTGAACTCGACCCGCGCGCAAAATGTGATGACGTTGGTATTGCGCGACGCTTTACGGCACATAAACATCCGCATTCCGCAATGATAGCGGTGTCAGAAGTGCTCATTAGCCGATGAAAAGTTCAGTGTTGGCGTTACCTGATATATATGAACAACACCACAGAGAACTCATGGAGGAAGAGGACAACATGACCGGCAGGACTTCTCTTTGTTCAGCCGACAGCGGGACAGTAACGGAGTGTAGCAGCTCATCATCAGGTCCGGGTATTTCCGAGGGTATAAATATTCAAATAAACACATATTACTGGTATATAAACCCATATAAACCAGAAAATATGGAAATGGGACATTTTACTGCTGCAAATGTGTAACATATTACTGGTATTTTGTGGACAGGACACATGTGGTTGGCTATTATATAACCCAGAAAAAAATGGAAATTGGACATTGTACTGCTGCTAATGTATAAATAATATAAATATATATTAATATATATATATATGGTGTTTCAGTGTTCTGGGACACACACTCACAAACTCTGTAGAATGAAAACAAACACAGTGTCTTGGGGAGCAAAGTGTAGTGTATTAATTTATTCATCTAAATGTAACCAAAAACAGAACTTCACAAATACACGCCCAAATCAATGAAATGTCTGAAAGAAAGGGTAATCATTTTCCAAACAAAAATCAATAAGCCAGAAATAAAGTGCAACCTTTTGCAAAATGTAACATGAACCTTAAAAACAAAACATTTAAACATTGGAAGTACAAGGATGGGAATATTATGACAGCAGAACCTGGAACAAGACTGCAAATTGTTGCAACTATTTATTCATTTTTAATCTTATTTTAGTTCTCTTCTTAGGTCGTGTCGTGTTAGTGCACATGTGGCAATACCAATTTTCTGTATGTGGAGTTCCTGTTAGTCCTGCACAACTATAATGAATTGCTCAGAAATCTACATGTGTCCTGTTCTCAAAATACCAGTAATATGTTACACATTTGCAGCCGTAAAATGTCCCACTTCTATATCTTTTGGTTTATATGGGTTAATATACCAGTAATGTGTTTATATACATGTTTATACCATCAAAATTACCATGGAATTTTGGGTTTTACTCAAGCTCCTCATCATCACGTCTCTGCAGAAGAAGACCCTCCGCTGCACCTCAGCACTTTAACAACTCACTAATTTCATAATTTAAATACACTATTTCTACCTTTGTTTTTCTGTTTGCATGTCGTTTGCTTTGTATTTAATAAAATGGTTTCTCCAACAGTTGGTTAAATCTACACATTTATACTGTATATAATGCACATACAGGATGAAGTGTAACAATAATCAGTAAAATTAGCAGTAAACACATTTTGTAGAACTAAATATAAGGTTATGCTGTGAACAGAAAGAAAGGAAGACGAGCCAGATAATTATAAACTTTAGAATATAATACAATCATAACTTTTAATCATAAATATGACTCTTCTCAAAACAACAAACTTTGATATCTTTGTCACACAATATCTATGCTTCCAGTGAATAATTTACAAAAAAAAAAAAAAAAGTTCACTGATGGTGACATTGAGATCTCAATGTCACAATCAGTGAACTTTTTTTTATTTGTAAATTATTCACTGGAAGCTTCTCTGGTGGCGTGTGCAGTGGTTATTATTATTATTATTATTGTATGAAGCCAACATTACTGCAGCTCTGCACATCATTGTTGTCCTGTTAAAGTATTTTTATACAAAGACTTAAAAACAATCTGTAATTAGTGCTGACTCAAGTAAATCACCTTTATTATGCATTATAAAAATTTGTTCCTTAAGTCTCTAAATTATTGAAACAATTAAAAACATCTCTTAAAAAATAAAATTACAGAAAATTAAATAATCATTTAATATACATTTCAATAAATAAGTGCATCCCATGTTCCTATGTTGACTCTGAGCTTTATTCTGTCTGTTGTCTGTAGAAGTGATGGGTCTAGATCACATGATGGAAACTAGGATCAGCTCATGGTTTAATGTCCAGGGAGGGGCGTGTCCACTCTGCATGGACTTAAAGAAGAAGAAATAAAAGAAGAGTTAGATAATGTCATGTTCATCAAAAGGAAAACTGAATGTGATGGAGATAAATATGCTCAGATGGACACACAGACACACACACAAAGTTTAAACAAACACACAAATACTCTGTCCTAAATTGTCTCACACATTAAAATCATCTATTTACACTTATATTAATGTACACAAAGACTAGCTCCACAAAATCAGAAGAACATTTATTGATCCAGAAATTAAACTGATCTTACCTTTATAGGCTCAGTTTCCTCCTTTGTTTTCAAATCCATTTGAACCTCCATTCATGGTGGTTTTTATCGTCAGAGAGTCTTTCATTTTTAATAAATCCACCGTTATTTGGTCTGTTTTTTTATTTCTTTCTCACTCACTTGGTTCTCTCTGTTCCTTGGGTCGATTTCGTCAAAACAAAGCAGCATCTTTAATGTTTCCGTTACGTGTGAGTAAAATTACCGCAATGTACTGACACTGGCTGTAAAGAGCAACTTATTATCTTTCATAAACTGGTGGAATTTCCCCGATAGAGAAATTATGAGCAGAGTTACGGTCATTTAAATTAACATGATGCGTTCAGGGGCCCTGGGAAACCCAGTCCGTGAAAAGAGCACGTGTCTGGGTAAATCTTGGTTTATCGTTACCCAACGCAACAGAAAATATGAAATTAACAGAATGTACTGTCAACAACAAACCCAGAGTCGCTTAATGGTGACGTAACGCCATACGTGTGTCATAAATTAACGTGATGTGTTTCTCTGTGGGAACCGAGTTGAGCTGGTGATCACGTCCGTTCTACAGTGCCAGAAAAGGGACAGGGAGGGGGGGATTCCTGCTGTGAGCTTGGAACGGCCCCAGTTGCCAGTGTGAGTACACCCTGAGAGCACCGATCACACATGAAGGCAGAGAGCATGTGCCAAGGACTTTCCATACAGTTAATGTAATGGAACTGCCGTTACATGTGATACTTGCTTTATTTAACATACCTCTAAATGTTATATAACATTTAATGGGACTTCAACCTATTTATTTATCTTTTAGCACACACGGTCCTGTCTGTGTGTATGGGTGCATGGGGCGACCATGACTCAAGTGGTAAAGGGTCTGTCTTTGGTTTGAGAGGATGGGGGTTCAAAGTGTCCTTGAGCAAGACACTGAACCCTAAATTGCTCCCAGTGGTTGGCTCGTGCCTTTCATGGACACTAGTCATGTTTAGATGCTCACATCTTACAGAGAACTATCACTGTTAGCCTTGCCAATAGTAGGTTTAGTGAGATATTAGCAAAATGTAGCAAGATAGTGGGTCATTTTAAACACAGCCCTGCTAATACAGAGGAACTACAACAGGAAAAAAACAAGACTGGGGCAAGAAAGAGAGCCATTTATACTGGATGTTTCCACAAGGTGGAATTCAACGCTTCAAATGATCACTCGTCTACTAAAGAATCAAGAGGCTGTTGTTGCTGCTTTAGACAGAAGCACAAGCTGGTCATGTTAACTCCATCAGAGCTGTAAAACTCCAAAAGCTGACATCTCTCCTTGAGATATGTAGTTAAATAAAAACTATTTTTAATGGGATTTATTGTTACTGTTTCTGTATAATTTACTGTTATTTTATAGATTAATCATTTCTTTCTTGAACTGTCATCTGCAGTTTTGTGACTGAGCTTCTTGGAGGTGAGAAATATGTCTCATGTTCAGTAGTTTTTCCTGCTCTCTGCCACCTGTACCACAACATGGAGACCTCTGATGAGGACACAGCCTCCATGGTGAAATTCAAGACTGCCTTCGTGCTCAACCCATGCTTTAAGGATTTAAAGCGTCGTTCAAGAGGAGAAAGAGAAGAGGTTTGGACCAGCCTTGAAGCTCTGCTGCAGGAACGGCGTAAAGATACCACCACCACACAGGAGCCAGCAAGGAAAAAGATCCTCCTTTTCTCTTCCTTGTCTTCAGACTGATTCAGTTGAGGAAGCCCTGTGTAACAGGGCCCTGACTTTGTACAAAGCTGAATCCACCATCAGTGAAACAAACTGCCCTCTACAGTGGTGGTCCAGTCGAGCAGGAACCCACCCACAGCAGTCTGTCCTGGCCCACAACTTTCTGACTAGCCCTGCCACTTCTGTCCCATGTGTGAGGCTGTTCTCACTTTCAGGTCACATAGTGACAAAAAATATTTTCCTTGAGCTCTGATAATGTGAACTGGCTAGTTTGTCTGAGCTGAAGGAGAAGAAATAGGCCTGAAGGTGTTGTGAGGCTGATGGGTGTTATTTTTTGCACTACAATGTTTATCTAGTACTGTTATTTAGTACTTGGAGTTCCAAAGAGATTTAGGCCAAATTACCATTTACAGTATATTTTAAATTTAACTTGAATTAAAAAAACACTTAATGTTGATTTGTTTTTTTTCTGTTTTTCTTTCACCATTTCAAGCCAACACTGCTGTGAAAAGTACATAATGTAATTGAAATGGCACTTTTACTTAGATTTGTTAAATTTTTCCACAATTGTGACATAAAATTGTTTGAGTTTACTGTATTTTTGTCTGTGTTTATTATTTGATTCATTCATTCACTAAAATCCATTTAGATTGAGAAGTGTTGCTTTTTAGGGCAAATATAGTTATGTACTTAAAATGTGATCAATTTAGAATATTAATTACAAAGCCCCAAGTTAATTAGATTAATTTTTTAGGGGTGGGACTTATACACAGTGATGGGAGGGTTACTTTTACAAAGTAATTTGGTACAATTACAAGTTACCTGTTAAAAAATAGAATCAGTAACTTACTCTAAGTATCTCTATGTTAAAGTAATGTAACTGATTACTTTTGGATTACTTCAACACCAAACATGCAAATAAAGACAGAAAATGATAGAATACGTGTAACGTGCTTACTGTATTATTTAGACATAAAATCACCTTCTATAGTCACACTGTATTAAAGGGAATGTTTTAGTTTAACATAGACTGGGAGAAACCACAGTAGTTTAAATAAATAAGGTTATCAATCAATTTACTCATTAATTATGAAAAACTCAGTTTATTCATTGACCTAGACCACAGCCCATACAATAACATGATTATTGTATTGTATAAAATAAATGTTATTGTTACAGCTTTGTAATATATGTAAAACAAAAAAGCACCAGCTGAAAGTGGTGTCAGATAATTCTATATTTATAGTTACAAAGATTATATACACAACATAGCAACAATTATTATTAACATGCTCCAATGTTAACTATAACTTATTTTGTCTACACTGGTGTCAGCATGTACAACAATTGTGTTTGTGTTTATTATTTAAATGGTAAATGTACTTGATTTATATAGAGCTTTATACCTACAATGAAATTCTCAAAGCACTTTACAAATCAGCTCATTCACCCATTCACACTCACATTCACACCAAAAAGGGACTAAACCTCATCAAACCCACCAAGTCCCCATTATTCACAGAATGAACAAAGAGCTGTGCAAAGGCTCAATATTTAACATTTAATAACTCAGCTTCATTTATTAATATAAGTGTTTTATATAACAAAAACAAATCTACAACAACACCTTTATTATTAACAAAAACACACGTCCGTTAATTGTAACATTTGAGCATCATGAGGTACATTTAACAAACACTAAAGAACTAATCAAATGTAATGGTAAGTGCTTCTTTTGCTTAGCTAAGCAGACATTAAATTGCTGTTTTCATGGTACAAATCCCTTTTTGTGAGAGTTAGTAACAAATTGTGCCAGCTCAGACATTTTTATATTGAATATTATTATTATTATTATAACCAGATTTACTGTATATTTGACATAGTGAAAGTATAGAATAAAATTGCATAAGATTTTAATTTGTAATTATTTTTTTTTTTTAAATTTATTATTGTTTTATTTTATTTTTATTTATTTTTTATCAATTACCTGACATTTCAGGCAACGCCATTTAAACTCCAAGCGAGCACACCTAAGGTCACGACCCCAATGTTGAAAAATGCGGGGGAACAAACCTGCCGAAGTTAAAATTAAATGAATAAATAAATACATGTCTAAAAAAATGAAAGGAAAATTTTAAAATAAATACAAATAAATAAATATAAGTGGGGAAAAATACAAAAGTAAAAAAATAATTTAGAATATAAATACATCATTGAATACATGCATGCAAACGGACTCTGAACGCAGTGGTGCGTTCAGAGTCCGTGGGAAACCGGGGGATTGCTATGAATTTTACGCATGTTTCACCTTAAGTGAATTATTTTATTTTTATAGTTCATAAAAAACGTTAAGATAGCCATTATTTATGTATTGCTCACAAATAAAAACAAAAATAGACTGTGTATCTTGAAAAGTTTTTTTTTTTTAAAGTTTTTACGTAAAGTTGCTTGACGTCGTAGCCATGGAAACGAGTTGGATGTGGCATTTAAATTCACCTGCTGAACTTCAACGTTCTTAGCGAGCAGCGAGAGACGTTGAGAGGAGAGCTGTGAGCATCTGTGAGCATCTTTGAGCTGAGAAAGGAGAGAAAAACTCTACAAAACACTGAGAAAAGTCATCAGAAGACCTCTACACGACCAGAAGAAGAACTTCAGACCAGAACCGCGTATGTAAGCATACGCGGTTCCTAGGACCAGCGGTGCTAGGAACCCTATTGTAATTGTAAGGATTATTGTTACCTTTTATTTTTCCCCGGTAAAAGTGGTGCTGCAGGCTAAACCGTGCAAGGTAGGGCGATGCCCCTTGGTGGTTGGGTCCAGACCACCCCGTGTACCTTGGACGCAAAAATTCACATATGTTCGCCAGCAGGTGGCGCTATAACAAAGGTCAACGCGTTTTGGCCAATAACTCCCACACCATTTGTTGCAAATTTAAAACCTTCATATCAACAGATTCCTTGAATAGCGCTGAATCACCTGGGCTAGGCCACGCTAATTTCCGCCTGAACTTTTCTGGGAGCAAAATCGCAAAAACTGGAAAACCTACTTTTTCGAACTCCTCCTTGTGGTTTTGTCCAATCAGCGTGAAACTTGGCACGTAGAGTCTTCAGTTGGACGTAATCTCCAGTTAACCCTATGAGTTTGTTCGGGTAAATTATGCGCAAATTATTAGCGAGTAAAGTTTTCTAGCTCGCTATAAAAATGCAAACTGGCGCATATCTCGGTCAAAATAAATGCTAACAACACCAAATCTGAGATCCTCAGTTGGCATGTGACTGTGAGGGTATGCGCCAAATTTGAATGATGTAGACCAATAGGGGGCGCTACAAATAATGAATATTTATATTTTTAAATTGGCACGACCAATTGTTACCAAATTTGGAGGGTATGATCTTGGGTCCCTCCTGAGGCTATATCACAAAGTTATTCACGATTGGTCAAAGTGGGCGTGGCTAATGACATAATAACACATAAGTAAACAAACATTTATTGTTGTTGAATTATTATGTTGAGGGCAGTGAAATTTACAGGGTAACTATATAAGAGCACACAGATCACCCATACCAAAAATTGCCCCACTAGGTGGCGCTATAATTGCAAAAACATTTTGGCCTTTAACTTTCACAATTTAATTCACATCTTCATAAAATTCATATCCACATGTTTCATACATAGTCGCATTTTCTGACATAGGCCACGCCCACTCCCACAGCACATTGCTCTTTGTAAGTCACTACATATCAAAAACCTACTTTTTCAAATTCCTCTTTGGGGTTTTGTCCAATCGGCATGAAACTTGGCATGTAGTCTTCACTTGGACCTGATCTAGAGTTTAGCAAAAAAATTTGTTCGGGCAAAATATGCGCAAAATATTAACGAGTAAAGTTTTCTAGCGAGCTATAAAAACACAAACTGTTGCATATCTTGGTCAAAATATTTGCTAACACCACCAATTCTGAGATCCTTGGTTGCCATGAGACTGTGGGGGTATGAGCCAAATTTTAAAAAATTAGGCCTCTAGGGGGCACTGCAATTATGAGAAATGTATATCCCCTAAATGGCACAACCGATTTTTATCAAATTTGGTGGGTTTGACCTTGGTTCGCTCCTGGGACCGTGTCTCAAAGTTAATCGCGATTGGTCAAAGTGGGCATGGCTTATTACTACATAACATATAAATAAACAAACCTTTATTTCAGCTGAAGTAATATGTTGAGGGCTGTGAAATTTACAGGTTAACTATAGAAAAGCACACAGATCACCCATACCAAAAAGTGTACCACAAGGTGGCGCTATAATGGGTTGCACACGCATTTTGGCCTGTAACTTTCACACTTTAAATCACATCTTCCAAAACTTCATATCCACCTGTTCACGTTGGCCTGTGTCCTGACGCTCGCCCCGAGCCCGTCTTCCTTCGTGACGTACTTTCAGGGGCTCCGCAAAACCTGCGGTCCAAGTCGCGCGAGAAGGCTTGGCCCCCTTTCATTTTTTTTGTCGTTTTCTGCATTTTTGCGGTCACTGTCTGCAACTTGTATTTGTGTCTTTACAGATATTCTGTAATGTGTTGTTTTTTTGTTTGTGTAATCATTTTGTTTTAAGTAGTTGTTGTGTTTGTCTTTGTTGTCATTTAGTATTGTATAAGTCAGTTTTTGTGTACTTTGTGCATTTTGCTGTTGATTTGTGTGTTTTGGGAGTTTTTTTTTGTATTATGTTGGGCTTTATATTCTTTCCAACTTCTTAAAATACAAATTTTGGGGATTTGGTTTGGTGACCGCACAAAATTGCACAGAGAGCCACATGTGGACCCTGGACCACCAGTTGTCTATGCTGCTTAATAGGATTGTGTTGGGGTTACACCATGTTGTGAATTAACGTGTTACATCTTTAATGTCCTTTAATTCAAACAGATACAGACTTTTATAGTGTGTCCCACTGATATAAACTCCCAAATTTGAAGATTTTGAAAATGAAGGTTTAGATTACATAAATCCAGTCAAAGGTTTCGTGCTAATTTTCTGACCTACGACCTTCTCTTGCAGAGTGTTTGGTTTACACCTTCAAATACCTCCACCAAACCTGTGTATATTTAGTTTGACCATATGAGGGACTTTGAGCTCATTAGAATGTCCAAGTTGGGAGTTAGTTGTTATTTATCGCCCCCATGTGGCCAGCAGAATCATTTCTGACCTTGTCTAACCCAGTGGTTCTCAACCTATTCAGACCACGACCCCCCGTACCTGAAGGTGGTTGAACACAGACATGAACATTGAAGAACAGTCATGTGGAGACAGGACCATCTATAAGGAAGAATAAAGGGGAGAGTTTTTTGGGGCCCATTCATGAAGTCAGGAAAATGATGGTTCATTGTTCTATGAATCTGTGATAACCACATTTATTTATTTATTTATCTGAATAATATCCACTGTTATCCAGGAAGTTTATTATTATTCAGGCCATAGTATATACTATATAGTCATCTTAAAGATGCAAATCATTGTTTTAATCAGAAATAAAATGGGTTAAAAGTGACCAAAAATGGTGAAATTAAATTTTAAAAAACACAAAAATTGGTTAAAAGTAGCAAATTAGAGTGGGCAAAAATGGACAGGAAAAGTGGTAAAAAGTGTCAAAATAAGCATGAACTTTGGTGAAAAGAGATTAAAAGTGACCATAATGGGTAAATGTATGCAACATTAGTTGGGAAAAGTGGTGGAAAAGGTGGAAAAGTGGGAAAAAAAAATGCAGCAAAGCCATTGAAATTTCATGGAGGAGTGGCAGGAATGCAACAAAAAAGCATTAAAATGAGCAAAAATATGGCAAGAAAAAGTGATGAAAATAAGTTAAAATATGGCAAGATTGGTGTATTTGCAGAAAAAGGGTAAAAATAAGCAAAAAAAAAAAAAAATGGGCTCAACTTGCATCTGGCGACCCTGTCTCACTGTCTCACGACCTCAAATGGGATCCAAACCCCAAGGTTGAGAATACCTAGTCTAATCCACACTTTATACCATCTATGTCAAACTCAAGGCCCGGGGGCCAAATCCGGCCCTTTAGAGCATCCTCACATCTGCCACAGTCTCTCCAATTTAGAGAATCCAAAACATTAATTATTGTTTAAATTACCAAAAAATCCAGTTATAGATATCTCAAATTCACCAATTTAATGAAACTCTACAATATTTTTATGGCCTTTTATTTTTCCTTTGTTTATATCACATGAATGCAGTCACTTTAATTGCAAATTGTGGAATGAACTCAACTTTTCTACAAGTTTTTTTCACAAAAATTGGTAAAAATCAAGTGAATTGAACCGTAATTGAAAACTAGGTCAAACTGCTCCATATTTGGCCCCTTAACTAAAATTAGTTTGACACCCCTGATAGAAAAGATGAAAGCTTTCATCCAAAAGAGTAAGATAGACCTTTTAATTGTAGCTTACACATTGTTGTTACACATCTGCTTTAAACAGGTTATATATTGTGATGTAATGCAGGGGTTCTCAACTGGTGGATTAGGACCTAAAAGTGCTGACAGCAGCAATTGAAGCTACTGGAGATGATCAGTTTTAATCAGATAAAGACACAAATAAAGCCTCATTAATCACAAAATCAAAGATCTTTTACTTTGAAAAAAGATGTAAAAGGTTGGAATTTGCTGCTTGAAAGTATGTTTTGATTTCTATCATGCGAATTCTCTTATTGACATTGTTAAAAAAGTTTCCTGCATTGCATCGTGGGATGTGAAGTCCTGTGAAAGTTTTTTTTAACTTCATTCTTGCAGTGATTTCTTGTGTTTCTTCACCAGACAAGGACAGTGATTGGATTCACACTATTTTTACTGTAGATTGTTCTCTGTATTTTTCATGATATCACTAGGGGTGTCCTGATCCGATATCAATATCGGATATTGGTCCGAGATCAGCCTGAAAACGAATATCGGAATCAAATTTCCGATTTTTGAATTTTTTTTGCAATTAATTTTTTATTTTATTTTTTTTAAATTTTTGTAATTTATTTTATTCAATTGTAGAATACTGGTTAATAATAAATGCTGCTGATATCTTATCGGATTAATATCGGTATCGGTCGACAGAGGCGTTGCAATGCGGTAGGCAACACAGGCAACTGCCTAGGACCCTGAGCTGAAGGGGGCCCCCGAGGGACGGCTGACATTAGTTAATTTCAATGAGAAAATAATGTAACTGCTTTGAGACGCTGCAGCGACAGAGCCTCAAAAATCCCCTGCACGGGGCCCTTTCTGAGTAGTCACTGGCTAGTTGCTAGTAGGGGCCCCGACAGACGGCAGATATCGGCAACACAACTTGAAACCCCCCGGGGTGATACGCCGGGAACCTCCCTAATGGGGCCCCACTACTACCGGTCCCTGCATCAACGTGCTGATGTTATCAAACACACACTGAATAAATGAAGCGGACATCCCACAGGGCTCATGAAAAGAAGAAAAAAACAAGAAGAGGATGAAAATAAAAACCGTGATAGTGGTAAGTGAGAATGTGTAAAATATGTGTGTTACATTATAAAAAAGTTTGTCCCAGTTAGTCCCAGTCACTTTGTCCTAAGCTCTCAGTCATACACCCAGCACCAGAAAAGTTAACTGTAGATTTAAGTCTGTGTAAAGTGAATTCAGCCATTTTCTTCTAAACACATTCATAAAGTGCGTTTATATGTTTTTATTAATCATTCAAATTTGACAGTGTGGTTAACAACAAACTTCTGTGGTATGACAAGCTTAGAGCACATATTTATTCTTACTTTACGCCAATTTTAACAGCTTTATGTTAAGAAGTTGTCCAGTTTTGCTTACATCATAAGTCTTGTTGCCAATGGCTGTGTACATACTGTACATTTATTGACACACAATAAGTTAGTCCTTTGCTGCCAATGATATTTTCTCTCAGAATAAAGTATTTGTGGTCAAATGTTAAAACTGATATCAGCATCAATCCTGCTGTCAGTTTAGTCTAGACTGTGGCTAATTTGTATTTAGAATTGAAAGATAATATAGTAATATAATATATCCATGAATTTTCTGCTATAGCCTAAATATTACATTAAATAAAATGTTAACATGAAGCATTAAAGTTGTTACTGCAAATTATGTTCATTAATTATTCCATACATATCTCAAATGTTTAGTGTTTGTGTAGCATGCACATTACTTTACTTTATGCAAGCCAACCAATTACATTGTGCTCTTTTCTTTTTTCTTCCTGAGGTGCTTTGTTGAAGTTTTTTGGACAACAACAACAACAACAACAACGACAGACCTCTCTATATGAAAGTAGGAACTTACTTAGTTTAACTTTTTTAAAGTTTAAAATATATCATGGGAGCTATCTGATTTAATATGACAACACAAATATTTGTCTTAAACAATTGCTTTTTATACTATTTTCTTTCTAGCAATATCAACCTCAGATCATGAGGGGGGTCTTGAAGAAGAAGAGTAGGACATGATAGTACCTTCATGCAGCAGCAGCAGCATGGCAGCACAGCATTCCATCACCACCTCCTCACCACCCCCATGACACCACATCACCAGAACAGAAGGTACTCAAATCAAATAATATCAGATGACCCAGCGCTGTGGCCGAAAGCCATCCATGACAATGCTCGGTGTCAAATTGTGAGAAAAGATCCACTCCAAATAACAGACACGGACTTCCCAAAAGTTTAGAAAACCCACCTCGGAGATTCACCAAAGAAAATTACAAAATGACAATGAGACATGGTTAGAAAATTCAATGTTCAAGGTTAGTGTACTCTTACTTTCCACTTCAATTCCTTGTTTTTTGTAGTTTTTTTGCTTGGTTGCATTTTTATAATACTTAAAATTTTGCACATTTCAGTGTTTGTTTTTCTGGCATTTACTGTATATATTGTGTGTAAATTTTGCATTTAGTTTTTAATTATTATTTATTTTATATGTTCATTATTTAATAAAGTATTCTTTACTGATCCGTTGTCCTGGACTTCATTCATCATCATTCTGGGGCCGAGAGGCCCCATAGTCCTTCTTGCCTCGGGCCCCCAGAGCGTCTACAAACGCCCCTGTCGGTCGATATGCAAGGTTGCAATATTAATATCTAATCGGAAATGAAAAAATTGTATCGGGACATCCCTAGATATCACCTTTCAGTTCAGCCACATTCAGATCTTATCAAGTCAGCCCCAAAATAAACATCTTCCATTGTTTTGCTGCAACTTTGGCAAAGTTTCTTTTGGGGCAAAGACAAGAAATCACAGTAAGAATGAAGTAAAAACACTTCTATGTATCTGTTTACGGGACTCTAGGACCCACAATGCAATGCACCAAACTTTTCAAACTATGTCAATAAAAACAATCTTCTATGCATTCCCATTACTTGTACTTAAGTACGTTTTTAAAAGAAGTTAAGTACTTGATTACATTTCTACACCCAACCGTTACTGAGTAAATAATTCTTTTTTGTGATTATTTTTTTAATTTCCGTTTCATGGTCTTTATAATTCATGAAGGCACATTGTACATAATCCATATGTTCTTAGTCGTGCCATTTCTGATCAACTTCCAGCCACTTTCTTGGGTTCAGGTGGTCTTTTCTACCTATAATGTTGTTCCCCACATGGCACTGTTTTAGAGTTCATAAATGTAACTATACTTAGAGCCTGATAATTATTTTGAATTGAATTAATTGGTGGTATTTTATTTTTAAAATAATGCTTCATTTTGACAAACCTTTTATTTTATACAGATTCCTTTGTGGAAAGATTTTTTTCTTTTGAAGTTTATACATGAGATGGAACCATAGCAAGCCGTTAGCTAGCCTCCTAGCATAGTCGTTAGCCACATGTTGCTTCTCAGTGCCTGACACTGAATCGTGGTGCTGAGCCACAGCCATGGCATTCTCTGAACACACACACATAATATTTTAGAAAAATCCACTTTGCGTTTTTTTAAAAACATCTTATCACAAATATCTGCAACACTTAAAGAGATTGGCCTCAATGTCTCAGTGAAATTTAATTTAAAGGTAATACAAAAATGTGACAAGTGCAGCATATACTCTATTAAAGCTTTGACTACATCTGTCACCTGTATTTATCCCTGTGACTTTGAGGTTATCTGGTGCCCACGGGCACCATGTTGGTGACCCCTGCTTTAACACAAGGCGATGACCCAAGGAACCCAATTCATTTTATGCAAATACAGCAAAGATAGAGGACTGATTTTCAATTGGATTGGGAATTCACTCAATCCTATCCATCAATATGGACGTTGGGAGTCAGTTAATAAAAGACTCACTCATGGTGTGGCTGTCCCCCACTCTGAAGGGCCCCTTCCTGGAAGCTGAACCACCAAGTACTTCCAGTTGGTTACACGTCTGGTAAAAAAAAAAAAAAGAGAGAGTGAGAAAAGATAGCAGAGCTGCAGACTAGACCTTTACAACATTTCAACTATGCATGTGTAAAATTTACCGTATTTTTCCAACTATAAGCCGCACTTAAAATCCTTTAATTTTCTCAAAAATCGACAGTGCGCCTTAAAATCAGGTGCACCTTATGTATGAAATTAATATGTAAAAATGTTTTAGTACAACTTTGGTAAACTATGAAGCTGCACTGCTTCATGAATTTTTGGCACTTCAGGGCTACCGTAGTCAGGCGCCTCATGGAGTGATATGTACCAGTACTGTGCTTCAACATACTGAACTGAAAAAGTGAATGTGAAGTTCTATATTTTATGTGTTAAACCTGAACAATGTAGAGAGTTATTGTTAATGAGTTGAATAAAGTTTGACTTATCTGACTATTTTATTTCGCTTAATGCGTCTTAATAAAAATAATAATAATAATAATAATAATAATAATAATAATAATAATAATAATAATAATAATAATAATAATGATAACATTATAGTCCGGTGCGCCTTATGTATGAAAATAGACCCAGTCAGGTCCATTCATTGATAGTGCACCTTATAATCCGGTGAGCCTTATAGTCCGAGGTTACTACAACTAAACACACTGTTTACATTGTGACTGAAGGCTTTTATTAAACCTTAAAACAACTTAAATCATTATGTCAGCATATATTGTGTGATTAAGAACTGCACAAATGGTACTTATGCACTCAGGCAATGGAAACAAGAGATATGATATGTACATGGCTGCAATTGTGGTACTTCTGTGAGCCACCATTTATATTGTATAATTGATACTGGACATTCAACAGAAATTGAGTTAAAAATAGTACATTTTTGACCAAAGTGGTTGAATATTTTTAAATACTGAGCCCTCGTACAGCAAATAGTCAGTTTTCATTGTATCACATACCTTCCTCTGTTAAAGAGTGACAATCCTGCATAGAGGAGATTCTTACAGGAAATGTTATTTGTTTATTGATAAAACTTAAACAACCATATTTAATATTTTGGAAGGAAAAATCCTTATCCGAGACCTTTTTATGTATTAATATGAAGGAGTTCAAAGGCAATTAGTTGCCTTTGCAAAAGTGACAGAAATAAACATCAAATGAAAAAAAAAACACTAATTACAGAAACACTCAAAAGGACAGAAATACACAGAATTACTTCAAAAAATACACTGAAATTACACAAAATGACCAAAAATACACCAAAATGAATGATGAAAAACTAAAACAAAATAACTCCAAAAGCACACAAAACTACACTACAAACATAAAATAGAAAAAAATACAAAATGACAACACAAATACAAAAATCATGACAAAACCATTAACATTCAGATTGGTCAATATTTTAAATGCCGACATAAATGTTGATGATGAGGCCCTCAATTCAGAAACGATCACATTTTTGTGGCCCTCGCTGTGATAAAATTAGATTTTTTTTAAGTCAGAAATGAATTCATTTTTCCATGCTGTAAATGAGTGAAGGTCAGATTTACCTGAAGGTTGCTGTTGCTAACCCTCTCATAGCGTTTCAGTGCAGGCCGACTGGTAAAGTACCCAGTCCAAAAGTCGTGAGCATTGTCTGCATAGGGGAAGAAGTCATCAGTTTTCAAAGGCCTGGACACAAGAGGACATCATGTACATCAGTCACAGGTGAAAAAACATTTCTAAAAGCATTCCTGAAACTCCTTTTACCAGGTGAGGTTAGCACGGTGCAGCTCTTGGAGGTAGCAGGATGGCGTGGAGTAAAGAACATTAACTTTGATGCCCGTGGCCTGCTGGGCGTTGACGTAGTGGATCAGTTTGTCCAGGTTGTTGTATCACAGGTTGGCGTTTTCATACTGGAAGTCTGAGCCCATGGTCATGATGATGTGGTTTTGTACACAGTGGACTGTGAGGATGAGTGAGACATAAACAGACAGAAAATGGGCTCTGTTTGCTATTGGCGGACAAGTAAATGTTTTGTGTGTGTGTGCGTGTGTCAGTGAATCATTGATCCCTGAGGGGAAATTGGGTGACAATGCTGCTCTTACATCTTTATATGACATGAACTGATATCTACCGTTTAATTGTATCTTACTCATTTTAAATTATATTTTTATTTTTGACATACATTTTTGTTTAATTATAGTTTTATTTTTTATTAGTATTTTGTTTCCTCACAGTACAACTTATAACTACATTTTAATTGTATTTTTGTTTGAGAGAATACTTTATAAAAGGTTTACTTCTCTGACCCAAAGTTCCATATTGCATATTTTAGGCATTGTTACAACATTGTTTTTTAAATTAAATGTTTATATTTTTACCATTTTAATGTATTTCTGCAATCAACTAAAATAAAAAACAATGCTTAAATCTATTGTGTGGCACTCATAATGTAGTTTATTTTTGTTGGGGAAAAAATGAGGCTGGTGGAAAATCTGGTTGGCTGGTAACTTTAAGAATCTACTAGCCATGCTGGCTGGTGATCTAAAATGTTAATTTGAAGCCCTGGTATTAGGAGAAAGAAAATCCCCTCACACAGTAACCTGGTCAACAACCTGTGAGGGAGGAATACAAACAGCTTTTAGGCCAATATTTGATGGATTTTCTTCAACAGCTTCTGAAAACTAATCAAAGACTCTGAAACCCTGATAATCACTATCAACACAATCACACTATCCACTACACTCACAGGAACCTTCATACCTCACTGACATGATACACATGCAGAT
Source organism: Gouania willdenowi (assembly GCF_900634775.1). Classification (NCBI taxonomy): domain Eukaryota; kingdom Metazoa; phylum Chordata; class Actinopteri; order Blenniiformes; family Gobiesocidae; genus Gouania; species Gouania willdenowi. The sequence continues at coordinate 7,210,800 of NC_041044.1, forward strand.
TATCACTCACTTATGTAGAGACTTTTCAGCTTCAAAAATTTTCCCAGTTCTGTTTCAGAGTGTATCCATTTTCGTGTCAGTTTATATGTTTCTATTTGGTTTTCATTCCTTTGTTATTACAGGATGTCAAATATCACAAAATTATAATAAAACATTTAAAAACCAACAATATTGCTTTTTGTCTTTCACTGTGTCTTTTTCCCAGATATGAGAATATCTGTGCATTTCTGTATACCAAATGCAGTTTTACACCCACATTCATACATGCTGCTTCTGTCTATCTCTGTCTCTCCTCTGACTCTTACTCTCATGCCGTTTCCATCAGTTTTACTCGACTTGATTCAACTTTATTGACTTATTGTCGTGAGAATGAACAGTGAGCAACGTAGGAAGCTGTCAAATATCAGCACAGCATCACTTCCTCCCGTGTGATATTACTCTTACGCAACAGTTCTAAAAGTGCATTTTATTATTCAACAGTATTAAACGACAAGAAATTGTTGTTATTTTTATTTAATCATTTATTTGGCTCCACAAAAACAAATAGGTCCACAACTGGAAGGGAGACAAGGCTGTTGCTAGGCAACACATGAACATTTCCTAACTGAAAGTTGACTAACATTATTAGAAAGTTGACGCACCCATGGAACGTCTCTTATCCAATCAAATTACTTGGTTAGAATTAACTGTTGGATAATGTAACCTTTACCTCTATTATGAAGACTGAATGAAGACTAATGTATACTGATCAGTGGCCTGTAAGTTCAATGAGTTGATTCCATACTTATTGTTTAAGTTTTGTGTTCATGTGCAGTATATAGGCCCGTGTAAAAAATGTAAAAACTGTGCATTTATAGTGTACAAAGTTTAATAAACTGTGTTTTTCGGCCTTGGGACAGCAATGTTGTCATTAAAATATAAAGAACAGAACATGAAAGCGCATGTGTAGAATAGGTTCTTTCATCTCCATGGCAATCATCAAAACATTCTTTCTACACATTCACCCTGTGGTAGAGTGACTTTCATCTTGACAGTACAACTTTGCAAATGATGAATTCCAAAGTGAAGAAGTGTTTCAGACGTGTGCATCACATGATGGCTGAGGAGAACCACAAAGGATCCATCCCACTGAAGGAGGAAAGAAAGGCAAAAGAAGTGCTGTTTGGAATCATGAACAGTAGGAAAAGGAAGGCTGAGGACGAGCTGGAGGATGAAAGGCCAAGCAAACAGAGCTGCTTGGACAGCAGAGATCATGAGGTGAGGAAAACAAGAAAAATCCTCAAAGCCAGAAAAAGGTCAGTCCAAAAAAAGAAACTCCGAAGCATTGGTTCCTTGGTGTGCTGTGAGGAATACCACACATGCCATAACATCATTAAAAAAAGAAAAAAGGAATTTAAAGCAAAATATTGTGAATTCAAAAAGATTGGCAAAGGAGGCTTCGGATCCGTCATGTCAGGAATACGTCGTTCCGACTCAAAACCCGTGGCAATAAAGCATATTCCAAAAGGCTTGGTCCGATACATGTTGGTGAAACGCCAAGGTTATGAGTACAAGGCAGTAACCGAAGTGGCCCTCATGGCCCAGGCAGCCGGCCTCCTCTACGATGGCAGTGTGGCAAACCAAGGGGTCATCGGCTTATTGGATCTCTATCAGCTAAGAACAGAAATCCTGATAGTTATGGAGTTACCCTTGAAATCAATGGACATGCACAACTTCAATATCCTCAGAGAGGGACGTATCCCGGAGCACGAGGTCAAGAGCATATTTAAACAACTTGTAGATGCTGCAGTGCTAATGCATGAGAATGGGATTTTTCACCGGGACATAAAGGCAGAGAACGTCCTGGTTTACCTGGACCAAGGAAACCTCTCTGTAAAGATCATTGACTTTGGCTGTGGCGATATCATAAAAAATGAGCCATACACGCGGTTTTCTGGCACTTTTGACTTTGCACCACCAGAGAAGCTTTTGCAGAGACAGTACTACGCAGAACCAACAACAGTGTGGCAAATAGGGGCCCTGCTGCGTGACCTCTACGCTGAAGAAGCATTTGAAACCAGAAAATACATGGAAGGACCAAACCCCCCCTTTGACTGTCTGTCTCATGAATGCAACGACTTCATGAACCAGTGCTTGACCATCTCCCCAAAGCAGCGACCACAATTGGTGGAGCTACAGCGTCATCCCTGGCTGGTGTAAAAATCTCCCCCGCCACTCCACGCTCCCCCCACCTCGCTGTGGTGAGAGAGTACAATTAAAAAAATAGGGAGGATCTGCTGGATTATCTCAGAAGGAGAAGAGAACCTACTACACCCATTCCAATCCCAGATGACTTACTGGATGGTAATGGATGAATAGAAAGGGAGCTGCAGGGTTCAAGGATGCAAACAGGACATGGGTTTATCACCCACCTCTGTTTCACATTCACCAGCATCTACTTCCTGAGGTTTCATACAGAATAACACAAACTGGCTCATCTCTAACCGACTGATTGATAAACCTCTGGCTTATATGTATTTGTTTAAATTACATTTGTTGAAATAAAAATGTTAATATTGTTGAAATATACATTTTTCTGATCTATTCTCTCATGCACACTTACAGTAAATGAATTAAAAATCTCCAACATAATCATCATCATAACTGCAAATAAGAAAACACTGATGCACTATCTGTTACATGTTTATAATACATTTGTATAACACTGTGTAGTGTTTCAAGAACTACCATTACATTAAGTTTGCATTTAATACAACCACATCAAACCAACCAAATCACCATTATTCACAGAATGAACAATGAGCTGTTCAACATGTTTAACAATACACAAATAAAAATAAGAAGTATAAGTTTACGAACTCAGCTGCATTTGTCAAAACAAACAGTTTTATTTGCCAAAAAACCAACACTTCTATTATTAAGAAGAAAAACAACATATTTCTGTCACTCGTTGTAGCATTTGAGCGTCATGAGGTATATTTAGACATTAAAAAAGTAATAAATGCATTGTTCAGAGCATCTATTGTTTGGCTAACCAGACTTTATATTGACAGCATTAGACTGATGTTTATATGACGCAAATCACTTTTGGATTTAAAAAAAAAAAAACTCTTGAGTGTGGGCCTTAAATATGTCCATAGATGCTCAGATTAAGTATCTTCGTTCTTCTTAGGGTCAAGTAATTAACAACAAACAACAACACCATTAGACGTATATGTTAATGTTTTATTTATTTAGACTTTTTTCAGGAAATGTACTTTGATCTACTGACATGTTTCGACTGTAAACCTCCAGTCTCACTCAGAGGCATCCTCTGATCACTTTGATGTTTCCTTGACTTCTGCGTAACAATTCCAGCAAGTTCTTTTTGTCTTCTTCTTGAATAATATGTTAAGGTTTCATTTATTCGGACAACTTTTTTCGGGAAATTTACTCCTGAAGAAGACTGGCAGTTGACAGTTGAAACATGGAGAGCAAAGTAAAGTTACTGGAAAAAGTTGTTAACACATTATTAAAAAAGAATTTACTATTAGACATGACCTCCTCTCTCTGATTGGCTCTTGTTGTACTGTAACTTCATACGTCTGGCAAATATATAATTCAATAAATGTAAACATTTATACTTTGACTTATTTGCACTACAACAAAGGACAACAACATTATTATGCCATTATTTTACTAGCGCTTACAAGGCCCTATAACTAAACTTAGTTAGACTCCCAAGCTGTACATGATGAAGTGAGTGTAAAAGATGAATGAAATGATTAAATCAAGTTTTGTTGTGTCCTTAGAATGAGCGCAACAAAGTAAGAACTACTCTGACAATTATGGAGATGAGGTAATGGGTAATCTTGCGGCATAAGTCCTGTTCTTACTGTACTGTTCTGCTAGAGAATTCAATTTATAGATGATAGTTTGGCTTTACTTGATTCAGTGAATTGATTAAAATTTTCACTAGTCAAGATGTAGTACGTCATAAGTGATAGTTATAGGCCCTTAAAAGTTAGAGTTGCACTTGTATAGCCTGGGAGTCAAATACAAAGTGACTCATTTACGTTTCTGAGATGGGATGAGCTTAAAAAGTCACACCTCGTAGAAGAGAAGGACATTAAAGCAAGTAAAGAAAGCTTATCTTTTCCTTAAAAGAACATGCTGCCCCAGGAAAACATACCAAGTCATGTCGCTTTCGGTTTAACTGACTGAGGCAGTGTTATGATCACAATGACAACATGCCACATGATACAGTGAATAGAATTTGTCAGTCATGCAAATTTGTCATTGGATGGAGCCAACAGGCACTCATTGAGTCCATCATTGGCCATGTTTACATGGGAGCTTTAATTCCTTTTTTAAAGCAGAATAAAAGTTAATTCCTCTTTAACCTGACCTTGTAAACACTTAATCCGCATTAAACTTAATTCCTTCTTGCTGTCCTTGGCAAATTTGGCTTTGGAGAATCATTCATACAATGGATCTCCACCCTGTACACGAAACCTAAGGCCTCAGTAACCACAAACAAAATAACATCCCAAAGCTACACACTACAGAGGGGAACCAGACAAGGTTGCTCACTCTCACCTTTGCTTTTTGCAATATTCGTTGAACCTCTCGCAGCAGCTGTACGTCAAAACTCTGTTATTTAAGGAATCCACTCATCCATCTCAGAAAACAAAATAAATCTTTATGCGGATGATATATTACTCTATTTGGAAGAACCCCAATCCTCATTAGAAGAAGTATTTAAACTAATAAACAGCTTCTCTAAACTATCAGACTATTCCATTAACGGGTCAAAATCATCAATCCTCCCTTTAACAAAAAATTAATGGAACCCAGTAAGCCAAATCCCACAATACCCCTTAAATATATCACCAAACTTAAATGAATTACTTAAACTGAACCTGGATCCGCTGTTGGATAAAGTCACAGATGATCTGCGAAGATGGAACAATCTCCCCATCTCACTCCTTGGCAGAATAGCTGTTCTCTCTGTTCTCTATGATCCCGCTGAAACCACCAACGCAATGGTTCCAAAGATTAGATTCTGCAATTACAAAATTCCATGTGAGGAATAAAAAACCTTAAATAAGTCATTCAACCCTCCAAAAAAATAAAAGTGAGGGTGGTTCAGAAGCCCCTAATTTCATGCATTATTACTTAGCAAACCAAAAATTATACTTAACAGAATGGCTAAAACCAAAACAATACTAAAAGAATAAGAAATAGAACAGCTAGATTGCATACATATTAAACTCTCTGATCTTCCTTTTATCACTGCAACCCTCAAATGTCACAACTGTTTTAAAAACCTACTGATTGCCTCCACCCTGACTGCGTGGTGGAAAGCTTTGGACATTACGAATATTCAATTAAAAACTAGCATGTTGTCTCCAATCTGGCACAACCCTGACTTTAGAATTAAAACAACACTGCTCTATCTGAAGACATGGGAAGAAAGTGGAATCACTCATCTCCAAGACCTCTTTGAAAATAACAAGCTCATGATATATAACAATCTAACCCAAACATTCATTATGAATAAAAGTAATTTTTTACAGTACTTACAAGTAACAGAAACAATCAAGAAAAACACTTCTGTAGATCCAATTACCTTACAACCTCCAGAACTGGCTATATATATGAAGAAAATCTCAACAAAATCAAAAAAACTCTCAAAAATATACAGAGCACTCTCGAACACTAACTCTAATCACTTACCAATCGCTGAATGGGAGGCTGAAACTTCAATCTACACGAACACCGATTTCTGGGAAGAAATTTGTTGTAATACTTTAAGGATGACAAAAAACACAAACCTACAGCTAATTCAATACAAAGTCCTCCACAGATCTCACATTACCCAACAGAAAATGTATAAAATGGGCTTCTCCCCAACAGACATCTGCTCTCAGTGCACCGAGGGAACTATTGATTCTTATTTACATGCCTTATAGCTCTGTTCCCCAGTTCTGGTCTCTAATTACTAAAAAACTGTCCTCCATTTTGGACTGCAGGATTCCTCTCTCTCCAGATCTATGTCTGATAGGAGACCTGACGAAGCTTGATCTTCCAGCAAACCAATCACAATCCATCCTCGCGACACTCACCATAGCAAAAAAAAACAATATTAGTGAATTGGAAAGACAAAAAATCCTTAAACATAAACCAATGGCAAAATCTCCTCATAGAATATATTTCCATGGAAAAGATGTCAGCTCTCAGAGAAAATAAAACAACCTGCTTTGAGGAGCGCTGGACTCCTTTTTTAACTGCATTTAATGTCGATTTCTTGGCCTAATGATCTAGCCTGCAAGCGAACTGCCAGAACCACTCTTAACTAACACACTAATCAAACTGTAGACCTGGATCTCCCTGGGCTTGTGGGGTGGCTTGGGTGGGTGGCCTGGGTGTCTCTTCGCGGGTGTGCGTTCCTTCTGGATGTCCTCCGGACCCTGGGCTGTTTGAATTTTGCTCTCCTGCCCCCTCCGTACACGTCTGGGAGGCCTGTGGGACTGGGGGCCTGCGTGTTTTTCTGCCGCTCTTTCCCCTTGCTCTCTGTCCCCCGTCCCGTTCTCCCCTCCTCCTTTTCCTTTGCTCTGGCGCCTGCTCTCCTGCTGGGTTGGGCGTTGGGGGGCTCCTGTCGGCCCGGGGTACTCGTCATGGGGGGCTGTGGCTTACGCCTGGGGGACGGGCGGGGCTGCGTCGGGTTGGTTAGCTTGGGGGTGGGCCCGTCGGGGTGCCTGGGGTGGTGGGGTTTGTGGCTCCTGGCCGGGGGGGTCTGGGGTGGGGGTGGCTACTGCTCGGGGGCGACACCTACATCCTGGATCGCTGGGTGGCGGGGGTGCTGCCGTGGGCCGCTGCGCCTGTGCTACTGAGTAGTGGCGCGGGGGTGGCATTCCCACCTCAAACTGCCCTACCAATCCCTCCAATTTTAATCGCACTTTAACACACCACCCCCGGAGGGTGCGACTACCACTTCCACCCTCCGGATCTATTTGCACCACATACACATATATTGCACATCATACAGTCACTAAACACACACATTCACACAGGGGATAGGGAAGTATAACACCATAACAGGAAGGTGGGTAGGATCACATATTTGGGCGGGTGGGGGCCTGATCCCTCTGTTGATGGCTGGGCCACCGTGTAGAATGCAAATATATCAGGATGGTGTGGTCGGGCATTGTGGAGCGGTAGGTCTCGGGAGGCATGGGGGGGTGCTGCTGGGGGCTCTCTTTGCGGGGTCTCTCCGGGCAGTGTCAGCCCGGCGGGGAGTGGGGGTGCCTCTTCCCTATGGGTGTGGCTTGGTCCTTGTCTCGTCTCCTGGTCGCCTTGGGGGCTGTCCTCGGTGTGTGCGGCCTGGGGCGGCCCGCCTCGCCGGTGTGGGGGTTGGGTGCTCTCTAGTGGGCTTCGCCCGGGGTCTCGCCCTTGGGGGTTCCCGGCTGCCGGGGGTGTGGTCGTTGTCCTCGGGCGTGCTGCTCCCGGTGCTGCTTCTATTCTATTCCGGGTCGTTCTGGCCTGGGGTCCGGTCCCTGCTGGCTCTGGGCCCACTGACGGGTGCCTGCCGGCTGCCCGTTAGTCGTGGCTCTGGCCGTCTGCTGGGCGTGGGCCTTTGCCCCTCAGCTGGGGTCTCGGGCGGGGGGCTCTCTGGGCCCTCCCATCGGGGGATTGGGTGCGGGGGTGGGGGGCTTTGGGGTTGGGGACGGAGTGCGTCGGCTCCTCGGCTTCTAGGTGCTTTCTCGGGTGTGTATGTGGGGGCGTCTGGGGGGCTGCTCGGCTGGGGGTGTGTTGCCTGGGCTCCCTGGCCCACGCTCTTTCTGCTATTCTGGCTGCGTCCTCGAGTCCGGGGCAGCGCTTGGGTTTACAGTGGCAGTATCTTGCACATACATCGGTCTACGATGCGCTAGCATGCCTTGGACTGTGGGATAAAACTTGTAGTGGGCTTAACTCTAGACACGCTGATCCCAAATACCTGTTTCAGGTATTACCACTCACTCCTTCCCTCTGCCCACAGCCACCACCATGATAGTTAAGCTTCACGCCTACAACTTCACATCTCACTCTCACTTTACAGTAATCAACTCCTCCCCACCCCTCCATTTCTCTACTTGAATCGCTCCTCCTTGCTCTTAGAGCCTGAGAATTATTTTCATTTTGAATTGAATGCATTGGTGTTATTTTAGTTAAAGAAGAATTGTACATTTTGAAAAAGCTTTTGTTTTATACAGATGCCTTTGTGGAAAATAAGTTAAGTTCCAATTGTGCAACATTTTGTCTCTTCCTTTACAAATTTATACATGAGATGTTTACTGTATGCAAGGGAACCGTGTCAAGATTTATTCCCAAAAATAAATGTAGGGGGTTAAAGTAACTAGTAAATTTTACTTTGAGTACCATTTAATTAAGCTACTTTTTACTTGCTCTTAAGTATTTTATGCATGACTTACTTGTACTTGAGTACAATTTCAATCAAGTAACAGTACTTCTACTTCAGTAGGAGATACAGTACTGTATCAGGTACTCTTTACACTTCTGTGGGTTGTTTTGGTTTATTATTATTTTACACTACAACTTGTTTGCTTTTAACTGTTTGAGGTTTCTTGGTTTGTATTTTCTAAATTATTGGATTTTGTTTTTAGTTTTGTCAAGACTGACCATTTTTGATTGTATGGTAACAAGTCTTTTTTTGTTTTTTTATCTTCCCTATTTCCACCAATTTCTTCTATTTTTACCCTCTCCTGTTGGAGTTCAGTCTTACCTGAGCAATAGCTATGTTGACGAAGCGCTGCACCACATCATCAACATTGTAATCTTCCAGATCGGGGTCATCCCTGATTGGTGGGTCGTCACATGATCCCAGCAGAATCCATCAGGAGGGTTGTACCCATTGGGCAGGATCCCTGTGTGTGGAGGAGGGAGTACATTTCATTCCTGTCATCTAATGCAGGGGTTCTCAACCTTGGAGTCAGGACCCCATTTGGGGTCGCAAGACACCGGGAGGGGGTTGCCAGATGCCTTCAAGAAACTAGAAGTATTTTCTTTAACAATTTGAGCAATTTTTTTGCTTGTTTGAGCCCAATTTGACCTTTTTTCTGCAACTAAATCAAACTTGTAATATTCTAACTTATTTTCAGTATTTTTTCTAGCCATATTTGTAATCCTTTTAATGCATTTTTGCCATCAAATTCCCATGCTTGTTCAGCAATTTTCTTCCACTTTCAAGACATTTTCGGAACTTATAAACCCTTTCCACCACTTTTCCCACCTAATGTCTCATATGTTGACAAATTGTCACTTATAACCTCTTTTCACTATATTTTATGCCTATTTTTGCCAATTTAACCACATTCACAATTTGTCATGCCCATTACTTGACAATTTAAACTAATTGTTCCTACTTTTTAAATTACATTACCCCTATTCCCCCATTTCTGACACTTTTAAGCTAATATTGACTGGTTTTGAAAATCCCATTTCACCACCTTTGGTCACTTTTAACACATTTTATTTCTGATTAAAACAAGGATTTACATGTTGAAGATGACTATATACTATGGTCCAAATAATAATAAACTTCCTGGGGAACAGTGGATATTACTCAGATAAATAAATAAATGTGGTTCTCACAGATTCATAGAACAATGGACCATCATTTTGCTGACTTTATGGATGGACCACAAAAATCTCTCCCCTTTATTCCCCCTTACAGATGGCCCTGTCTCCACATGACTGTTCTTCAATGTTCATGTCTGTGTTCAACCACCTTCAGCTACAGTGGGGTCCCCGGTCTCTGAATCCTTTATTTTGTTGGTCGCAGGCTGATGTAGGAGGAGATGAGTTATTATTAATGGGTTATATAACTAAGAATATTAATTATGATTATTAATATTACTTCAAATCTGCGGGGTGCCACTCCTTTTAACAGGAGAAATATGTCTAAGTTTTTAGACTAAACTCATCAAAGTGAAACCAGGGAAAAGTGAATTCTAACAGCAACATCTACACCATAATCACAGCTTTAATGAATCAGAGGAATCAAAGATTATGTTTAACCTTTTATTCACAAGTTAACAATTAACACAGTCAAAATATCAATTGAAATGGGATAATTAAATCATGATAAAATGCATTTCTAGGCTAATAAAGTGAGGATTATATGTAATAAAGTGAAATCACTAATCTAGGAGAATGCTAGTCTACTAAATATTGAATAAAAATGCAGGATACATATTCGAATAATAGGATCATAAAATCAAAGAATAAAATAAAGAGAGCTCATAACAAAGAGAGGGAGACGAACAGGGGAGACGAACAAACATGAATGAGATGAACTGTGTGTGGAACATGTTGTGAGTGTGTGTGAGTTTGTAGTTATGGAAATATGTATGTGATCTATTGTGGTTGAAGTTGCTAATGAATGTTCATCCAGGTACCTTGAAGCCGGTGTCAGGGTTGGACCTGGAGGTGCTGTTGAAGCAATGCCGCAGGACGTGCCACCGTTGGATTCTGTTATGTTTCACAGAATTTAGCCCCTTCAGCCGATCCAGGCGGTTTCTGGCCTTCGCAGCTGGCTTAGAGAATGGCTCGTGGCTCACCCCAATGGGTCGCAGGCCGGGCTTCTGTCGGCTGTTACGCACATCACTAGAGGCTGGATTCGTTCGAACCAAGCAGCTGTTGTTTCCAAAATCTGTTTCAACTAAAAATAAAATAAAAAGATGAAAAGATTGGAAATATGAGGGAACACGGGTGAGCACGGGTGACGCCCGCGTCCAAAACTGTAGTTTCTGGTCGCGCGTCTTTTTTTAAAGGAAGTTTGGCGACGCCTTTTGGAGGAGGCATCTAGGGTGATCATTCTGTGATCATGTCGGTGATTGGTCACTGTCCCTTCTTTCAGCTTGTGGGTGTGTCTTGGGTGTGTGTGTGTGAATGGAGTGACAGACAACAAAGGATGATTCTAAACATAAAAGAATGCCTAATAAGTAATTCCACATATTTCAAAACATCTTTTCAACATCATATCCTGAAATATCATCTATAATGAAAGAGTTTGATACCAAACATGACTGGAAAACATCCTAGGAACACTTTAGAAACTGGTTAATGAGCTTTACTTGTAATTACTCATAAACATAAATGTCAAAAATCATGTTATGCCTCCTCTTAACTATATGGTCGCAGTAAATACCTCAAACTAACTTTTGTGATGTTTTCTGGTATTTTTAAGCACTTTTACATGATAAACACTTTAAAATAGCATTCTGTTGGTTATTGCATTACATGAAACGAGTGTGATTGAACAGACAATATTTGCAATTTCAATTTCTGTAGAAATCATTCCAAAAATGTTTTCATTTGTGATTTTTCAAACATAAGACAATTTCTTTGTTCTCTCTTCTTCACTGGGAGACATCTTCAGATAAGGGCCTGGTAAGCGTCCTTCTGTGACATCTCACCACAGGGGGTCAGAGGGCATTGGGACCGTTCTTTGAACTTACAGCATCCCACAGTATCTGTTTAAAAAGGGGGAGAAGAGGGGTGTTCTTCTTTCGATCCTAAATGTTGCAGGGAGGTGATAACAGGAGGAAGACTGTCCTTGGATTCTCCTGTGCTTTGTTCGGCAGGAAGGGGAGAAGACCCCCCTGGGGGAATGTTTGCACTTCACAGTAGGCGATAGACTCTCTGACTCCACGGACTGGTGAAGCCAAATGTTCTAAGTCCAGATCAACTTGGGGGTTTAGTTTCCTACACTGAGAAACCACTGATCTAATGGCGCGCGCACACGCACACACCTGTAAAGAGGTCAGCCATCGGGGGGGTGAGGCTGTCTGAGGCTCTCCACAGAAGCTCCTGCTCTTTGCTCCTCATCCTGCGAGCTCGGTCCTGGTAGTCCAGCCGTCCAAAGAAGAAGCCATCAAATCCCATCTACAAAGCAATAAAAAAAGTGACTCCAAAGACAGATACAATTTGAATAAAATTACACATAAAGACAGAAAATAGACAAAACAAGAACAAAAATTCACAAAATAACTCCAAAAATGCACAAATTAAGAAAGAAAATTCAGAAAATGACAGAAAAACACACAAAATGACAAGAACACACAAAACAATATAAACACAAATGACTGGAAAATCACAGATTGAGGATAAAAATGTCTAAAAAAAAAAAAAAAAAAAAAAATCAATTTAACCAAAAGCTTTTCTGGAAAGTGAAGTCTTCAGGTGATTCTTAAAAGAGCGATGATCACAGTTTTCGTTTTGTTAGAATTTATATGAAGATAATTCGATTAAACCATGATCTACAGCGTCAGGTAGATGATCGTGTAAAACCAAAACTGTGTAGCGACCAGAGTCAGCGGCCATCATCATGTCACTGCAAACTTTCACAAGAGCAGTTTCAGTGGAGTGGTTTGACCTAAAGCCAGATTGATATTCATCATAAAAAACATGCTGTTCCAAGAAAGAGGCTACCTGCTTAGCAACCACTTTTTCCATCATTTTAGACATGAAGGGAAGTTTATATATGGGCCGGTAATTTATAGGTTCCCCGGGATCAAGATCAGGCTTTTTAAGAATGGGATTCATTCCAGCATGTTTACAGAAGCTGGGGACCGAGCCAGTGAAAGGTTTATATATTTTACCACCCAGGGACCGACAACATCAAAAACCTTTAAGAGCAAGGTAGTAGGAACAATGTCCACAGGGCTCGATTATGGTTTCATCTTTTCCACTAAAACCTGAACATCCTCTCGGTACTTTTGCCACCTCTGCCAGTTGCCGGGCTTGAATCACCATTACTGGTAGAATGACGTTTGTGGGGAAGGACACACTTCTTGACGGGACCCATACCTGAGCGAACATGGAGGCGTGTTCCCGGGTGTGGCCAAAGGGGTCGATGTGCCAGGCGACACGAGGACGTCCACAAGGCCCAAAGGTGTCGTTGAGGAACCTGAGGCCCATGGTCATCTGGTCAATGACAGCGCTGTAGTGAGTGGTGGCCTCGTCGCTCATGCACCAGCCCCCGTTCACGAATTCCAGACGACCTGTGGGCAGGGAGGAGCAGGTGTTGGTGTGATGGTATCAAAGCTGTGGTACAGTTGTACCGTGTACTGTCACACCTTCGTTAACCAGCTGTTTGACCGTCTGCCTCATGCTAGAGCTCTGCTGCTTCCACCAGCGGTAGAAAAAGGCCGTCTCCACGTAGATGAACCTACGGTCTGGATTCTTCAGCAGCTGATCCACCACTGAGTCCAGAATGTACTGCACCCCGGCATGCTGGATGTCATTACGGTCTAAGCACACACACAAAGACACACATAAAAAACATACAGGAGTGAATGCGTGTACGTGTGTGAAAGATTGCCTGTTTCTGTTTGTTGTCCTGGGACAGACTGGCTTCATGTTCAGGGTAAACCCCATTCTACTCCAGACAGGGTTGGGGTCAATTAAAATTGTAATTGTGTAATTGATCATTCATTACAACTGTGGTGTAATTAAGGAGCCAAGCCCGCTGGTCCTGGGAACCTCGTATGCATATATGCGCTGGGAAACCTATTGTTTTTGTTCTGATTTTTATAGTTACCTTGATTTTACTGATGATTTTAATTGATTTTACTTGAGATTTTAATTGATTTTACTGATGATTTTAAATGTTCTTATTGATTTTAAACAATTGAATGTTTTATCATGTAAAGCACATTGAGTTGCCTTGAGTATGAAATGCGCTATACAAAAAAATTTGCCTTGCCTTGCCTTTTCATGGTTTAATAAAACATTTTTTTTCAAACATTTTTTTTTGCCATTTGTGCCAGAATAGCTCAGTTGGGAGAGCTTGAGACTGAAGATCTAAAGGTCCCTGGTTCGATCCTGGGTTGCGGCAGATATGCTCTTGTTTTCTGCGAAAGAGTTGTGCTGATGACTCAGCAAAAGTAAAATACATTCACTCGCATTAGTAACCAAGCTCACGGTCACTGATGCTAGCCAAGGAACCACTGAAACTATCTAGCCAGTGAGTTGAGTTGCATTTCGTCTGAGTTCTTAAAAATTACTCATGACAGTGAATAGTCTATTTGTGGTGTGACATCTTATAGTAATTACAACATTTTTTATTTTTATTTTTACATTTTTGTGCTGGAATAGCTCAGTTGGGAGAGCTTTAGACTAAAGATCAAAGGCTCCATGGTTAGATCCTGGGCTGCGGCAGATGTATGAATTTGTTTGGGTATATTGTTATGGAATTCTTTTGGTGACTCACCAAAAGTAAAATTCGTTAGCTACCACCAGTCACCAAGCTCAAGGTCACTGATGCAAGCTAAGGTACCACTTAAGTTATCTAGCCAGTGTGTTGAGATAGCATTTTGGCAAAAGTAAAATGCATTAGCAAGCTTTAGTAACCAAGCTCACGGGAACTGATGCTAGCCAAGGAACCACTGATGCAATCTCGCCAGTGAGTTGAGTTGCATTTCGTCTGAGTTCTTAAAAATTACTCATGACACTGAATAATCTATTTGTGTTGTGCCATCTTATAATTATTACATTTTTTTTTTTTTTTTTTGCATTTTTTTTTTTTTTTAATTTTTGTGCTGGAATAGCTCTGTTGGGGGAGCTTTAGACTAAAGATCAAAGGCTCCCTGGTTAGATCCTGGGCTACGGCAGATGTATGAAATTGTTTGGGTATATTGTCATGGAATTCTTTTGGTGACTCAGCAAAAGTAAAATAAATTAGCTACCACCGGTCAACGAGCTCAAGGTCACTGATGCAAGCTAAGGTACGACTTAAGCTATCTAGCCAGTGTGTTGAGATAGCATTTTGTCTGAGTTTTCAAAAATTACTTATGACACGGTGACTCAACTCTCTGATGTGTCCCGTTTCATAGTTTGATAAAACATTTTTTTTCAAACATTTTTAATGGCTTTTCGTGCCGGAATAGCTCAGTTGGGAGAGCGTTAGACTGAAGATCTAAATGTCTCTGGTTCGATCCCGGGTTGCGGCAAATACGCCATCATTTTCTGCAAAAGAGTTGTGCTGATGACTCAGCAAAAGCAAAATGCATTAGCTAGCATTAGTAACCAAGCTCACGGTCACTGATGCTAGCCAAGGAACCACTGAAGCAATCTGGCCAGTGAGTTGCGTTTCGTCTGAGTTCTTAAAAATTACTCATGACACTGAATAATCTATTTGTGGTGTGCCATCTTATAGTTAATACAACATTTTTTATTTTTATTTTTTCATTTTTTTTTTTTTTTAGATTTTTGTGCTGGAATAGCTCAGTCGGGAGAGCTTTAGACTAAAGATCAAAGGCTCCCTGGTTAGATCCTGGGCTGCGGCAGATGTATGAATTTGTTTGGGTATATTGTTATGGAATTCTTTGGGTGACTCAGCAAAAGTAAAATTCGTTAGCTACCACTTGTCACCAAGCTCAAGGTCACTGATGCAAGCTAAGGTACCACTTAAGTTATCTTGCCAGTGTGTTGAGATAGCATTTTGTCTGAGTTTTCAACAATTACTTATGACACGGTGACTCAACTCTCTGATGTGTCCCTTTTCATAGTTTAATAAAACATTTTTTTTCAAACATTTTTACTGGCCTTTCATGCCGGAATAGCTCAGTTGGGAGAGCGTTAGACTGAAGATCTAAAGGTCCCTGGTTCGATCCCGGGTTGTGGCAAATATGCCATTATTTTCTGCAAAAGATGACTGATGACTCAGCAAAAGTAAAATACATTCACTCGCATTAGTAACCAAGCTCACGGTCACTGATGCTAGCCAAGGAACCACTGAAACTATCTAGCCAGTGAGTTGAGTTGCATTTTGTCTGAGTTCTTAAGAAATTACTCATGACACAGTGAATAGTCTATTTGTGGTGTGACATCTTATAGTAACTACAACATTTTTTATTTTTATTTTTACATTTTTGTGCTGGAATAGCTCAGTTGGGAGAGCTTTAGACTAAAGATCAAAGGCTCCCTGGTTAGATCCTGGGCTGCGGCAGATGTATGAATTTGTTTGGGTATATTGTTATGGAATTCTTTTGGTGACTCAGCAAAAGTAAAATAAATTAGCTACCACCGGTCAACGAGCTCAAGGTCACTGATGCAAGCAAAGGTACCACTTAACGTATCTAGCCAGTGTGTTGAGATAGCATTTTGGCAAAAGTAAAATACATTAGCTAGCATTAGTAACCAAGCTCACGGTCACTGATGCTAGCCAAGGAACCACTGAAGCAATCCAGCCAGTGAGTTGAGTTGCGTTTCATCTGAGTTCTTAAAAATTACTCATGACACAGTGAATAATCAATTTGTGGTGTGCCATTTTATAGTTTGTTACAACATTTTTTATTTTACATTTTTGTGCTGGAATACCTCTGTTGGGAGAGTGTTAGACTAAAGGTCCCTGGTTCGATCCCGGGTTGCGGCAAATACGCCATCGATTGCTGCAAAAGAGTTGTGCTGATGACTCAGCAAAAGCAAAATGCATCAGCTAGCATTAGTAACCAAGCTCACGGTCACTGATGCTAGCCAAGGAACCACTGAAGCAATCTAGCCAGTGAGTTGCGTTTCGTCTGAGTTCTTAAAAATTACTCATGACACTGAATAATCTATTTGTGGTGTGCCATCTTATAGTTAATACAACATTTTTTATGTTTTCCTTTTTTTTTTTTTAGATTTTTGTGCTGGAATAGCTCTGTTGGGAGAGCCTGAGACTAAAGATCAAAGGCTCCCTGGTTAGATCCTGGGCCACGGCAGATGTATGAAATTGTTTGGGTATATTGTTATGGAATTCTTTTGGTGACTCAGCAAAAGTAAAATAAATTAGCTACCACCGGTCAACAAGCTCAAGGTCACTGATGCAAGCTAAGGTACGACTTAAGCTATCTAGCCAGTGTGTTGAGATAGCATTTTGTCTGAGTTTTCAAGAATTACTTATGACACGGTGACTCAACTCTCTGATGTGTCCCGTTTCATAGTTTGATAAAACATTTTTTTTTCAAACATTTTTACTAGCTTTTTGTGCCGGAATAGCTCAGTTGGGAGAGCGTTAGACTAAAGATCTAAAGGTCACTGGTTCGATCCCGGGTTGTGGCAAATACGCCATCATTTTCTGCAAAAGAGTTGTGCTGATGACTCAGCAAAAGCAAAATGCATTAGCTAGCATTAGTAACCAAGCTCACGGTCACTGATGCTAGCCAAGGAATCACTGAAGCAGTCTAGCCAGTGAGTTGCGTTTCGTCTGAGTTCTTAAAAATTACTCATGACACTGAATAATCTATTTGTGGTGTGCCATCTTATAGTTAATACAACATTTTTTATTTTTATTTTTTCATTTTTTTTTTTTTTTAGATTTTTGTGCTGGAATAGCTCTGTTGGGAGAGCCTTAGACTAAAGATCAAAGGCTCCCTGGTTAGATCCTGGGTTGCAGCAGATGTATGAATTTGTTTGGGTATATTGTTATGGAATTCTGTTAATGACTCAGCAAAAGTAAAATACATTAGCCACCACCGGTCAACAAGCTCAAGGTCACTGATGCAAGCTAAGGTACCACTTAAGTTATCTTGCCAGTGTGTTGAGAAAGCATTTTGTCTGAGTTTTCAAGAATTACTTATGACACGGTGACTCAACTCTCTGATGTGTCCCGTTTCATAGTTTGATAAAACATTTTTTTTCAAACATTTTTACTGGCTTTTTGTGCCGGAATAGCTCAGTTGGGAGAACGTTAGACTGAAGATCTAAAGGTCCCTGGTTCGATCCCAGGTTGCGGCAAATACGCCACCATTTTCTGCAAAAGATGACTGATGACTCAGCAAAAGTAAAATACATTCACTCGCTTTAGTAACCAAGCTCACGGTCACTGATGCTAGCCAAGGAACCACTGAAACTATCTAGCCAGTGAGTTAAGTTGCATTTCGTCTGAGTTCTTAAGAATTACTCATGACAGAGTGAGTAGTCTATTTGTGGTGTGACATCTTATAGTAATTACAACATTTTTTATTTTTATTTTTACATTTTTGTGCTGGAATAGCTCAGTTGGGAGAGCTTTAGACTAAAGATCAAAGGCTCCCTGGTTAGATCCTGGGCTGCGGCAGATGTATGAATTTGTTTGGGTATATTGTTATGGAATTCTGCTAATGACTCAGCAAAAGTAAAATACATTAGCCACCACCGGTCACTAGAGATGTAACGATTCACTCAACTCCCGATATGATTCGATTCACGATACTGGGTCCACGATACGATTCTCTCACGATTTATTTTACAAAAATGGGACTGTAGACAAATTTTTTTTTGGGAAAAAAACTATAAAATACTGTATTATTTTCCTTTTATATTTCATTGTCAAAAGAATCCCTTGATAAACTATTCAAAACAATGCAATTTAACTAAAAATAAATCTTGAATGAAATAAATAAAGGAATAATACAAATGAAAATGAAGCCTATTAATTTAAATTCTGGTTCTATAATAAACAATGCAAAACTGCATAATAGTTCTTTTTCTTTTGAAAAGTGCAACTGAAAATGTATTTTGTGCCTTAACAATTGGACTTTAAAAAAAAAAAAACCGTGATTACACTGATTTACGCCATATTTGTTTGGACCAGCAGAGGGCGCTGGTAACCCAGTGGTCGGTTGGCATGCAGAAATTCTTGCAGTGAAGAAGAGAAGCTATGCTAGCAGACGGAGCTAATAGAAAAACGTGATTTTTACAGATATTCGAGTAATACTACAGATATTCTTTCGGTGCTAAAGGGGCAATGAATCATTTATTAACATATTTAAGAGTAGAAGGCAGCCAGAAAGAAAGTATTAGCAGACTCCGCCCGCCGCCTACACTTGTGGATAGCGCCCTCTGCTGGTTAAAAAAAGTACTGCGATTCAATTTTCAGAAAATCGATATCCGTTGTGATACCTATGAATCGATTTTTAACTGCATTCCGATTAATCGTTACATCCCTACCGGTCACCAAGCTCAAGGTCACTGATGCAAGCTAAGGTACCACTTAAGTTATCTTGCCAGTGTGTTGAGATAGCATTTTGTCTCGAGCTTTCAACAGTTACTTATGACACGGTGACTCAACTCTCTGATGTGTCCCGTTTCATAGTTTGATAAAACATTTTTTTTTTCAAACATTTTTACTAGCTTTTTGTGCCGGAATAGCTCAGTTGGGAGAGCGTTAGACTGAAGATCTAAAGGTCCCTGGTTCGATCCCGGGTTGCGGCAAATACTCCATTATTTTCTGCAAAAGCTGACTGAGGACTCAGCAAAAGTAAAATACATTCACTCGCATTAGTAACCAAGCTCACGGTCACTGATGCTAGCCAAGGAACCACTGAAACTATCTCGCCAGTGAGTTGAGTTGCATTTCGTCTGAGTTGTTAAAAATTACTCATGACACTGAATAATCTATTTGTGGTGTGCCATCTTATAGTAATTACAACATTTTTTATTTTTATTTTTTCATTTTTTTTTTTTTTTAGATTTTTTTTGCTGGAATAGCTCAGTTGGGAGAGCTTTAGACTAAAGATCAAAGGCTCCCTGGTTAGATCCTGGGCTGCGGCAGATGTATGAATTTGTTTGGGTATATTGTTATGGAATTCTGCTAATGACTCAGCAAAAGTAAAATTCGTTAGCTACCACCAGTCACCAAGCTCAAGGTCACTGATGCAAGCTAAGGTACCACTTAAGTAATCTAGCCAGTGTGTTGAGATAGCATTTTGTCTGAGTTTTCAACAATTACTTATGACACGGTGACTCAACTCTCTGATGTGTCCCTTTTCATAGTTTAATAAAACATTTTTTTTTCAAACATTTTTACTGGCCTTTCATGCCGGAATAGCTCAGTTGGGAGAGCGTTAGACTGAAGATCTAAAGGTCCCTGGTTCGATCCCGGGTTGTGGCAAATATGCCATTATTTTCTGCAAAAGATGACTGATGACTCAGCAAAAGTAAAATACATTCACTTGCACTAGTAACCAAGCTCACGGTCACTGATGCTAGCCAAGGAACCACTGAAGCAATCTAGCCAGTGAGTTGCGTTTTGTCTGAGTTCTTAAAAATTACTCATGACACTGAATAATCTATTTGTGGTGTGCCATCTTATAGTTAATACAACATTTTTTATTTTTATTTTTACATTTTTGTGCTGGAATAGCGCAGTTGGGAAAGCTTTAGACTAAAGATCAAAGGCTCCCTGGTTAGATCCTGGGCTGCGGCAGATGTATGAATTTGTTTGGGTATATTGTTATGGAATTCTGCTAATGACTCAGCAAAAGTAAAATACATTAGCCACCACCGGTCACTAGAGATGAAACGATTCACTCAACTCCCGATACGATTCGATTCACGATACTGGGTCCACGATACGATTCTCTCACGATTTATTTTACAAAAATGGGACTGTAGACAAATTTTTTTTTGGGAAAAAAACTATAAAATACTGTATTATTTTCCTTTTATATTTCATTGTCAAAAGAATCCCTTGATAAACTATTCAAAACAATGCATATTAACTAAAAATAAATCTTGAATGAATTAAATAAAGGAATAATACAAATGAAAATGAAGCCTATTAATTTAAATTCTGGTTCTATAATAAACAATGCAAAACTGCATAACAGTTCTTTTTCTTTTGAAAAGTGCAACTGAAAATGTATTTTGTGCCTTAGCAATTGGACTTTAAAAAAAAAAAAAACCGTGATTACACTGATATACGCCATATTTGTTTGGACCAGCAGAGGGCGCTGGTAACCCAGTGGTCGGTTGGCATGCAGAAATTCTTGCAGTGAAGAAGAGAAGCTATGCTAGCAGACGGAGCTAATAGAAAAACGTGACTTTTACAGATATTCAAGTAATACTACAGATATTCTTTCGGTGCTAAAGGGGCAATGAATCATTTATTAACATATTTAAGAGTAGAAGGCAGCCAGAAAGAAAGTATTAGCAGACTCCGCCCGCCGCCTACACTTGTGGATAGCGCCCTCTGCTGGTTAAAAAAAGGACTGCGATTTAATTTTCAGAAAATCGATATCCATTGTGATACCTATGAATCGATTTTTAACTGCCTTACGATTAATCGTTACATCCCTACCGGTCACCAAGCTCAAGGTCACTGATGCAAGCTAAGGTACCACTTAAGTTATCTGCCAGTGTGTTGAGATAGCATTTTGTCTGAGTTGTCAAAAATTACTTATGACACGGTGACTCAACTCTCTGATGTGTCCCGTTTCATAGTTTGATAAAACATTTTTTTTTCAAACATTTTTACTAGCTTTTTGTGCCGGAATAGCTCAGTTGGGAGAGCGTTAGACTGAAGATCTAAAGGTCCCTGGTTCGATCCCGGGTTGCGGCAAATACTCCATTATTTTCTGCAAAAGATGACTGAGGACTCAGCAAAAGTAAAATACATTCACTCGCATTAGTAACCAAGCTCACGGTCACTGATGCTAGCCAAGGAACCACTGAAACTATCTCGCCAGTGAGTTGAGTTGCATTTCGTCTGAGTTGTTAAAAATTACTCATGACACTGAATAATCTATTTGTGGTGTGCCATCTTATAGTAATTACAACATTTTTTATTTTTATTTTTTCATTTTTTTTTTTTTTTAGATTTTTTTTGCTGGAATAGCTCAGTTGGGAGAGCTTTAGACTAAAGATCAAAGGCTCCCTGGTTAGATCCTGGGCTGCGGCAGATGTATGAATTTGTTTGGGTATATTGTTATGGAATTCTGCTAATGACTCAGCAAAAGTAAAATTCGTTAGCTACCACCAGTCACCAAGCTCAAGGTCACTGATGCAAGCTAAGGTACCACTTAAGTAATCTAGCCAGTGTGTTGAGATAGCATTTTGTCTGAGTTTTCAACAATTACTTATGACACGGTGACTCAACTCTCTGATGTGTCCCTTTTCATAGTTTAATAAAACATTTTTTTTCAAACATTTTTACTGGCCTTTCATGCCGGAATAGCTCAGTTGGCAGAGCGTTAGACTGAAGATCTAAAGGTCCCTGGTTCGATCCCGGGTTGTGGCAAATATGCCATTATTTTCTGCAAAAGATGACTGATGACTCAGCAAAAGTAAAATACATTCACTTGCACTAGTAACCAAGCTCACGGTCACTGATGCTAGCCAAGGAACCACTGAAGCAATCTAGCCAGTGAGTTGCGTTTTGTCTGAGTTCTTAAAAATTACTCATGACACTGAATAATCTATTTGTGGTGTGCCATCTTATAGTTAATACAACATTTTTTATTTTTATTTTTACATTTTTGTGCTGGAATAGCGCAGTTGGGAAAGCTTTAGACTAAAGATCAAAGGCTCCCTGGTTAGATCCTGGGCTGCGGCAGATGTATGAATTTGTTTGGGTATATTGTTATGGAATTCTGCTAATGACTCAGCAAAAGTAAAATACATTAGCCACCACCGGTCACTAGAGATGTAACGATTCACTCAACTCCCGATACGATTCGATTCACGATACTGGGTCCACGATACGATTCTCTCACGATTTATTTTACAAAAATGGGACTGTAGACAAATTTTTTTTTGGGAAAAAAACTATAAAATACTGTATTATTTTCCTTTTATATTTCATTGTCAAAAGAATCCCTTGATAAACTATTCAAAACAATGCATATTAACTAAAAATAAATCTTGAATGAATTAAATAAAGGAATAATACAAATGAAAATGAAGCCTATTAATTTAAATTCTGGTTCTATAATAAACAATGCAAAACTGCATAACAGTTCTTTTTCTTTTGAAAAGTGCAACTGAAAATGTATTTTGTGCCTTAGCAATTGGACTTTAAAAAAAAAAAAAAACCGTGATTACACTGATATACGCCATATTTGTTTGGACCAGCAGAGGGCGCTGGTAACCCAGTGGTCGGTTGGCATGCAGAAATTCTTGCAGTGAAGAAGAGAAGCTATGCTAGCAGACGGAGCTAATAGAAAAACGTGACTTTTACAGATATTCAAGTAATACTACAGATATTCTTTCGGTGCTAAAGGGGCAATGAATCATTTATTAACATATTTAAGAGTAGAAGGCAGCCAGAAAGAAAGTATTAGCAGACTCCGCCCGCCGCCTACACTTGTGGATAGCGCCCTCTGCTGATTAAAAAAAGGACTGCGATTCAATTTTCAGAAAATCGATATCCATTGTGATACCTATGAATCGATTTTTAACTGCCTTACGATTAATCGTTACATCCCTACCGGTCACCAAGCTCAAGGTGACTGATGCAAGCTAAGGTACCACTTAAGTTATCTTGCCAGTGTGTTGAGATAGCATTTTGTCTGAGTTGTCAAAAATTACTTATGACACGGTGACTCAACTCTCTGATGTGTCCCTTTTCATAGTTTAATAAAACATTTTTTTTTCAAACATTTTTACTGGCCTTTCATTCCGGAATAGCTCAGTTGGGAGAGCGTTAGACTGAAGATCTAAAGGTCCCTGGTTCGATCCCGGGTTGCGGCAAATATGCCATTATTTTCTGCAAAAGATGACTGATGACTCAGCAAAAGTAAAATACATTCACTTGCACTAGTAACCAAGCTCACGGTCACTGATGCTAGCCAAGGAACCACTGAAGCAATCTAGCCAGTGAGTTGCATTTCGTCTGAGTTCTTAAAAATTACTCATGACACTGAATAATCTATTTGTGGTGTGCCATCTTATAGTTAATACAACATTTTTTATTTTTATTTTTTCATTTTTTTTTTTTTTTAGATTTTTTTTGCTGGAATAGCTCAGTTGGGAGAGCTTTAGACTAAAGATCAAAGGCTCCCTGGTTAGATCCTGGGCTGCGGCAGATGTATGAATTTGTTTGGGTATATTGTTATGGAATTCTGCTAATGACTCAGCAAAAGTAAAATTCGTTAGCTACCACCAGTCACCAAGCTCAAGGTCACTGATGCAAGCTAAGGTACCACTTAAGTAATCTAGCCAGTGTGTTGAGATAGCATTTTGTCTGAGTTTTCAACAATTACTTATGACACGGTGACTCAACTCTCTGATGTGTCCCTTTTCATAGTTTAATAAAAACATTTTTCTTCAAACATTTTGACTGGCCTTTCATGCCGGAATAGCTCAGTTGGGAGAGCGTTAGACTGAAGATCTAAAGGTCCCTGGTTCGATCCCAGGTTGCGGCAAATATGCCATTATTTTCTGCAAAAGATGACTGATGACTCAGCAAAAGTAAAATACATTCACTCGCTTTAGTAACCAAGCTCACGGTCACTGATGCTAGCCAAGGAACCACTGAAACTATCTAGCCAGTGAGTTAAGTTGCATTTCGTCTGAGTTCTTAAAAATTACTCATGACACAGTGAATAGTCTATTTGTGGTGTGACATCTTATAGTAACTACAACATTTTTTATTTTTATTTTTACATTTTTGTGCTGGAATAGCTCAGTTGGGAGAGCTTTAGACTAAAGATCAAAGGCTCCCTGGTTAGATCCTGGGCTGCGGCAGATGTATGAATTTGTTTGGGTATATTGTTATGGAATTCTTTTGGTGACTCAGCAAAAGTAAAATTCGTTAGCTACCACCAGTCACCAAGCTCAAGGTCACTGACGCAAGCAAAGGTACCACTTAACGTATCTAGCCAGTGTGTTGAGATAGCATTTTGGCAAAAGTAAAATACATTAGCTAGCATTAGTAACCAAGCTCAAGGTCACTGATGCTAGCCAAGGAACCACTGAAGCAATCCAGCCAGTGAGTTGAGTTGCGTTTCATCTGAGTTCTTAAAAATTACTCATGACACAGTGAATAATCAATTTGTGGTGTGCCATTTTATAGTTTGTTACAACATTTTTTATTTTACATTTTTGTGCTGGAATACCTCTGTTGGGAGAGTGTTAGACTAAAGGTCCCTGGTTCGATCCCGGGTTGCGGCAAATACGCCATCGATTTCTGCAAAAGAGTTGTGCTGATGACTCAGCAAAAGCAAAATGCATAAGCTAGCATTAGTAACCAAGCTCACGGTCACTGATGCTAGCCAAGGAACCACTGAAGCAATCTAGCCAGTGAGTTGCGTTTCGTCTGAGTTCTTAAAAATTACTCATGACACTGAATAATCTATTTGTGGTGTGCCATCTTATAGTTAATACAACATTTTTTATGTTTTCCTTTTTTTTTTTTTAGATTTTTGTGCTGGAATAGCTCTGTTGGGAGAGCCTGAGACTAAAGATCAAAGGCTCCCTGGTTAGATCCTGGGTTGCAGCAGATGTATGAATTTGTTTGGGTATATTGTTATGGAATTCTGTTAATGACTCAGCAAAAGTAAAATACATTAGCTACCACCGGTCAACAAGCTCAAGGTCACTGATGCAAGCTAAGGTACCACTTAAGCTATCTAGCCAGTGTGTTGAGAAAGCATTTTGTCTGAGTTTTCAAGAATTACTTATGACACGGTGACTCAACTCTCTGATGTGTCCCGTTTCATAGTTTGATAAAACATTTTTTTTTCAAACATTTTTACTAACTTTTTGTGCCGGAATAGCTCAGTTGGGAGAGCGTTAGACTGAAGATCTAAAGGTCCCTGGTTCGATCCCGGGTTGCGGCAAATACGCCATCATTTTCTGCAAAAGAGTTGTGCTGATGACTCAGCAAAAGCAAAATGCATTAGCTAGCATTAGTAACCAAGCTCACGGTCACTGATGCTAGCCAAGGAATCACTGAAGCAGTCTAGCCAGTGAGTTGCGTTTCGTCTGAGTTCTTAAAAATTACTCATGACACTGAATAATCTATTTGTGGTGTGCCATCTTATAGTTAATACAACATTTTTTATTTTTATTTTTTCATTTATTTTTTTTTTAGATTTTTGTGCTGGAATAGCTCTGTTGGGAGAGCCTTAGACTAAAGATCAAAGGCTCCCTGGTTAGATCCTGGGTTGCAGCAGATGTATGAATTTGTTTGGGTATATTGTTATGGAATTCTGTTAATGACTCAGCAAAAGTAAAATACATTAGCCACCACCGGTCAACAAGCTCAAGGTCACTGATGCAAGCTAAGGTACCACTTAAGCTATCTAGCCAGTGTGTTGAGAAAGCATTTTGTCTGAGTTTTCAAGAATTACTTATGACACGGTGACTCAACTCTCTGATGTGTCCCGTTTCATAGTTTGATAAAACATTTTTTTTCAAACATTTTTACTGGCTTTTTGTGCCGGAATAGCTCAGTTGGGAGAACGTTAGACTGAAGATCTAAAGGTCCCTGGTTCGATCCCAGGTTGCGGCAAATACGCCACCATTTTCTGCAAAAGATGACTGATGACTCAGCAAAAGTAAAATACATTCACTCGCTTTAGTAACCAAGCTCACGGTCACTGATGCTAGCCAAGGAACCACTGAAACTATCTAGCCAGTGAGTTAAGTTGCATTTCGTCTGAGTTCTTAAGAATTACTCATGACACAGTGAATAGTCTATTTGTGGTGTGACATCTTATAGTAATTACAACATTTTTTATTTTTATTTTTACATTTTTGTGCTGGAATAGCTCAGTTGGGAGAGCTTTAGACTAAAGATCAAAGGCTCCCTGGTTAGATCCTGGGCTGCGGCAGATGTATGAATTTGTTTGGGTATATTGTTATGGAATTATGCTAATGACTCAGCAAAAGTAAAATACATTAGCCACCACCGGTCACTAGAGATGTAACGATTCACTCAACTCCCGATATGATTCGATTCACGATACTGGGTCCACGATACGATTCTCTCACGATTTATTTTACAAAAATGGGACTGTAGACAAATTTTTTTTTGGAAAAAAACTATAAAATACTGTATTATTTTCCTTTTATATTTCATTGTCAAAAGAATCCCTTGATAAACTATTCAAAACAATGCAATTTAACTAAAAATAAATCTTGAATGAAATAAATAAAGGAATAATACAAATGAAAATGAAGCCTATTAATTTAAATTCTGGTTCTATAATAAACAATGCAAAACTGCATAATAGTTCTTTTTCTTTTGAAAAGTGCAACTGAAAATGTATTTTGTGCCTTAGCAATTGGACTTTAAAAAAAAAAAAACCGTGATTACACTGATTTACGCCATATTTGTTTGGACCAGCAGAGGGCGCTGGTAACCCAGTGGTCGGTTGGCATGCAGAAATTCTTGCAGTGAAGAAGAGAAGCTATGCTAGCAGACGGAGCTAATAGAAAAACGTGACTTTTACAGATATTCAAGTAATATTACAGATATTCTTTCGGTGCTAAAGGGGCAATGAATCATTTATTAACATATTTAAGAGTAGAAGGCAGCCAGAAAGAAAGTATTAGCAGACTCCGCCCGCCGCCTACACTTGTGGATAGCGCCCTCTGCTGGTTAAAAAAAGTACTGCGATTCAATTTTCAGAAAATCGATATCCATTGTGATACCTATGAATCGATTTTTAACTGCATTCCGATTAATCGTTACATCCCTACCGGTCACCAAGCTCAAGGTCACTGATGCAAGCTAAGGTACCACTTAAGTTATCTTGCCAGTGTGTTGAGATAGCATTTTGTCTCGAGCTTTCAACAGTTACTTATGACACGGTGACTCAACTCTCTGATGTGTCCCTTTTCATAGTTTGATAAAACATTTTTTTTCAAACATTTTTACTGGCCTTTCATGCCGGAATAGCTCAGTTGGGAGAGCGTTAGACTGAAGATCTAAAGGTCCCTGGTTCGATCCCGGGTTGCGGCAAATACGCCATTATTTTCTGCAAAAGATGACTGAGGACTCAGCAAAAGTAAAATACATTCACTCGCATTAGTAACCAAGCTCACGGTCACTGATGCTAGCCAAGGAACCACTGAAACTATCTCGCCAGTGAGTTGAGTTGCATTTCATCTGAGTTGTTAAAAATTACTCATGACACAGTGAATGGTCTATTTGTGGTGTGACATCTTATAGTAATTACAACATTTTTTATTTTTATTTTTACATTTTTGTGCTGGAATAGCTCAGTTGGGAGAGCTTTAGACTAAAGATCAAAGGCTCCCTGGTTAGATCCTGGGCTGCGGCAGATGTATGAATTTGTTTGGGTATATTGTTATGGAATTCTTTTGGTGACTCAGCAAAAGTTAAATTCGTTAGCTACCACCAGTCACCAAGCTCAAGGTCACTGATGCAAGCTAAGGTACCACTTAACGTATCTAGCCAGTGTGTTGAGATTGCATTTTGGCAAAAGTAAAATGCATTATCTGGCATTACTAACCAAGCTCACGGTCACTGATGCTAGCCAAGGAACCACTGAAGCAATCCAGCCAGTGAGTTGAGTTGCGTTTCATCTGAGTTCTTAAAAATTACTCATGACACAGTGAATAATCAATTTGTGGTGTGCCATTTTATAGTTTGTGACAACATTTTTTATTTTACATTTTTGTGCTGGAATAACTCTGTTGGGAGAGCATTAGACTGAAGATCTAAAGGTCCCTGGTTCGATCCCGGGTTGCGGCAAATATGCCATCGATTTCTGCAAAAGAGTTGTGCTGATGACTCAGCAAAAGCAAAATGCATTAGCTGGCATTAGTAACCAAGCTCACGGTCACTGATGCTAGCCAAGGAACCACTGAAGCAATCTAGCCAGTGAGTTGCGTTCCGTCTGAGTTCTTAAAAATTACTCATGACACTGAATAATCTATTTGTGGTGTGCCATCTTATAGTTAATACAACATTTTTTATGTTTTCCTTTTTTTTTTTTAGATTTTTGTGCTGGAATAGCTCTGTTGGGAGAGCCTGAGACTAAAGATCAAAGGCTCCCTGGTTAGATCCTGGGTTGCAGCAGATGTATGAATTTGTTTGGGTATATTGTTATGGAATTCTGTTAATGACTCAGCAAAAGTAAAATACATTAGCTACCACCGGTCAACAAGCTCAAGGTCACTGATGCAAGCTAAGGTACCACTTAAGCTATCTAGCCAGTGTGTTGAGAAAGCATTTTGTCTGAGTTTTCAAGAATTACTTATGACACGGTGACTCAACTCTCTGATGTGTCCCGTTTCATAGTTTGATAAAACATTTTTTTTTCAAACATTTTTACTAACTTTTTGTGCCGGAATAGCTCAGTTGGGAGAGCGTTAGACTGAAGATCTAAAGGTCCCTGGTTCGATCCCGGGTTGCGGCAAATACGCCATCATTTTCTGCAAAAGAGTTGTGCTGATGACTCAGCAAAAGCAAAATGCATTAGCTAGCATTAGTAACCAAGCTCACGGTCACTGATGCTAGCCAAGGAATCACTGAAGCAGTCTAGCCAGTGAGTTGCGTTTCGTCTGAGTTCTTAAAAATTACTCATGACACTGAATAATCTATTTGTGGTGTGCCATCTTATAGTTAATACAACATTTTTATTTTTATTTTTTCATTTATTTTTTTTTTAGATTTTTGTGCTGGAATAGCTCTGTTGGGAGAGCCTTAGACTAAAGATCAAAGGCTCCCTGGTTAGATCCTGGGTTGCAGCAGATGTATGAATTTGTTTGGGTATATTGTTATGGAATTCTGTTAATGACTCAGCAAAAGTAAAATACATTAGCCACCACCGGTCAACAAGCTCAAGGTCACTGATGCAAGCTAAGGTACCACTTAAGCTATCTAGCCAGTGTGTTGAGAAAGCATTTTGTCTGAGTTTTCAAGAATTACTTATGACACGGTGACTCAACTCTCTGATGTGTCCCGTTTCATAGTTTGATAAAACATTTTTTTTCAAACATTTTTACTGGCTTTTTGTGCCGGAATAGCTCAGTTGGGAGAACGTTAGACTGAAGATCTAAAGGTCCCTGGTTCGATCCCAGGTTGCGGCAAATACGCCACCATTTTCTGCAAAAGATGACTGATGACTCAGCAAAAGTAAAATACATTCACTCGCTTTAGTAACCAAGCTCACGGTCACTGATGCTAGCCAAGGAACCACTGAAACTATCTAGCCAGTGAGTTAAGTTGCATTTCGTCTGAGTTCTTAAGAATTACTCATGACACAGTGAATAGTCTATTTGTGGTGTGACATCTTATAGTAATTACAACATTTTTTATTTTTATTTTTACATTTTTGTGCTGGAATAGCTCAGTTGGGAGAGCTTTAGACTAAAGATCAAAGGCTCCCTGGTTAGATCCTGGGCTGCGGCAGATGTATGAATTTGTTTGGGTATATTGTTATGGAATTATGCTAATGACTCAGCAAAAGTAAAATACATTAGCCACCACCGGTCACTAGAGATGTAACGATTCACTCAACTCCCGATATGATTCGATTCACGATACTGGGTCCACGATACGATTCTCTCACGATTTATTTTACAAAAATGGGACTGTAGACAAATTTTTTTTTGGAAAAAAACTATAAAATACTGTATTATTTTCCTTTTATATTTCATTGTCAAAAGAATCCCTTGATAAACTATTCAAAACAATGCAATTTAACTAAAAATAAATCTTGAATGAAATAAATAAAGGAATAATACAAATGAAAATGAAGCCTATTAATTTAAATTCTGGTTCTATAATAAACAATGCAAAACTGCATAATAGTTCTTTTTCTTTTGAAAAGTGCAACTGAAAATGTATTTTGTGCCTTAGCAATTGGACTTTAAAAAAAAAAAAAACCGTGATTACACTGATTTACGCCATATTTGTTTGGACCAGCAGAGGGCGCTGGTAACCCAGTGGTCGGTTGGCATGCAGAAATTCTTGCAGTGAAGAAGAGAAGCTATGCTAGCAGACGGAGCTAATAGAAAAACGTGACTTTTACAGATATTCAAGTAATATTACAGATATTCTTTCGGTGCTAAAGGGGCAATGAATCATTTATTAACATATTTAAGAGTAGAAGGCAGCCAGAAAGAAAGTATTAGCAGACTCCGCCCGCCGCCTACACTTGTGGATAGCGCCCTCTGCTGGTTAAAAAAAGTACTGCGATTCAATTTTCAGAAAATCGATATCCATTGTGATACCTATGAATCGATTTTTAACTGCATTCCGATTAATCGTTACATCCCTACCGGTCACCAAGCTCAAGGTCACTGATGCAAGCTAAGGTACCACTTAAGTTATCTTGCCAGTGTGTTGAGATAGCATTTTGTCTCGAGCTTTCAACAGTTACTTATGACACGGTGACTCAACTCTCTGATGTGTCCCTTTTCATAGTTTGATAAAACATTTTTTTTCAAACATTTTTACTGGCCTTTCATGCCGGAATAGCTCAGTTGGGAGAGCGTTAGACTGAAGATCTAAAGGTCCCTGGTTCGATCCCGGGTTGCGGCAAATACGCCATTATATTCTGCAAAAGATGACTGAGGACTCAGCAAAAGTAAAATACATTCACTCGCATTAGTAACCAAGCTCACGGTCACTGATGCTAGCCAAGGAACCACTGAAACTATCTCGCCAGTGAGTTGAGTTGCATTTCATCTGAGTTGTTAAAAATTACTCATGACACAGTGAATGGTCTATTTGTGGTGTGACATCTTATAGTAATTACAACATTTTTTATTTTTATTTTTACATTTTTGTGCTGGAATAGCTCAGTTGGGAGAGCTTTAGACTAAAGATCAAAGGCTCCCTGGTTAGATCCTGGGCTGCGGCAGATGTATGAATTTGTTTGGGTATATTGTTATGGAATTCTTTTGGTGACTCAGCAAAAGTTAAATTCGTTAGCTACCACCAGTCACCAAGCTCAAGGTCACTGATGCAAGCTAAGGTACCACTTAACGTATCTAGCCAGTGTGTTGAGATTGCATTTTGGCAAAAGTAAAATGCATTATCTGGCATTACTAACCAAGCTCACGGTCACTGATGCTAGCCAAGGAACCACTGAAGCAATCCAGCCAGTGAGTTGAGTTGCGTTTCATCTGAGTTCTTAAAAATTACTCATGACACAGTGAATAATCAATTTGTGGTGTGCCATTTTATAGTTTGTGACAACATTTTTTATTTTACATTTTTGTGCTGGAATAACTCTGTTGGGAGAGCATTAGACTGAAGATCTAAAGGTCCCTGGTTCGATCCCGGGTTGCGGCAAATATGCCATCGATTTCTGCAAAAGAGTTGTGCTGATGACTCAGCAAAAGCAAAATGCATTAGCTGGCATTAGTAACCAAGCTCACGGTCACTGATGCTAGCCAAGGAACCACTGAAGCAATCTAGCCAGTGAGTTGCGTTCCGTCTGAGTTCTTAAAAATTACTCATGACACTGAATAATCTATTTGTGGTGTGCCATCTTATAGTTAATACAACATTTTTTATTTTTTCCTTTTTTTTTTTTTAGATTTTTGTGCTGGAATAGCTCTGTTGGGAGAGCCTGAGACTAAAGATCAAAGGCTCCCTGGTTAGATCCTGGGCCACGGCAGATGTATGAAATTGTTTGGGTATATTGTTATGGAATTCTTTTGGTGACTCAGCAAAAGTAAAATAAATTAGCTACCACCGGTCAACAAGCTCAAGGTCACTGATGCACGCTATGGTACGACTTAAGCTATCTAGCCAGTGTGTTGAGATAGCATTTTGTCTGAGTTTTCAAGAATTACTTATGACACGGTGACTCAACTCTCTGATGTGTCCCTTTTCATAATTTGATAAAACATTTTTTTTCAAACATTTTTACTGGCTTTTTGTGCCGGAATAGCTCAGTTGGGAGAGCGTTAGACTGAAGATCTAAAGGTCCCTGGTTCGATCCCAGGTTGCGGCAAATACGCCATCATTTTCTGCAAAAGAGTTGTGCTGATGACTCAGCAAAAGCAAAATGCATTAGCTAGCATTAGTAACCAAGCTCACGGTCACTGATGCTAGCCAAGGAACCACTGAAGCAATCTAGCCAGTGAGTTGCGTTTCGTCTGAGTTCTTAAAAATTACTCATGACACTGAATAATCTATTTGTGGTGTGCCATCTTATAGTTAATACAACATTTTTTATTTTTATTTTTTCATTTTTTTTTTTAGATTTTTGTGCTGGAATAGCTCAGTTGGGAGAGCTTTAGACTAAAGATCAAAGGCTCCCTGGTTAGATCCTGGGCTGCGGCAGATGTATGAATTTGTTTGGGTATATTGTTATGGAATTCTTTGGGTGACTCAGCAAAAGTAAAATTCGTTAGCTACCACTTGTCACCAAGCTCAAGGTCACTGATGCAAGCTAAGGTACCACTTAAGTTATCTAGCCAGTGTGTTGAGATAGCATTTTGTCTGAGTTTTCAACAATTACTTATGACACGGTGACTCAACTCTCTGATGTGTCCCTTTTCATAGTTTAATAAAACATTTTTTTTCAAACATTTTTACTGGCCTTTCATGCTGGAATAGCTCAGTTGGGAGAGCGTTAGACTGAAGATCTAAAGGTCCCTGGTTCGATCCCAGGTTGCGGCAAATATGCCATTATTTTCTGTAAAAGATGACTGATGACTCAGCAAAAGTAAAATACATTCACTCGCATTAGTAACCAAGCTCACGGTCACTGATGCTAGCCAAGGAACCACTGAAACTATCTAGCCAGTGAGTTGAGTTGCATTTCGTCTGAGTTCTTAAAAAATTACTCATGACACAGTGAATAGTCTATTTGTGGTGTGACATCTTATAGTAATTACAACATTTTTTATTTTTATTTTTACATTTTTGTGCTGGAATAGCTCAGCTGGGAGAGCTTTAGACTAAAAATCAAAGGCTCCCTGGTTAGATCCTGGGCTGCGGCAGATGTATGAATTTGTTTGGGCATATTGTTATGGAATTCTTTTGGTGACTCAGCAAAAGTAAAATTCGTTAGCTACCACCAGTCACCAAGCTCAAGGTCACTGATGCAAGCTAAGGTACCACTTAAGTTATCTAGCCAGTGTGTTGAGATAGCATTTTGTCTGAGTTTTCAACAATTACTTATGACACAGTGACTCAACTCTCTGATGTGTCCCTTTTCATAGTTTAATAAAACATTTTTTTTTCAAACATTTTTACTGGCCTTTCATGCCGGAATAGCTCAGTTGGGAGAGCGTTAGACTGAAGATCTAAAGGTCCCTGGTTCGATCCCGGGTTGCGGCAAATATGCCATTATTTTCTGCAAAAGATGACTGAGCAAAAGTAAAATACATTCACTTGCACTAGTAACCAAGCTCACGGTCACTGATGCTAGCCAAGGTACCACTGAAGCAATCTAGCTAGTGAGTTGCGTTTTGTCTGAGTTCTTAAAAATTACTCATGACACTGAATAATCTATTTGTGGTGTGCCATCTTATAGTTAATACAACATTTTTTTTTTTTATTTTTACATTTTTGTGCTGGAATAGCGCAGTTGGGAAAGCTTTAGACTAAAGATCAAAGGCTCCCTGGTTAGATCCTGGGCTGCGGCAGATGTATGAATTTGTTTGGGTATATTGTTATGGAATTCTGCTAATGACTCAGCAAAAGTAAAATACATTAGCCACCACCGGTCACTAGAGATGTAACGATTCACTCAACTCCCGATACGATTCGATTCACGATACTGGGTCCACGATACGATTCTCTCACGATTTATTTTACAAAAATGGGACTGTAGACAAATTTTTTTTTGGGAAAAAAACTATAAAATACTGTATTATTTTCCTTTTATATTTCATTGTCAAAAGAATCCCTTGATAAACTATTCAAAACAATGCAATTTAACTAAAAATAAATCTTGAATGAAATAAATAAAGGAATAATACAAATGAAAATGAAGCCTATTAATTTAAATTCTGGTTCTATAATAAACAATGCAAAACTGCATAATAGTTCTTTTTCTTTTGAAAAGTGCAACTGAAAATGTATTTTGTGCCTTAGCAATTGGACTTTAAAAAAAAAAAAAACCGTGATTACACTGATATACGCCATATTTGTTTGGACCAGCAGAGGGCGCTGGTAACCCAGTGGTCGGTTGGCATGCAGAAATTCTTGCAGTGAAGAAGAGAAGCTATGCTAGCAGACGGAGCTAATAGAAAAACGTGACTTTTACAGATATTCAAGTAATACTACAGATATTCTTTCGGTGCTAAAGGGGCAATGAATCATTTATTAACATATTTAAGAGTAGAAGGCAGCCAGAAAGAAAGTATTAGCAGACTCCGCCCGCCGCCTACACTTGTGGATAGCGCCCTCTGCTGGTTAAAAAAAGGACTGCGATTCAATTTTCAGAAAATCGATATCCATTGTGATACCTATGAATCGATTTTTAACTGCCTTACGATTAATCGTTACATCCCTACCGGTCACCAAGCTCAAGGTCACTGATGCAAGCTAAGGTACCACTTAAGTTATCTTGCCAGTGTGTTGAGATAGCATTTTGTCTGAGTTGTCAAAAATTACTTATGACACGGTGACTCAACTCTCTGATGTGTCCCTTTTCATAGTTTAATAAAACATTTTTTTTCAAACATTTTTACTGGCCTTTCATGCCGGAATAGCTCAGTTGGGAGAGCGTTAGACTGAAGATCTAAAGGTCCCTGGTTCGATCCCGGGTTGCGGCAAATACGCCATCATTTTCTGCAAAAGAGTTGTGCTGATGACTCAGCAAAAGCAAAATGCATTAGCTAGCATTAGTAACCAAGCTCACGGTCACTGATGCTAGCCAAGGAATCACTGAAGCAGTCTAGCCAGTGAGTTGCGTTTCGTCTGAGTTCTTAAAAATTACTCATGACACTG
This sequence comes from Gouania willdenowi, assembly GCF_900634775.1. Classification (NCBI taxonomy): domain Eukaryota; kingdom Metazoa; phylum Chordata; class Actinopteri; order Blenniiformes; family Gobiesocidae; genus Gouania; species Gouania willdenowi. The sequence continues at coordinate 7,246,423 of NC_041044.1, forward strand.
AATAATCTATTTGTGGTGTGCCATCTTATAGTTAATACAACATTTTTTATTTTTATTTTTTCATTTTTTTTTTTTTAGATTTTTGTGCTGGAATAGCTCAGTTGGGAGAGCTTTAGACTAAAGATCAAAGGCTCCCTGGTTAGATCCTGGGCCACGGCAGATGTATGAAAATGTTTGGGTATATTGTTATGGAATTCTTTTGGTGACTCAGCAAAAGTAAAATTCGTTAGCTACCACTTGTCACCAAGCTCAAGGTCACTGATGCAAGCTAAGGTACCACTTAAGTTATCTAGCCAGTGTGTTGAGATAGCATTTTGTCTGAGTTTTCAACAATTACTTATGACACGGTGACTCAACTCTCTGATGTGTCCCTTTTCATAGTTTAATAAAACATTTTTTTTCAAACATTTTTTACTGGCCTTTCATGCCGGAATAGCTCAGTTGGGAGAGCGTTAGACTGAAGATCTAAAGGTCCCTGTTTCGATCCCGGGTTGCGGCAAATATGCCATTATTTTCTGCAAAAGATGACTGATGACTCAGCAAAAGTAAAATACATTCACTTGCACTAGTAACCAAGCTCACGGTCACTGATGCTAGCCAAGGAACCACTGAAGCAATCTAGCCAGTGAGTTGCGTTTCGTCTGAGTTCTTAAAAATTACTCATGACACTGAATAATCTATTTGTGGTGTGCCATCTTATAGTTAATACAACATTTTTTATTTTTTCCTCTTTTTTTTTTAGATTTTTGTGCTGGAATAGCTCAGTTGGGAGAGCTTTAGACTAAAGGTCAAAGGCTCCCTGGTTAGATCCTGGGCTGCGGCAGATGTATGAATTTGTTTGGGTACATTGTTATGGAATTCTTTTGGTGACTCAGCAAAAGTAAAATTCGTTAGCTACCACCAGTCACCAAGCTCAAGGTCACTGATGCAAGCTAAGGTACCACTTAACGTATCTAGCCAGTGTGTTGAGATAGCATTTTGGCAAAAGTAAAATGCATTATCTGGCATTACTAACCAAGCTCACGGTCACTGATGCTAGCCAAGGAACCACTGAAGCAATCCAGCCAGTGAGTTGAGTTGCGTTTCATCTGAGTTCTTAAAAATTACTCATGACACAGTGAATAATCAATTTGTGGTGTGCCATTTTATAGTTTGTTACAACATTTTTTATTTTACATTTTTGTGCTGGAATAACTCTGTTGGGAGAGCATTAGACTGAAGATCTAAAGGTCCCTGGTTCGATCCCGGGTTGCGGCAAATACGCCATCGATTTCTGCAAAAGAGTTGTGCTGATGACTCAGCAAAAGCAAAATGCATTAGCTGGCATTAGTAACCAAGCTCACGGTCACTGATGCTAGCCAAGGAACCACTGAAGCAATCTAGCCAGTGAGTTGCGTTTCGTCTGAGTTCTTAAAAATTACTCATGACACTGAATAATCTATTTGTGGTGTGCCATCTTATAGTTAATACAACATTTTTTATTTTTTCCTTTTTTTTTTTTAGATTTTTGTGCTGGAATAGCTCTGTTGGGAGAGCCTGAGACTAAAGATCAAAGGCTCCCTGGTTAGATCCTGGGCTACGGCAGATGTATGAATTTGTTTGGGTATATTGTTATGGAATTCTTTTGGTGACTCAGCAAAAGTAAAATATGTTAGCTACCACCGGTCACCAAGCTCAAGGTCACTGATGCAAGCTAAGGTACAACTTAAGCTATCTAGCCAGTGTGTTGAGATAGCATTTTGTCTGAGTTTTCAAAAATTACTTATGACACGGTGACTCAACTCTCTGATGTGTCCCTTTTCATAGTTTAATAAAACATTTTTTTTCAAACATTTTTTCTGGCCTTTTGTGCCGGAATAGCTCAGTTGGGGTTAGACTGAAGATCTAAAGGTCCCTGGTTCGATCCCGGGACCTAATAAAAAATATGATAATATAGCAATGCTAATAATAAAATGACAATACCAGTAACTATAATATAAAATATTAATAATTAAAAAGGAGTTTAAAATATATAATGATCATTATAATAATGCCAATAACATTAATACAGTAGTACAATTATATAATAATAATGGCAAAAACAAAATAGCAAGAGAATCCAGTCACTGTAATACAATAATAAAAACAATAATAAACATAAAATAATAAGGTAATAGCAATGTTAATTATAATACAATGAGAATACCAGTAACTATAAGATAATAAAAAAATAATAATAAATTAAGAATAACTATAACAATACAGTAATAGTACAATTAGATAGAGATATAATATCAATAGTGAAAGTAGTAATAGTTATAATATTAATAGCAATAACATATAATGAGAATCCAGTAACTATAATAAAAAAAAAATATATATTAAAATAAAACAGCATGTGCAATTTCCCCGGTTTAATTCTATGGGATATGAACATGATAAATGTGTTGTTGTTTTTTAACTCACTTCTATATTTTTTTTTGTTTGGTGTATTTTTCTGTAATGTATGTTTTTTGGAGTCAATATGTGTATTTGTGTATCTTTCTGTTTTAGTATATTTAAATAAATAAATACGTATGTGTTTGAGACGCTGATAACCAAACTCCATAGACATTGTAGCGCCAATCAGAAAAACAACCAAACTGCGCAAAACAAAACGTAAAGCTCCAAACTACATGAGTGAGTAAGTAAATGAAAGTATTATGTACAATTCGGCTGTCTTTTTAAAAAAACAAAAATATTTTTTTACCTTCGAACCGAGTGGTCAGAGCTTAGCTTCCATGCACGGCATGACACAGAATCCGCAGTTTTCCAGAAGGAGAATTGAACAGGTTGAGGTCAATATCGACTCTAGTGAAACAGCGCGTTATTGAACAACAGTTATATGGTTTAAACAATGGGAAACGTGTCTGCAGAAGACTCACCAGAGGCTGGCGGTTTCAAACCATCTATTCAGAGAGCTCCCGTGTTTGAGAAGCTAACAATAGCATGGCACAGGAGGAAGTGACGTCTGCCGTGGCTCACACACACGAACATCAGTGACTAACATCAGGCCCAATAAGTGAGACTTAAGAGCTTTGCTAGTTTATCAGTGCAAACACTGCTGCTCAGACGTTCCTCTCCAGTATAAAACGATCTTCTTCTCTCTCACTCGTGTTTACAGTCCGTGTCCGCTTGGCTGTGTGCACACGTGACTCTTGCTCGTGTGAGGAAATAGATATAGATGGTGCGCGAGCGCCCCCTCACACCCTGAGGGCAAAAGTTGAATAGGTTTCATTTCGGGGAAGTCCAGAAGTGAAATAAAATTAAAATAAACATTTTGAAATGACCAAATTACTCCAAAATAACAGATAAACGCACTCGGGGTATTTGGAACCCGTCGAGCGAGTTTCAGGTCGAACTAGCACCGCGTCGGGGAGATATTTGCTCCACACACACACACACACACACACATCCTGACACACAAACAGACCTCCCTTTAATTATAGTATAGATAAATAAATACACGTTTAAAAAAATTACGAAGGAAAATTTTAAATTAAATACAAATAAATAAATATAAGTGGGGAAAAATACAAAAGTAAATATATGATTTAGAATATAAGTACATCATTGAATAAATGCATGCAAAAAATATTGTTAAAAAATTAAATGAAATAGATTGATTAATATAAGTGGAAATTAAAAAAAATATATACAAATATAATTTCTATACTTTTTTTTAACTTGTATTCATTTCATCATGTATTTTATACATATAAAACATTTAAATTTTTGTTTTGTTTTTATTTTTAAATTTATTCTTTTATTCATTTTTTTTTTTTTTTAATTTTGGCAGGTTTGGTCCTCCATAGAAAAACAATGGCCAAACGTGATCTCAGTGGTGCGTTCATAGTCCGTGGGAAACTGCCACATACAGAACGTGAAAAGTGGTTTCACCTTACGTAAATTATTTTATTTTTATAGTTCATAAAAAACGTTAAGATAGCCATTATTTATGTATTGCTCACAAATAAAAACAAAAATAGACTGTGTATCTTGAAAAAAAAATTTTTTTTTAAGTTTTAACGTAAAGTTGCTTGACGTCGTAGTCATGGAAACGAGTTGGGTGCGGCATTTAAATTCACCTGCTGAACTTCAACGTTCTTAGCGAGCAGCGAGAGACGTTGAGAGGAGAGCTGTGAGCATCTGTGAGCATCTTTGAGCTGAGAAAGGAGAGAAAAACTCTACAAAACACTGAGAAAAGTCATCAGAAGACCTCTACACGACCAGAAGAAGAACTTCAGACCAGGACGAGAACTTCAGAAAAAGGAGTTATAAGACGACGAGACCAGAAAAGTGAACCATGGCCCTGCGCATGGCTCAAGGTAAGACACGTTTTAATTATTCTCACCTGATAGGCCTTATTTCATCATTTTAGCACTGAAAAGTTAAACATATATGATGATTTATAATCTATAGGTCTGTCTAAATCAGGTTCGGGGCCTGAGGTAGTGTTGTGTTCAAGACCGCACTATCCGAGACCAAGACTTGCCCGAGACCAGAATGCACCGAGACCAAGACAAGACCAAGACTTTCGGGAGCCGAGACCGAGTCAAGACCAAGACCGAGACAAGCCGAGACCGAGACCAAGACCAAGACCATAAACATTATTTTTTTTCAATTTAAAAAAATATATAAATAAATAAAATTATGACAAGGTTCAACAGTTAAATAACATTCTCTCTTTAATTTTAGTTTATTTTAAATACATTTGACGGACAAAAAAGGTGCCTGCAAAAAATTAACTAAAATATTAAAACTACTACTGATAAATTCACAATTATTCTACATATTTGAAAACAAGATTTTTATGTCAGCTGAATGTACAGCAAGTGTTTAAAAGCATTTCTGCCAAGAAATAATGATTCTTGATTCTGATTCTTTCAGTTGTGCAGGTCAACAGGTCACAGATTTCATAAGATATTTTTTTTAGTTTGAAAAAGCCTTTACACAGGTTATTTTTATTAATTCACTTAGTTGATATAGTTTAATTTGGTTGCTGTAATATAACTAGGATATTTAATTAACAAAGGTTTCCAGCTGTAACTGTAAAAGTGAAACTTTCTGAAATAAAACTACAAACAAGTTGTCATCAGTGTAAAAAACAAAGAGCTACAGGTAGATGTGAAACTAAATAAAACAAACTCAAACCCTGGAAAAGTCATGTGACAAATTAATCAATAGTTATTGTTGAGAATTATTATTATTATTCTGGATACAGTGGAAACAGAAACTATAAAAATAATTATATTGTGAACCTGTTTATATTGTGGGGAACATATTATATACATAAATGTAATTGGAGTCTAAAGCCACAAAAAAAACACCACTTTAAAAAGATAGACTAATATAAAACCTCTTTAGTTATTTGACTCATTCTGGCTTGTGCAACTCTGCGGCGATGACGCGCTGGTGACGACATAATCCAAGATGGCGGCGGCCCGGACTAGAGCCGACATTATGTAATAAAGCCTTAAAAGACATGGATGTAATGAAAAGAGTGGATGCATAAACATGCGGACTTTCACACGGACACACACGGACTTATTAAACACACACGGACCTCAGTAAACACGGTAAACGGAACAGGCTTCCCCGCTCGGCTGGCACTAGGACCCAGAGGCGGAGTAAGTGCGTCCCCCGTACTTCACAGGCTGTAATATCATCAGTTTATCATTTTACCAGTTGTTAGAGCTACTGTCTTTACCAGGGAGATAATATTTATTACTGGTGATTGTTTTCTGGAGTTTTACTGGGATTTTTACCGGTGATTAGTTCATTTCTCCCTGGCGCTCCGCAGTCCAAACTGACACTGTAGCCACACACATATGAGTGTGTCACACACGTATGAGTGTGTCACACACGTCACTCAGTCACATTAAGGAAGGTTGTGGTCATTATACGGGGTGGATTAAATAATGAATAAAGGATTGTTTTATCCCGTTCTTCTCCGTGTTATTATCACATTATAAAAAAGTTTAAAAATAGCAGGAATTAGTGCTGGTCTCGAACGGTCTTGACGGAAAATCCCGAGTCCAAGACAAGACCGAGTCAAAATGCTTCAGAGACCGAGACAAGACCAAGACCTTTAAAATTTGGTCTCGAGACCAAGACCGGTCTTGACCACCACAACACTAGCCTGAGACGTTTATATTTTATATTATAAGCCGACAGAAAATGGTTTTAACATAACGAAAATCAAGAAATGCTGATTTGTTATATGTTTGTAATGGGGGTTGGGTGTTGCTGGGGAAGTTTGAAGAACAGTGAATTGACCAAATGTTTATGGAGGGAGTGTAAAGCGACCGGGTGTGAGCACCTCTTAGTTACCAAGGAGGACAGCAACCATGATGTCACAAATTTATTAAAAAGATTAAGGTAACAGATAAAAATGCCCACAAATTAAAATCAATGTATGCTAAAATCCATTAACGATGTGGGCTAAGGAACGAATAAAATAGGGGTAAAAGTCACTGTCCACAATAAAATGCAATGTGCAGCTACACCCAGGTCCTCCGCTCTCCCTTGTCCCAAGGCGGTAGATCCCACTGGTCACAGGCTCAGGGTCCCCTGAAAATGCAAAACATAGGCCAGCACGGGGGTCCGAGACTACGTCCGAAGGAGGGGTGTTGCCACGTCACTTACAGGGCAAGGCAGAGTTCCCCTCTGCCTTTGCGTGTATGTGGCTCTTAACACTCCAATCAGTCTCGATACTTCCCGCTGGCTCCAGCCCTCCACACGCTGGGACACCTACACAGAACAACTACCGGCAGTCAAACGTCCCACAACAATATCCCCGATCTGACTTTGTCCAACAAGTGTTACTACGGTCCCATAGGGTACTCACACGGAAGGCAGAGTCCTCCTCTGCCCCTGCGTGTATATCGCCTCGCAACACTTGTGATCCCGGCGTGCTTGTGGTTCCCGATGCGTGTGCCGTCCTGTGCCCTGGAAACCTGGAGGGCAGAGTCCTCCTCTGCCCCTGGGAACCTGGGGAGGACCCACAGCTTCCCTGCTGCTCCTTCTCCTGTCTGTGTCGTTTTTCCTCACCCCTGCGTGTATATCGCCTCGCAACACTTGTGATCCCGGCGTGCTTGTGGTCCCCGATGCGTGTGCCGTCCTGTGCCCTGGGAACCTGGAGGGCAGAGTCCTCCTCTGCCCCTGGGAACCTGGGGAGGACCCACAGCTTCCCTGCTGCTCCTTCTCCTGTCTGTGTTGATTTTCCTCCCCCTGCTCCTTCTCCTGTCTGCCCCTTTTATTGTGCTCCAGCCACAGGTGCTGATTAGCCTCAGGTGTGTTGATTAGCCTCAGGGTTTGGACATAGTCATGTGATGGGGTTGATCAAATGACAGCATGTGACTGGCAAGGCTCATAAAACAAAAGCTAAAAATGCACTGCAAAAATAAAACCAATACAAAACACAGCACACAATACAAAATAAAATACCATTACACAGCAGGATCACACCCCCCCACGCTCTGAGGTTGTCAGTCCCTGAAACATACAGTTCAGTTTCTGTACCGTGTCGGTATTTGTCCAAAATTTGGGCGATTTGACCTTCTTGGGGCAAAATCCACAATGTCCTGCTCGGCCTGGGCTGGTGCTAAAGGTCTTTTAAAGTCAAAATTATCCATCAGGATGCAGCTCCTCTCAAGCATAAGGGATCACTGGTGAGGAACAAATGCACAAAGCCTACAAGAGGCACATACAATGAGCACTATGGTGCTGCAGAAGGGGGCAAACAGTCCAGATTTGACTCCAGTTCAGATCACATGAAAAGGAATCCTCAAAGAAGAAGAAGCTCACAGAACAAGTTCACAATCCATGAAATGAGCAAACACCTATAGAATTAAGCCTGTCTGTCATTTCCACACAAATGGAGCATGTTACCTCTGATGCAGCGCTACCATTTTCCGAGTCCAATGACAATGCCTCCTCTTGTAGCGCTGCAAAGTCATCACCTGGGTGTCGACGAGCATACACCTTTAGTGCCTGGGCCATTGGTCCTTCACACAGTCCTAGAAGCAACTGATCTCGCAGAGCTGCCATGGAGAGGGGGGAGGTCATCATGTCGCCGTAGCCTGCAATATAATTCACTGAGACGTAAAATAAAAGACGGACAGTTTCACCCGGCTTCTGAGCACAGCTAAAAAATTGTGACCTTACAATAGAGATTGGTGTTTGGTCACCATAGAGGAAGCCAAGATAAGTAAAAATTTTCCAGGCTGCGTCTTTTTCATCATCATCATCTAAGATGCTGATTTAATGCTTAGCTTCACCGGCCAACGCTCCTAAAACAATGGCAACTTTTCAGGGCTCAGTCAGCTCTTGCGACCCCAACAACCCTTCAATTTGTTCCTTCCAATCATTAAGTTTTAACTCATCCCCTGGCCCTTTAAACTTGGGGAGCCAGGGGGCACCAGGATAAACAGGCATCATCATGGCTACTTCCTCCTCGGTAACAAGTGTGCTCGAGACCCAGATCCTGCCGACAACGCCAGAAAATGTAATGGGGGTTGGGTGTTGCTGGGGAAGTTTGAAGAACAGTGAATTGACCAAATGTTTATGGAGGGAGTGTAAAGCGACCGGGTGTGAGCACCTCTTAGTTACCAAGGAGGACAGCAACCATGATGTCACAAATTTATTAAAAAGATTAAGGTAACAGATAAAAATGCCCACAAATTAAAATCAATGTATGCTAAAATCCATTAACGATGTGGGCTAAGGAACGAATAAAATAGGGGTAAAAGTCACTGTCCACAATAAAATGCAATGTGCAGCTACACCCAGGTCCTCCGCTCTCCCTTGTCCCAAGGCGGTAGATCCCACTGGTCACAGGCTCAGGGTCCCCTGAAAATGCAAAACATAGGCCAGCACGGGGGTCCGAGACTACGTCCGAAGGAGGGGTGTTGCCACGTCACTTACAGGGCAAGGCAGAGTTCCCCTCTGCCTTTGCGTGTATGTGGCTCTTAACACTCCAATCAGTCTCGATACTTCCCGCTGGCTCCAGCCCTCCACACGCTGGGACACCTACACAGAACAACTACCGGCAGTCAAACGTCCCACAACAATATCCCCAATCTGACTTTGTCCAACAAGTGTTACTACGGTCCCATAGGGTACTCACACGAAAGGCAGAGTCCTCCTCTGCCCCTGCGTGTATATCGCCTCGCAACACTTGTGATCCCGGCGTGCTTGTGGTTCCCGATGCGTGTGCCGTCCTGTGCCCTGGAAACCTGGAGGGCAGAGTCCTCCTCTGCCCCTGGGAACCTGGGGAGGACCCACAGCTTCCCTGCTGCTCCTTCTCCTGTCTGTGTCGTTTTTCCTCACCCCTGCGTGTATATCGCCTCGCAACACTTGTGATCCCGGCGTGCTTGTGGTCCCCGATGCGTGTGCCGTCCTGTGCCCTGGGAACCTGGAGGGCAGAGTCCTCCTCTGCCCCTGGGAACCTGGGGAGGACCCACAGCTTCCCTGCTGCTCCTTCTCCTGTCTGTGTTGTTTTTCCTCCCCCTGCTCCTTCTCCTGTCTGCCCCTTTTATTGTGCTCCAGCCACAGGTGCTGATTAGCCTCAGGTGTGTTGATTAGCCTCAGGGTTTGGACATAGTCATGTGATGGGGTTGATCAAATGACAGCATGTGACTGGCAAGGCTCATAAAACAAAAGCTAAAAATGCACTGCAAAAATAAAACCAATACAAAACACACTAAAAACACAGCACACAATACAAAATAAAATACCATTACACAGCAGGATCACATGTTACTTTGACTTTTGTAATAATTTTACTCTGATGTGATACTTTTAGTGAGCGTTTGGGCTGTTCCGACTGTTTTGCTGAGGTGTAATTATTTATTTAAAAAAAACAAAAAGTAGATTTATTTAAGTCCTGTACTGACTGAGACAAATACATTTATTATTTTTGCTTTATTGTGACCATCATTAGCCCTCCTGAAGGAAGGATAAACTAAACTTAATAAGGGGAATTAAATTGAATTGAATTGTTTATTTTTGAATATGCAAACAAAATAATTAAAATGGGGGAAAAAGAGCATAAATTTGAACATAAAACATCAAATACAGAAGTGTAACTTATAAACTACTGCTCCTTCTTCTATTCTAAACTAATGAATTACAGTAGCAATCTTCATTGTACTAAGACAGTATGTAATATATATACAGTATGTATATAAGTGCATAGCATGTATATCACAAAATATCGTCCCAGGTTGCCCGTTAAGCCCTTGAAAAACAAATAAAGAAAAACAATAGTATAAAATATAAGATAATAATAATACAACAATGTACCAAATACAAAACAATTGAACAATAGTATATATATATATATATATATATATATATATATATATACATACATGAACATGAACAGTGTCCTCTTAACACTCAATGCCATCCAACACCTCCCTCATGCCTGTACCTTTTAAAAATTGTTGTTGTGCCTTCTTTTGAAATGTTTAATATTTGGACTGTGCTTTAACTTCATGGTGAACCTGTTCCATAGTGTCAACACACTACCTGAAACTAAAACTTTGCCTAGTTTTACAAATTGGAGTTAAATTAAGGTACATTTTCCCCTCAATAATGCTATTTAACGCCTGTATTTTCATCTATAATTGTTTTTTTTTTTTAGTCTAGCTTGCTGTTGTATGTCTGAATTGGACAAATTTTGTCATATAATGAGTAAAATTTTCCTAAAACTCATTATATACTTTTTCTCGACATATTACATCCCAATTATACTGCAGTAATTCGCTTTTTAGTGCATGTAATGCTCTCATAAACTGTCAACACTGGCAAATAGTGGTTTTTAACATTGATTAACAATCTGCTTATTGTGTTTTTATCAATGCCATTGGTAAAAATATTGTCAATGAGAGTGGCAGAATGAAAACCTCTGTTCCCTTTAACTTCCTTCCTCATTTCAGAAGTGCGCTTTTCTGATTTGTGTTTGTGAATCGCACCATTACGTCGTTGTAGTTCCTCCTTTGCAGAGGGTGGGGTGCCTCCATGTGATTACAGATTCCCTTGGACTGTAGGAAGTCGCTCGAATCACCATCCATCTCACCAGGCTCTCCCCCGTCGTCATTGGTCAGCGCTCGAGCGTATGGCCAGGGTATTATTTGGAGTCCGTCGATGATCATATCATTGACCCGCGTAAGTCTGGGACTCTGCTTTCCAAGTAGGTGGTGGTGCGCTTATCTTTTCTCTGCATTCAGCAGCCGCAGAGCCTTCACTTCTTTGACCTGGTTCAGTCGAACAGCATACAACTCCTCATCAATGCCTTCCCCATCATCGGATAGTTCTTTTAGCCCATGTCGCCAGTTTTTATTGGCAAAATAAAGCTGTTTGCCGGTCGAATGGTATATTCAAACAGTCAACAAGTCTGTTGTAATGAAATTCAAACCTCCAGCAACTGGCTCCATATTATCTTAGTGAATGTGGCGCCAGTGCTCAGTATTCAGCGCCCAACAAGGTGCACGAACAGGACCAGGCCCCATCACAACCCCACACAAACCGCTACACCAGTTAGCGGCGAACCGCAGCACGCTAGAATGTCGCCCAAGAAGGGACGGCCACACCAGCAGGTATGTAAGAGCAAGGCCAAAGCCTAGTCTCCTGCAAAATCCACCTGCCTGTGGCCCCCGACCAGGCACCAAGGAGAAAACCCACACAACGCCCCACCAACAGCCACCCCCACGAGAAGGAGACACACATAACGGCACACGTGTCAATGCAATGTAGCGGCCCCCAGCCAGGGATGCCCCGACACACCCACCCACTGGCCTGTAGACAGTAAGACCCCACCAGGCAGCCCACAGTACCCCCACCTGCTGAAACAGTGAGCACCACCCCTCGCAGACAGCACCATCCTAAGGGGCCACGCAACCCTACATCAACCCCAGTGCAGACAGCCACAACTCCCACCCCCATGACAGCCAGACATGACACCCCAGGCCAACCCACCACGGAGACCACTTCCAAGACCATCAAGATATTTCAAATTGATTCAGTGAAAAGTATCAGGAGTTAAATGAAAACATTCTACAAACAACAACAAAAATAATTGGTGTTTCTGTATGTGAGACCATATAACAGTTTAAATGTACGTCTAAAGGAAGGTGCAAACATGTTTCAGTTAAAAAAGAGCTTTAAAAACTTCATATTTACAATGTAATGAAAAAAAAAAGTTTAAATATCACTGTTCGTTAAACATTTTTTTTTGTTGTTTATTCCAGGTATGGGTCAGCCCGAGGGTTGGGTCGCAGGCTGGGCCGAACCCGAGGGTTGGGTCGCTTGCTGGGCCGAACCCGAGGGTTGGGTCGCTTGCTGGGCCGAACCCGAGGGTTGGGTCGCAGGCTGGGCCGAACCCGAGGGTTGGGTCGCTTGCTGGGCCGAACCCGAGGGTTTGGTCGCTTGTTGGGCCGAACCCGAGGGTTGGGTCGCTTGCTGGGCCGAACCCGAGGGTTGGGTCGCTTGTTGGGCCGAACCCGAGGGTTGGGTCGCAGGCTGGGCCGAACCCGAGGGTTGGGTCGCAGGCTGGGCCGAACCCAAGGGTTTGGTCGCTGGCTGGGCCGAGCCCGAGGGTTGGGTCGCAGGCTGGGCCGAACCCGAGGGTCTGGTCGCAGGATGGGCCGAACCCGAGGGTCTGGTCGCAGGATGGGCCGAATCCGAGGGTCTGGTCGCTGGCTGGGCCGAGCCCGAAGGTCGGGTCGCAGGCTGGGCCGAACCCGAGGGTCGGGTCGCAGGCTGGGCCGAACCCGAGGGTTCGGTCGCAGGCCGGGCCGACCCTCCGGTTTTGTTTCCACCCTGGACAGACCCTCGCTGGTCCGACCCTCCGGGCTCGGATGCAGGCTTGGATCCAGGCTGGACCGACCCTCGCTGGGCTGACCCTCTGGGTTTGGACCCAGGCTGGGCCACAGGTAAGTTCTGAGACTCCTCCATCGTTCGGCTCTGACTGTCGGTGTGAGTCTGGGACCAAGAGGCCTTGGTGAGTTGACAATTCTGACTCATCTTAGAGTCTTCTGTTTCTTGTTTTTCTCGATGAGTTCCTTGTTTAAACATGTCTTTCACAGCTAGTCCTTGCGTCTGGCTGGATTAGTTTAGCCTTTGGTTACATTCACGCCAAGGCTTGTGTATATAATATCACCCTTTTGCCACAGTGGGCGTAATTCTCCCGTCACTCTCGTAAACAGGTCAGTATGTTTAGGTATAGTTAGGTTGTTAAGAATTTAGAGATTACGTTTTTATTCCCAGCATGTTAGAGACACAAGAGACATCAGCAGAGGATGAAGACGAAGGACGACTTCTATCAATCAAAACTATGTAAGTAAAGCGTCTCGTTTACACAGAAAGACACTGAACATTTTTTTATTGTAAAAATGCTGTCATTGGTAAAAAAAAAAAAGAGAAATAGATGTTCCTTTACACTAAAACCTGTAAATTGTCCACCACAGTGTTCCACAATCAGCCCCAGGAGGAGACGCCAGCAGAGGAAAGAAACAATATTAACCAAAACAATGTAAGTAAAACTTCTCATTTCCACAGAAAGACACTGGACACGTTTATTGTAAAAAATGACTTTATAATAATGCCTGTAAAATTTTGGACTTGAACACCAGAATCCACTGATGGAGAACAAGGAAGATGGAAGAGTACCATCATCTACCAATGGAAGAGGAGGAGGAGAAAAATGGGGGAGCACCAGCATCCAAAAGTGTCCCACAATCAGCCTCAGGAGGAGATATCAGCAGAGGAAAGAAACAATATTAACCAAAACAATGTAAGTAAAACTTCTCATTTCCACAGAAAGACACTAATCAGATATTTAATGTATAAATAGACGTCACGTTTTACTAACTCCTGGAAAATGTCGGAGAGGAACGCCAACATCCACTGATGAAGGAGGGGAAGAAAGATGGAGGACGGGAGCGCCAGCATCTACCAATGGAGGAGAAGAAATACTTTTATTAACCAAAACAATGTAAGTAAAACCTCTCGTTTACACAGAAAGACACTAATCAGATATTTAATGTATAAATAGACGTCACGTTTTACTAACACCTGTAAAATGTTGGACTTGACCACCAGAATCCACTGATGGAGGAGGAGAAAGATGGAGGACAGGAGCACACAAACATCAGCACAAGACGGAGATGAAGAAAGACTTCTATCAATCAACCAAAAACAATGTAAGAAAAGCCTCTCGTTTGAACACACATTTAATATAAAAACAGATGTTAATTACTGTACTAGTGCCTGTAAAACGTCTTGTGTGTGATTACAGATTCACTTCAGAGGAGAATCAGACTGTTCCAGATGTTCATCACCACAGCACAGAATGAGACAGCAGTAGTAGTAGTAGTGTTTACTCTGACTGCTTTCATTTCAACTATAAATAAATAAAAAATACTATCTTAAGAAATCAAACTTGGTGAAATGCTTTGTGTGCTTTCCATCAGAACTTGAGATCATCTTAATCACTGATGTTTCTTCATCAGTTCACATGGAGATTATTTATATAATAAGAAATTTAAACAATGCAAACATTCCAAACCTGGTTTTGTGAAGATATGTTGATATATGACTACTTACCTAGATTTTTAAAAAATAATTTACTTTAGTATTTATTTTTTTAATACTTAACTTGGGCCAGTTATTAATATTATTTTACACCAGAGCTTTGTCGGAGTTCATTTTTCCTATAATGATCCTTTACAATCTTAAGGTTCCCAGTGGTCTCCCCAGTAGGTCTGACATGGACATCTGCACACATGAAATGGTTTACAAACGAATGCACATGTTTGTTTGTGTTAGGTGTGCAAAGCATAACTAACTCTGAATAAGACTGAACTAAAACAATATCAAACAGTTGTGTAAACATGAGAGAATTTTTAGGAAATTCTGAAATGACTCTACATTTATTCAACTTTAAAAAAAAACAAACAAAACAGTCTTTGTTCAGCTTGTACAATGAATGGTTTGATACTTTGTATTTCAGAAGACCACAATTATAGTAAAGTTCAAACGTAAAACTCTTGTACTGATCCACACATCTCACAAACATCAGAAGCACACACACACACACACACGTGTCTAGGCTATTTATATAGCACATAGTCATCTATATTATGTAAAAACAAACAGACAAAAAAAACTACCACTTCTAGGCTAGCGTTACATTGTGGGGGACAAACACCCATCCTAATCCGATTCCATTCAAAGTGCATTTTTAACATTCATTTTTCAACATTTAAAGTTTTATCTGTAGAATACTGTGAGTGGCTTTTAGGAAACACATTCTCCTCACATTTCAAGCTATTCCCTGTGAGGAACGTTGAGAAAATAACCATCTTTTTCTGAATCAATGAGATGGCAATGGAGTCTGAGATGCATGTCCGTTGTTGGTGTAGTTTTAGCTGAGAGTTCAACAAAAGCCAGTCTGATTACGTTTCAGAAGCACCCTCTAACACCCATGAAGCACACCATACTGGTACATCTGATCCTGGAGAAACAGCCCAATATTCAGCAAACAAACAGAAACCTGAGTCCAAAGGAGGCGTCAACAAACCTTTCACTGACCAAATAAACCACTTAGAGAATCAATCAATCGTTCAGTATGTTAAACCCTGGAAATGTAGAAAAACAGGTTCAATACTTACAAAGAACAAATATGTTTACTGTAACAGATCAAAATGCAGGATTGAAGTTAAAGCTGCTGGAAACGATCATTGTTTAACAGATAAATGCAGTGTTTCCACTGGCGGTATCAGCTCGGCTCTGCTCTCTTTTTACGCGTTTCCACTGGGAAAAAGTTGAGGTTCCAAAAAAAGCAGCCCTGGTCTGAAAATGTGACGTCGGCACAAAGCAGACACTGATTGGTTCAGAGAATCATCACAGCGTACAGTCATCAAATCACACACAGAGGAAGCTTTTGGCCACCATTGATTTTTGTTGGTGATCTTGTGAGGATGGCAGCAAAAAAGTGCAATCAGTGGAGTCGTCTTGTATATCAGGTTGGTGGTCAATGGAAATGCTGCAGAAAAACATTATGAGGTCCAGAAAGCGAGGAGCCCTGTAGAACCAATACCACCAATGGAAACGTGCCAAAAGATACAGTGTGGACCTCAAAGATCAATAAGTCGTTGAAAATACTCCTCGAAGCCTATTTTTGATCTCGGCTAAAAAGAGTCGTTTGTTGACATGTCGGAAAAGTTTTGCGCATTGCATTGTGGGATGTGGAGGCGCGTAAACGGATGCATAGAGGTCTTTTTAGTTCATTCATACTTGGAACAAACTAGAACAAAATTGGCAAACAAATCACTGTCCTCCTCGTCTGGCAAAGAAGCAGAACAACTCACGGTAAGAATGTAGTTGAATGTAATTATCTCTATCCGTTAATAATGATTTCCTCTTCCAGCTTTAAGGTCTCCTTTCAGTAACACTTTACTTTAGGGTTTATACATGAGGCTGACATTACACTGTCAATATGATGACATTAGCATGAATAACGTGTCATGATGGCAGACATTAAGTGTTGTTTGTTACCTTAACCTTAATCCTAACCAGGGTAGGGTTCAATTATGATTGTAATCACGTTATTGATAATTAATTGCCATTATGGCGTCGTTATAATTGTCATTGTAATTAAAAAACATGTTGCTGTCGTAATCATAATTACATTGTAATTGAGTTTAAATAATTGACTGTGTAATTGTAATTGCCATGAAAATTCTTTAAAAAAAGGCAATTATAATTTAACACAAAACTGGGGAACCATATTACATTTCTAACTACAGTTCTACACATATTTAGTTAACAATTAAAGTGTTTCATATTGAGCTTTCCCACATTTTACCATTTAAAAAAACAAATGAAATCTAGGGTATACTGACACAAAAAAGGCTCAGATGCTCACACCAAAATATTAAAACCTATATTTTCATTGATTAGGAAGCCTAACGAGGTTAGAAAAGACATTAGATATTTAAGATTAGATATTTGTTTTTAGTGTATTTTAGTCATTTACAGCTGATTTAGGACCTGCTATCATAAGAGATGCTAACAGAAAGCTAACACAAGAGGAAGGTTAACTTTTATTAGGTCATTTATTTCAGGCTCGGTAAGTGTGATTAACGGTAATTGAAAGTTAGTAATTGAGAAAGTAATTGTAATTGACTTTTGGAGGATACATTTTTTTGTAAATTCATTGTAATTGAAAAAAATGCTGGTCACTGTTGTTGTAATTGAATTACAATTTAACATGGGTAATTGAAAATGTAATTGTAACTGAAAAATGCAATTGACCCCAAACCTGATCCTAACCCTACCTAACCCCACTAGATCACACTACCTAACCCCAAAAACGCCAACATAGCTCTAAAAGTGTTATAATTTAGTGACGGACATTTAATGACAGCCTTCATAACACCTTATTCATGCTAATGACAGACAATGACAGCGTAATGTCAGCCTTATGTATAAAACTTCAGGTGTTACCCTCCTTTCAAATCATTTCAGTAAGAGTGGCATTAATACGTTTCCATTATTACTTATCTCATTCATCCAGAAAAACAAAGAGGTTGTTGAAGTAAATGTAATGTTTTTACATTAAAAGTTTCTAATAGTAAAACATACTGAAGCTGCTTTTGTGTAGCCCACCTCACAGTGAGGATGAGACATTGTTTTATGGAAAAAAATAAAAACACTAAAAAGGCAACTTTTAAAATGGTGCCTTTTACACTTGAGATGACAGAATATTTAGTTTTTTGCTTCAATTACACAATGATTCCATGTTATTTACTATATTGTAAAATACTCTTTAACACACGTATTTGAGATTTTGAGATAAAGACTACATTAAGGACAGCCCATTCTGCATCACTGACCAGCACTGTATGCTTCTTTATGTAATATAGGCTTAATAATCCTACCATCACCACAGGATCTCATTCCAGTTGGTGTGCTGCAAACCACAGATAAAACAGTTGGATCACAGAGCTGATTTGACTCATATTCCACCATTCTCACACAGCAGGAGCCCCTTTTTTTCCCTCTGTCCTTCATTTGTGCGATTTCACATGATGCACCACTTTGTCCTCAAACATCTTCCTCATTGTCTTTTCCACTTGTTTGAGGAAAACCTGAGGAATCCACCCACACAGAGTGTTGACCGTGTCTAGAAACTTTGTCTGGATGGGATAGAAGAGGGACTGGAACATGTTGTCCTCAAAGGGAAACTGCAGGGACAAAGATAACAGAACTGGTTTCACTTATAAGTTATATATATATAAGACAAATCACTCTTTCAAAATGCCATTTATGTAATCTGTCAGTGTGGAAGAGGTGGAGTACTATATTAATCATCATTTACTCCAGGCTCAGTATTTAGGAAGATTATCTCAGCAGAGCAGGAAAAACAAACTCTGGAGTCAGAGGCAACAAACCCTGAATTTAAAAAGTGACCCAGATTGTGTAATCCCAGCAAGAGGAGAGAAACTGGATGGTAGAATAAATCACGTCTTTCTGAGACCTGCAAAGTCTGACGGCTTTCCTTCGCATTGTAATTTATTATTTTTTCAAAATGATTTTTAATCCTGGAGGTGTTTTAGACATCAGCCAGCTACAACATGACATCATCTGGTGAAGAATGATGAACTGTCTTGCAGCTCTGATGAAATCCAGGTAACAATTCTCTCCTGGCATTCAAGTGTTGTGTTGCAGCTGCAAGACTAAACCCGACTAAAACAGGAATAATCCCAGAATCCCAGAATCAACTTTAGGCCCCGTTTTTTTACCAAAAACTAGGAATCAAAAATCCCGGGAGTTGAATCTGGGCCGTCCTCTGGCTCTACGTCACCATGCACCCTCCGACCACCACCAACACTCACACACTACATTCATACTAGGCAATGTGGGTGAAGTGTCTTGCCCAAGGACACAATGACAGATATCACTGGAGTGACTGTCCCCCACTGTGGCACCTGGAATTCTCAGTGGTCTCCCATCCAACTACTAACTAGGCCCAGCCTGCTTAGCTTCTGAGATCTAATGGGATCGGGCAATGACAGGCTGTTAAGTTATGATATCAGACCTTTAAAAACACCACATCAGCAGTTTCCCAAGTCACGACTCAGCAACTTGTCTCTGATTGAGTGAAGACTTATCACAAATCATCAAATGGTATTTTGTCTTTTTTAGAAAAAATATTGAGATATTAACATTGGTCCATATTGCCCAGCTCTACCTCAAAATACATTCAATAAATATGAGGGGCGCCTATTATAATGATAACAGTACATGTGATTTAGTTAAACAGTCTGAGGGGACACACAGGGCAAAAGGATAGGAACCACTGCTTGTAGACTACGGGTGGATACTTACATCCCGTATTGCATCATAGATGACCTTGAAGGCTGGTTGCTTGTCGTCATGTACACGCCGCGATTACCGTGAAGAATGGACACGCCCTCCTCCTCAGCCGCCTTACAGTTACTCCCATACATGCAGTGGTCAGGTCTGTAGTTCCACTGGCATGGAAAGATGAGGAGACATTCTGTGGGGTGGAAACAGATTAGACATCAGTACTCAGCAAAGCTATCAACAAAGATGATAGCAAGACATGAGCTGTGTTGAAAATGTCATACTAACCTACTACTCATACTAAGTCTGACGTCAAAATTAGTACGTAGTGCGTTCACAAGATTGAATGCGCAAAATATACCCAGATGTATAATGTATGGGGACATTCCCTAAGTATGCACGGTAGGCACACACCCCATGATGCACTGCGAGCATAAAAATCATTCTGGGACTGGTTTCAGGCTAAAAGTCAAACATCCCTTTTCAAACAAAAGCATTGTTTCTTGTCTCTGATTAGTTTTTTATCTCTTTCGTAAATAGGGCTCTTGTTCTGAAGTTTACCGGAAGTTTTGTCAGTAGCTCGATGGTGAGTCTAAAAATCTCCGAAATGTCGGCATGAAATGTCTTTCTGCCAATTTGATGAATCAAATGACCACATGTTGATATTCTACACTGTAAATAGTCCTTCAATGGTGTTGTCTGTAGGAATTAATTTTAAAAAGTACATCTCTCCTAATAAGTTAATTTCCTTTTCTTTTTTAATTCAATTAAGTTACACATGAGTAAAAAGTTTGAATTTTTTGGTAACTTATTATTAGCTATCATAAAATAGATTTTCCTGAACTTTACAATAAATTGCTTCTACAAAACTCAATTTATTTATTTATATCAAAAGTAAAATTTCATGACCAGGTCACGACCCGCCCACATGTAGCGGCGGAACAAGGCGACCGTTGGTCAGCTCAGCCATTTTTGGGTTTGTGTGAAGACTTTGACGGCAACAACGCCCACAGCACATGTAAATAACTATTTACATCGTTTAAAGTTAGGTTTTAGTCGAATCAGCACGCATTTTTTTCCCCTGTAAAATGCAAAAGCGTCCCCCGGTTTCAGGCAAGTTTAGTTTGCAGGTCCCATGAGGCTTCACCGAAGGTGTTACATTAACGTTAATGTCACACGACCATCGCTAACATTAGCCTCGGATAGGTTTATGTGAGATATATTGCCAAACACTGTTTCTACTTGGTTTGCAGCCTTTTTTTTCTTCTAAAAACAAAAAACAAATGTCGTTATTTTGTTTAAGGAGTCGACTAAATTTATCGACCATTTTTTCCCCTGTGGCAGCAAAACCTGGGCTTTGGAAGGCAGCGTCATTTGAGATATGTTAACGTTAGCCTCGGTGAATGTGAATTATTCTGTCTCGTGTCGTTTCACAGACGAATTGCAGAAAAAATACTCAATGTTCAGTCTTGTTTCGCTTATAAACTTCTATACTATGACCCGGTATAATGTCTGTGTGGTGTCCACATCTGAACCGGCTGTGCAGGTAGTGGGTTGCAAACATGGCGCTTTTTGGCGCCTCTCGCTTTTTTTCACGTCAGTTTGGGTGACTTGTGTGAATTGTGCAGATCCGAAGAGTTTTTTATTTGGGGTGGTGTTATACAGTTTATGGTTTTTGTGTATGTGTAACGTCTTAGCTTCATCAAATTCACCTGTAAAATACATGGTGCAAGCTAGGATTCAGTCGGATGACGGATAAAGCATTTTTGACGAGTACGAGCATGATATGAGTATTACTGGTCAATGTGCGGAGGGAAAATCCTCATTGGATAACCCGACTGTCTTCATGCTCTGTGATTGTTCAGTCACACACAGCGCCCGCATCCCTCTCTCGCACAGACACAGACGTTGGCTGAGGTGAGAGACAGAAACGAGCTGAGTGACTAGCTCACGTTGCTCTTTTCAGTCCTCCTCAGGCTTTCTTCAGCTCGCCTCTATTTCTCTATGATATTTAAACTTGGCGAACTTGTTTCGTAACGTACGCGGTGCATTTGACAAGACAGAGCTGAAAATGGCTCGTGCAGCGTCAGTCACTGCCTCCACTCCAGTCGGGGTTTTTTTTTTGGCTGGTGATGTAAAGTTGGAAAACTTTTCTCGTCCTGAACACGGTGCTTTTTCTTTCATTTAGCAACAACGCCGATGAATTATTGTCCAAAGTTTTCACCGATAATCATTTGACTTCGAGACGCAGCGGTATAAACAGTTTGACTTTGTATCAATATTTCATCCTTCTCCAGTGATCAATTAAATCATATTTAGTATCAGTTGATATCTATGGATCTCAGGATTATAAAGATGGTACTGTCATTGCTCTATCTGAAAAACTGAACGCAATAGATCTAAAAATAAATAAATGTTATCATTAAGTGATCTTCGGTAAAGTAGAACAAATAAAACAGAATATTCCAATTTAAAGACATAATGAATGATGGAAAAGTCAGATTATTATGATCTAATGTTGGTGCATATGAGATAGATGTTTTAATATAAACTATATTATCTTGAAAAATTGCTATATTTTATAATGGTGATAATAATGTAATAATAAGTACTTTATCCAATGCATCAACTAGAAATGAAAGTTTCAAGTCACACCATCCACCAGGAAAGTGTTCAGCCTGTTAGAAGATTCAGTGTAGAAGAAGTTCTCTGTCAGACAGCAGGTGAAATACTAAACATGACTTTGTGATTTACTGGAGAATAAATTCCTACATCATTTTTAAAAATCATATTTGCTGGAACACATTTCCAACAATAATTAATACGGTAGTAATATTTTTCTGCAAATATGAATAAACATTATTTAGTTTATTTGATTAATTATGGTGGTTTTTCTCAACAAACCTTCAAATTCATGTGAGAGAGATGAAAATTACATCTGACTGCATTTACCTCAACAATCTGATATTAGATTGAGTATTTTCTATCTTGAATCCATATTAACTTATAGATTTGAGTTTGGTCGTTAGTCACGCCCATGCTGGGGAGGGTGTCCTCCTTTTGGATTCTCAGAATATGGTCACCCTATTTAACTGCTAAGTTTGTAGTCACTGTTTGTCGTCCTTGCGTGATTGAAAACGATGAAGACATAATGTACTTCTGGCGTCTCTATCTGCAACCTGTTATCTTAATTGCATATGCCTAAACTTAATCTGTTGATGTATTAGTCTGAAATATATTGAAACCATATGTTTGAGTAGAAATGTTAACGTTTTTCTTTTACATTGCAATAACATCAATTATCTTGATATTTTCTAAAATAAACTCTTTCATTCCTGTTGCCTTTTCAGAAGACCATCAGCTCTACTGGGAGGAACAGTTCATGAAGTAGGTAAGCTCTTGGTGGAACAATGTTTCAGAAGTTTGAGATATGTCATTCCGATGAATTAAAGTATCCAAAACTGTTTGTGGGGAGCCAGCAACAACAGTTATTGAGGGTCGGCTATTGGCATCCCTAACTGTTTCTTTCTCATCTCTTTTTTTTATGACAGATGTGATGGCCTTGTAAATTATGCAGCACTGTTGTACCAGTAAAGACTGATATTCTAAAACATTATAGACTGCATCATGGGACCTTTGGACACAGCTATGCCTTGCCTTGTATACATATAGACTGCCCATGCTCTTTTAAAAACTGGAGTAGCCTCCGGTGTCACTTGTCAAGACAACATCCAGCTGTCGACTCACTTAGTTCACCTCAAGTAACTCTTTTGTTCACCTGCCTATTATGTGAAAAATCTGGATTCCCTGGTGAAAAGGATTTTTTTGAACACATTGGTCATCATCTGAAGAATAATGAAACTGTAAATTGCGTTTTTGCAGGGTGTGATCACCAAACAAATGTGTATGGGACTTTTGCGACACACAAATATAGGAAGCATACTCCACATACTTCACAAGATTTCAAACCAGGCATTATTTGTGAAAGGCATTTGACTGAACAGGAGGAACCACCGGTTTTTGAAGCCTCTGAAGAGGACGATGACCACAATGATGCCAATTATGAAGTCTCTGCCTCAAATGCTCACCATGAAGAGGATGATGGAAGCAGCGTGGTTGTAGAGTACATAGCATCCATCCTTTTGAAATTAGAAAGTGTTCATAACGTTTCAGTTCGGTGGCTAAATGAACTGGTAGATGCTCTTCACTTCATAGCAAGTTCTGCATCCATAACTACAATAAGAGATATTGTTGTTTCACATCTAAAGAAAAATAATCAAACAACTGATGACACGTTTGTAACATCTCTAGTAGAAGAATTGTGCAAACACAATCCGCTAAGCACAGCACTTAGTGCTGGTGGTCCTCTTTCATCATCATTTAGGAGGTGAAAATATTATAAAGAAAAATTTGAAGTTGTTGAGCCTGTTGAATACATCCTTGAACCAAATGAAAAGAGAAGTTTCCAGTATATCCCAATTCTTCAGTCCTTAGTTCAGATTTTGGGTAAAGAAAATCTTAGAGAAAAAGTTCTGAATAAAGAACAGGACCACTTGTCATCTATTCAATATGGATCATATCGTGATGGCGCAGTCTATAAAGAGAATTCCTTTTATTCTGAAGAGCTAAGACTTGCACTTGTGCTTTATGTAGATGACTTTGAAATTTGTAACCCTCTGGGAACATCACCCCAGTGGGGTGGCAGTCACCCAGTGGTATCTGTCATTGTGCCCTTGGGCAAGGCACTTCACCTACATTGCCTAGTATGAATGTAGTGTGTGAGTGAGTGTTGGTGGTGGTCGGAGGGGCCGATGGCGCACTATGGCAGCCTCGCTTCCGTCAGTCTGCCCCAGGGCAGCTGTGGCTACAATAGCAGTTTACCACCACTAAGTGTGGAGTGAAAGAATAATGCCTTAATTCTGTAAAGTGACTTTGAGTGTCTATGATAAAGCGCTTTATAAAACTGATGCATTATTATTATTATTATTATCAAGAAAAAAGCAAAAAATCACAGCTATATACTGGGTGTTTGGCAACGTACCTCATTCATTTCGATCCACTCTTAACTCAGTATACCTGGCCCTTTTATGCAAAGCAGTTGATATCAAAAGATTTGGCTACGCTGAAGTGCTCGCTCCTTTGTTAAAGGACATTGCCATTTTGGAGCGTGACGGCGTCTATATTTCCAGTGTTGGACAACATGTTAAAGGCTCCGTGTTTTCTGTCGTCGCTGATAATCTTGGGGCACATTCGATTTGTGGACTTGTGGAAAATTTTTGTGGACCATTCATTTGTAGATTTTGTCTTGGAGAGTGATTAGAAATTCAAACAAAGGAGGTGAGGTCAGGTGCATTTCCTGCCCGGACCAAAAATAATCATTCCAGTCATATATTGGCTGTTAAAGAAAATCCTGCTTAGACACACTGTTATGGTGTAAAAAATGCTTGTCCGTTGACTGAAAATCTGAGCTATTTCCACTGCATCACTGGCTATCCACCCGATATATTGCACGACATTTTTGAAGGCATTGTTCCCTTGGAATTGGGTCTATGCTTCAGTTTTTTTTATCTTAAAGAAATATTTCACTTTCAGTGAACTAAACAGTGCCATCACACAATTTCCGTACAAATGGGCTGACAAAACTGATTGTCCTCAGCCATTGCCTTCAACCTTTTATTTAAAAAAGAAGATCGGAGGAAACGCACATGAAAATTGGGCCCTCATACGACTGCTGACATTCATTATTGGACACAGAATACCTTTGAATGATCCAGCATGGCTTCTACTCATGTCTTTAAAAGACATTGTTGAACTTGTTGTTGCCCCAGTCCACAATGAGGAAAGCGTTGCATATCTTGACTCAAAAATTTCCGAACACCGACACAGATTCCAAGAAGTATTTCCTAATGAACGGTTCATCCCAAAGCATCACTTCTTGGAACACTACCCTGCATTAATAAATGCTTTTGGACCTCTGATTGCTTTCTGGACAATGAGGTTTGAAGCCAAACACAGCCAATTTAAGCAGATTGTAAGACACACTGGCAACTTTAAGAACATTCTCCTTTATCTGGCCACAAAGCATCAGCTTATGATAAGCCATCACCTGCATTCCACAACAGTTGTGCCTGCCCTGAGTGTTGTAAGAGTCGCATCAGTCTCATTAGATGTCCAGCATGTAAATGTTCAGGAATCAATTAAGCGTCTGTTTCCTTGTCAGTCTCAAGTACAGCTGGCTGATACAGTCACCTTCCATGGAACAAGGTACTCAAAAGGCATGATTGTGGCCTATGGTTGTACTGCTGGTCTTCCTGATTTTGCTGAGATTGTTCAAATTGCCCTTTTTGGAAGAAAGGTGCATTTTATTGTGAAAACACTCATGTCCTGGTATGATGAACACTATCGTGGATTTCATCTGGAGAACACAGATCACATAAATCTTGTTGAACAACAAAGCCTAAATGATGTTTGTCCTCTGTCAGCCTATATTGTTGCAGGAAAGCGCATGGTGACATTAAAGCGCCACATCTGCCTCCAGTGCTGAATATGACTTTATTTAACATATTTGTTTTTTCTGGCTTCCTAGACATGGAACCAACTGTCAGATTCCGGGTCCTCATTGATCATGAAGTCAAAAAACTTACACTCAACAGCGGGATACCCTCAACTGTGGATGACTTGGTTGCAGCCATTAAAGAGCAATTTAACATCACCACAGAAATCAGTCTTCAGTACAAAGATGAAGACTTTGATGACTTTTTCACCCTAATGACCACAAATGAACTCAAAGATAAAGACACACTGAAAGTAGTGTATGTGCCACAAAACAAAACACTGACCCTCGAGTCCCTGGAAAGCACCCCTGATCCCGCCAGTGTGTACTCTTTATCTGAATCTGTGACACACTCTGAGGGCTCAGATGATACTGTGATTCTTCCTCTTTCCCCCTCTGTAAGGCAAAACCCATGGCCTGCTGTATTTCCAATTCCAACCTTTTCATACAACACTGAGCTTGCTTTGAGTCAAGGCAATGAGATCTATTTAAGAGATGGCACCCCACTGACATCACCCAGTGTGAAAGCGGACATCTTGGAGCGCCTGGCAGAGGCCATGTTTTGCTACACAGCGTACCCCAATGATGCCCAGAGGTGTGAAGTAGCACAGGCACTAATAGATAAGCATCCCTGCTTGAAGGAGCCTGGCTCTTTCAATGGAATTTATGGGTGGCAACAAAGCCTGAAATACAAATGTGGAAACTATCGTACCAAACGTAAAGCATTGGGAAGCCCTGAAATCTTGATAAACTCCATGAAAAACAAGATGGAGGATGAAAAAAAACCTGCTAAAAACATCAAGAAACCAAAGAGGGCAGAAGTAAATTACCTGCCTCAGCACCTTCCTGGTGAAAAAGACAGCAGCCTTGAGAATGTGAGGCTTGACCTAATTGAAGCCAGCAAGAAAAGGGACGCCAAAAGCATAAATGACATGATGGCCAGGACATATAGCTGGAGAAGAGTGGAAGTGGTTACCCAGTCCCCAGATGTGGAAAAATTTAAAGAAAGATGGCCTGCCCTCTTTGAACCATTCCAAGTAAATGATTTCTCTTTGATGTTTTCTAAAGTGTCAGATTGGCAACCTTTCATTATTATGCAATCTTTACATCTTGAGTGTTCCAAATATGATGTATTAAATGTGTACAATTGATGTATTAAAGGTAAATGAAGAATTCTGAAGGTGTGCTGCAGTTCCACTAGAATCAGTGTTCATGTCCCAGCTGGACAAGTACACTCCAAAACTTCTCGAGCTGTTTAGTGCAAAGGGTGGAGCAGTTGGTCAACGCATCAAAAACTTGTTAATGGAACTGGTACAGGTGAGGCAAAAGTGGTAACAATGTTGCAGGGGCATTAATGAGTACTTTATTCTCCTGTCTTGCCTAATTGGGTGAATATTGCTAAAAACAAAAACATTTTTGTTCATCGCTCTTTACTAATTTGAACTTTAAATTTTAATTTATTTATATATATATATATATATATTTTTATATATATATATATATATATATATATATATATATATATATATATATATATATATTATATATATATACAGTATATATATATAATATATATATATATATATATATATATATATATATATATATATATATATATATATATATATATATATATATTTGAACTGAGTAGAAAAATTGTTGGAATCGGTAATACATAAATGGTATTGTATGTTTGTAGTTATATTGCCTGTAGGAATCAGTTTTTCATTATTCACTTGTCAACTATAGGATCCAAGTACCTGTGTGGTGAAGAATAGAGATGTGACTCTGAGATGCCTCATTGAATACATGGGAGAGAGTGGACAAGAGCTCATTTCTGACTACTATGTAAGTAGTAGTTGAAAAGCATAGTTTGACTTTTTGGGAAAAGCACATATATTTTTCAGATATCAATCTTATATTTGCCTGAGTTTAGTACAGAAGTGTAACTTACAACTGTAAGAGTGGCATTTTCAGATATTTTTACTTCATCATACCTATGTGTTACCAGCCAAGCCCTCTCCCTTTAAGGATTTTATTTAGGGCTTGGAGAGGACTTGTGTATGTGATACACTGTAGCAGGTTTGTTATGGGAACTGAGTCTTTACTAGGGATGGGCATTTGATTAAATTGGCTTCATCGATCATCAGGAGAATTAACGATCGATTATTGATTAATCATTGATATTTTTATTTTAAAATTCAGTGTGGGGGCGGTGCGTGGTGCAGTGGGTTGGGCGCCCGCCCCATGTACAGAGGCTGTAGTTCCTCACTTGCAGACAGTCCAGGTTTGACTCCCAGCCTGAGACCCTTTGCTACATGCCATTCCCTGCTCTCTCTGATCCCTTTCCTGTCAAGCAACTGTCATAAAGGCCCCTAGAGCCCCAAAAAATCCTTAAAAAAAAAAAAGAAAAAAAATTCAGTGTGTATAGGCTATATTTAGGGGATATGCCGTGAGGATAAAAAAAACAACAGTGTGTATCATTTAAATCTTTAGGCTATTACAAGTTGGACACCTCATGAGTCA
The DNA here is from genome assembly GCF_900634775.1 of Gouania willdenowi. Lineage (NCBI taxonomy): Eukaryota > Metazoa > Chordata > Actinopteri > Blenniiformes > Gobiesocidae > Gouania > Gouania willdenowi. The sequence goes on from NC_041044.1 coordinate 7,274,900, forward strand.
GTAACTGGATTAATTCATGGTTTAATGGTTGCACTTGAAAATATGTGCTATAAACAGTGGAGTCTACAGCTAAAAGCTGGTGCTTATAAACACAACAAACCCTAGTTTTTTTTCTCTGTTAAACAATAACCTAATAAAAAAAAATCTAATATTTATAGGTCTGATAGTTTTATGTTACACTTGGAAAAACCAAGCAAAAAAGACAGTCGAGAAAGAGGGTGTGAGAGAGATCAGCTGCTAAGTCTGAAACTTATAAACTTGATGAAGCTGATTTAAACATTATACTCAGGAACTGCATTTGGTCTAACACTTCCCTACGAAGTCGCTTTAGTCTATGGCCAAATCAAAGTGAATTGTTTTATTGATGGGATAATAAAGAACTTAAAAAAATTCTGTTGTATTATATTTGCTTTAATACTAGCCATGTAAAACACACTAAAATTTTATTGAAGGCTTTTGAAGATTGTTCTCTGTTCTCACTTACTGTTCCGCTTTTTTGTCATACAGGGAAAAACGGAAAGCAGTGTCCATGAGGACTTGAAAATGCAGAGTATGCAGATATATGTCTGCCGTGATCCAGATGCAGTTGGCATCATCATTGAGGGAATCCCAGTGCTTACTGATCTTGGCAATCTGGCCAGGGCATGTTGCCTCCTTCTGGGGATGACATATACTTTGAACCTGCAGTATCCACCTCAACTCTGCAAAACATTTGAGGTATTCCAAAGACTTTTTATGGGACTCGAAACACTGCGCCCAAAACCCTCCACCAGATTCATGACACTCAAAAACAAACTGCTGAGCTAGTTGGTCACATGCCGGCCTCACACTCATAAACGCCCATTTTGTTCTGTTTTCCAGAGCTTAAGTAATGATTAGGATTGTCCTAAATGTTCAATTGTTAATTTCTGCAGTTAAGAAGTTCAAGTATTTTATGGTAAAAGGTTTTAATACACACTGTGCACTTCAGGTTTGAAGCTGAAGTCAATTCTCTCATGTCAAATGCTGTGATCAGGATTCCCTGTGTTTTATTTTAATGTCAAATATTTTAAGAGTATACAGTGGAGATACTGTACGTTGAAAGTGTGCTTGTAAGGATTTATTTAAGATTAGAATTTTCTTTTGTTTGCTTCACCACTGTTGCTCGGTGGGCAGTTTATTTGAGAAGAACAGCAGTCAAGCACAGACTTCCTCAGTTTCTGGGCCTGCCTCCAGCTGCTGAGCACTTGATGAGCTGAAGTCAGTTCTATTATGTCAAATGCTGAGGTCAGAGGCCCTTCATTTTATTTTAATGTCAAATGTTTTAATAGAATATAACACAGTGTTATGGTCATTTTTATATTCATCATCATATCGTCAAATGTATGTTCATGTGTACAATTTGTCATGTTTTAATACATGAAGACTCCATTACTCTTTACACTTTTGAACAGCTGAATCATGATTAAACAGTACAGAGCGTACTCAGTGCACAGAGCCAAGGCCAGAGTCTCTGCTCGCATGCAGCACACACTATCAAGGAGATAAGAGTGGCGCACATCTTCTTCATAACATATACGTCTTCATCATCCTCAAATCTTTCCACTATTGGGCATCTGACTCTCCCCTCATCCTTACCCCAGAGTGGAACTTTGCTCTTATCTGTATAAAAAGCTTAAGCTTTGAAACTGTTAGAGGGCGCGGCACTTCCTTCGGACGTCCGCCTGGACGGACGCTAATTTTGTTTCACTTTGTTCCATCTTGTACCTTTTTTCTTAGTTTTAGAATAAACTTTTTTTATATAAAATCATCAATGCTTCTCCTGGACTCCATCATTCAACCAGAGCAACAAATCATGTCTCCAAATGAGGTCAACCGTAAATTCAGCCGTAACAACAGATTATACTTTTAAGGCGTTCCAGTATATGTTACCATGTTTTAATACATATGAAAAGGTACTGTACTGTCAACTTAAGCTTAAGTCAGTTCTATTATGTAAATCGTTCAGGTCAAGAGTCACTGTGTTTTAATGTCAGTGTTATAATTATACAGAATGCACTTTGAATGTTCAATGCAGCACTTAAAGATAAGGTCATTATCGTAGAAATGTTAACATAAAAATTGATTACAGTAACAAAGTTGTTTGTATATGGCGGCTGTTATACAGTAATAAACGTTGAAAACAAACATCTATCATTCCTTCATTATAGTTATCATTGCTAAATAATTATTTGTAGTGGATTGCAGAAATAATTTGTTCAAATTGTTGAGTAAATTAATTTATTCAAATCAAAAATTTTGATTTTAATTTTAAATGTTACTTATTTTAATTAAGTATGATGTGGTCAATATCCTGCTCTTTTTCACATTGGTTAAACTCAAATGTTTTGCTTTCTCTTGTAGACTCTACTTAATTTTTTAACATACAGTAAAATGTATAATTCTGATTTTTACCAACTAAAAATACCAAGAAGTTCACTAAACTTACAAAAATTAGTTGGAAAATGTTGCCTTAATTTTTTTGAGTTGAGTCTAAGTAACAGTTTTTACAGTGTACACAGTGTTTTACAAATGTATTATAAACATGTAACAGATAGTGCATCAGTGTTTTCTTATTTGCAGTTATGATGATGATTATGTTGGAGATTTTTAATTCATTTACTGTAAGTGTGCATGAGAGAATAGATCAGAAAAATGTATATTTCAACAATATTAACATTTTTATTTCAACAAATGTAATTTAAACAAATACATATAAGCCAGAGGTTTATCAATCAGTCGGTTAGAGATGAGCCAGTTTGTGTTATTCCGTATGAAACCTCAGGAAGTAGATGCTGGTGAATGTGAAACAGAGGTGGGTGATAAACCCATGTCCTGTTTGCATCCTTGAACCCTGCAGCTCCCTTTCTATTCATCCATTACCATCCAGTAAGTCATCTGGGATTGGAATGGGTGTAGTAGGTTCTCTTCTCCTTCTGAGATAATCCAGCAGATCCTCCCTATTTTTTTAATTGTACTCTCTCACCACAGCGAGGTGGGGGGAGCGTGGAGTGGCGGGGGAGATTTTTACACCAGCCAGGGATGACGCTGTAGCTCCACCAATTGTGGTCGCTGCTTTGGGGAGATGGTCAAGCACTGGTTCATGAAGTCGTTGCATTCATGAGACAGACAGTCAAAGGGGGGGTTTGGTCCTTCCATGTATTTTCTGGTTTCAAATGCTTCTTCAGCGTAGAGGTCACGCAGCAGGGCCCCTATTTGCCACACTGTTGTTGGTTCTGCGTAGTACTGTCTCTGCAAAAGCTTCTCTGGTGGTGCAAAGTCAAAAGTGCCAGAAAACCGCGTGTATGGCTCATTTTTTATAATATCGCCACAGCCAAAGTCAATGATCTTTACAGAGAGGTTTCCTTGGTCCAGGTAAACCAGGACGTTCTCTGCCTTTATGTCCCGGTGAAAAATCCCATTCTCATGCATTAGCACTGCAGCATCTACAAGTTGTTTAAATATGCTCTTGACCTCGTGCTCTGGGATACGTCCCTCTCTGAGGATATTGAAGTTGTGCATGTCCATTGATTTCAAGGGTAACTCCATAACTATCAGGATTTCTGTTCTTAGCTGATAGAGATCCAATAAGCCGATGACCCCTTGGTTTGCCACACTGCCATCGTAGAGGAGGCCGGCTGCCTGGGCCATGAGGGCCACCTCGGTTACCGCCTTGTACTCATAACCTTGGCGTTTCACCAACATGTATCGGACCAAGCCTTTTGGAATATGCTTTATTGCCACGGGTTTTGAGTCGGAACGACGTATTCCTGACATGACGGATCCAAAGCCTCCTTTGCCAATCTTTTTGAATTCACAATATTTTGCTTTAAATTCCTTTTTTCTTTTTTTAATGATGTTATGGCATGTGTGGTATTCCTCACAGCACACCAAGGAACCAATGCTTCGGAGTTTCTTTTTTTGGACTGACCTTTTTCTGGCTTTGAGGATTTTTCTTGTTTTCCTCACCTCATGATCTCTGCTGTCCAAGCAGCTCTGTTTGCTTGGCCTTTCATCCTCCAGCTCGTCCTCAGCCTTCCTTTTCCTACTGTTCATGATTCCAAACAGCACTTTTTTTGCCTTTCTTTCCTCCTTCAGTGGGATGGATCCTTTGTGGTTCTCCTCAGCCATCATGTGATGCACACGTCTGAAACACTTCTTCACTTTGGAGTTCATCATTTGCAAAGTTGTACTGTCAAGATGAAAGTCACTCTACCACAGGGTGAGTGTGTAGAATGAATGTTTTGATGATTGCCATGGAGATGAAAGAACCTATTCTACACATGCGCTTTCATGTTCTGTTCTTTATATTTTAATGGCAACATTGCTGTCCCAAGGCCGAAAAACACAGTTTATTAAACTTTGTACACTATAAATGCACAGTTTTTACATTTTTTACACGGGCCTATATACTGCACATGAACACAAAACTAAAACAATAAGTATGGAATCAACTCATATTGAACTTACAGGCCACTGATCAGTATACATTAGTCTTCATTCAGTCTTCATAATAGAGGTAAAGGTTACATTATCCAACAGTTAATTGTAACCAAGTAATTTGATTGGATAAGAGACGTTCCATGGGTGCGTCAACTTTCTAATAATGTTAGTCAACTTTCAGTTAGGAAATGTTCATGTGTTGCCTGGCAACAGCCTTGTCTCCCTTCCAGTTGTGGACCTATTTGTTTTTGTGGAGCCAAATAAATGATTAAATAAAAATAATAATAATTTCTTGTCGTTTAATACTGTTGACTAATAAAATGCACTTTTAGAACTGTTGCATAAGAGTAATATCACACGGGAGGAAGTGATGCTGTGCTGATATTTGACAGCTTCCTACGTTGCTCACTGTTCATTCTCACGACAATAAGTCAATAAAGTTGAATCAAGTCGAGTAAAACTGATGGAAACGGCATGAGAGTAAGAGTCAGAGGAGAGACAGAGATAGACAGAAGCAGCATGTATGAATGTGGGTGTAAAACTGCATTTGGTATACAGAAATGCACAGATATTCTCATATCTGGGAAAAAGACACAGTGAAAGAGAAAAAGCAATATTGTTGGTTTTTAAATGTTTTATTATAATTTTGTGATATTTGACATCCTGTAATAACAAAGGAATGAAAACCAAATAGAAACATATAAACTGACACGAAAATGGATACACTCTGAAACAGAACTGGGAAAATTTTTGAAGCTGAAAAGTCTCTACATAAGTGAGTGATAATCTGCATGTGTATCATGTCAGTGAGGTATGAAGGTTCCTGTGAGTGTAGTGGATAGTGTGATTGTGTTGATAGTGATTATCAGGGTTTCAGAGTCTTTGATTAGTTTTCAGAAGCTGTTGAAGAAAATCCATCAAATATTGGCCTAAAAGCTGTTTGTATTCCTCCCTCACAGGTTGTTGACCAGGTTACTGTGTGAGGGGATTTTCTTTCTCCTAATACCAGGGCTTCAAATTAACGTTTTAGATCACCAGCCAGCATGGCTAGTAGATTCTTAAAGTTACCAGCCAACCAGATTTTCCACCAGCCTCATTTTTTCCTGCGTCTGCGTGTTTCGCACTTGTAGTCAACGAGCAGCTGGCATGTGTGTGTGTGTGTGTGTGTGCGTGTGTGTGTTTGTTTCTTTTCCTCTCTCTCTGCTTCTCGCGCTGTGCTGAGGAGTCGAGTTTTTAACTTTGAGAAGCAGTTTACTACGTGTTTGAATATTTATTCCCGTTAAATGTTGATGCAATTTAGAACAGAAACTTGAACAGTTTGTTCTTTAATGCACATCTAACATCACATTATTTTCCTCTGTTAATTTATGTTCTGGGCAGTGTTGTGCTTTTTTAATCTTATTTTAGTTCTCTTCTTAGGTCGTGTCGTGTTAGTGCACATGTGGCAATACCAATTTTCTGTATGTGGAGTTCCTTTTAGTCCTGCACAACTATAATGAATTGCTCAGAAATCTACATGTGTCCTTTTCTCAAAACACCAGTAATATGTTACACATTTGCAGCCGTAAAATGTCCCATTTCTATATTTTTTGGTTTATATGGGTTAATATACCAGTAATGTGTTTATATGCATGTTTATACCCTCAAAATTACCATGGAATTTTGGGTTTTACTCAAGCTCCTCATCATCACGTCTCTGCAGAAGAAGACCCTCCGCTGCACCTCAGCACTTTAACAACTCACTAATTTCATAATTTAAATACACTATTTCTTCTTTTGTTTTTCTGTTTGCATGTCGTTTGCTTTGTATTTAATAAAATGGTTTCTCCAACAGTTGGTTAAATCTACACATTTATATTGTATATAATGCACATGCAGGATGATGTGTAACAATAATCAGTAAAATTAGCTGTAAACACATTTTGTAGAACTAAATATAAGGTTATGCTGTGAACAGAAAGAAAGGAAGATGAGCCAGATAATTCTAAACTTTAGAATATAATACAATCATAACTTTTAATCATAAATATGACTTTTCTCAAAACAACAAACTTTGATATCGTTGTCACACAATATCTATGCTTCCAGTGAATAATTTACAAAAGAAAAAAATTCACTGATGGTGACATTGAGATCTCAATGTCACCATCAGTGAATTTTTTTCTTTTGTAAATTATTCACTGGAAGCTTCTCTGGTGGCGTGTGCAGTGGTTGTTATTATTATTATTGTATGAAGCCAACATTACTGCAGCTCTGCACATCATTGTTGTCCTGTTAAAGCATTTTTATACAAAGACTTAAAAACAATCTGTAATTAGTGATGACTCAAGTAAATCACCTTTATCATGCATTATAACAACCTGTTCCTTAAGTAAATTATTGAAACAATTAAAAACATCTCTTAAAAAATAAAACTACAGAAAATGAAATAATCATTTAATATACATTTCAATAAATAAGTGCATCCCATGTTCCCATGTTGACTCTGAGCTTTATTCTGTCTGTTGTCTGTAGAAGTGATGGGTCTAGATCAGATGATGGAAACTAGGATCAGCTCATGGTTTTAATGTCCAGGGAGGGGCGTGTCTACTCTGCATAGACTTAAAGAAGAAGAAATAAAAGAAGAGTTAGATAATGTCATGTTCATCAAAAGGAAAACTGAAAGTGATGGAGATAAATATGCTCAGATGGACACACAGACACACACACAAATTTTAAACAAACACACAAACACTCTGTCCTAAATTGACTCACACATTAAAATCATCTATTTACACTTATATTAATGTACACAAAGACTAGCTCCACAAAATCAGAAGAACATTCATTGAGCCAGAAATTAAACTGATCTTACCTTTATAGGCTCAGTTTCCTCCTTTGTTTTCAAATCCATTTGAACCTCCATTCATGGTGGTTTTTATCATCAGAGAGTCTTTCATTTTTAATAAATCCACCGTTATTTGGTCTGTTTTAATCTCTCTTTCTTTCTCACTCACTTGGTTCTCTCTGTTCCTTGTGTCGATTTCGTCAAAACAAAGCGGCATCTTTAATGTTTTCGTTACGTGTGAGTAAAATTACTGCAATGTACCGACACTGGCTGTAAAGAGCAACTTATTAACTTTCATAAAGTGGTGGAATTTCCCCGATAGAGCAAATATGAGCAGAGTTACGGTCATTTAAATTAACGTGATGCGTTCAGCGGCCCTGGGAAACCCAGTCCGTGAAAAGAGCACGTGTCTGGGTAAATCTTGATTTATAGTTACCCTACGCAACAGAAAATTTGAAATTAACAGAATGTACTGTCAACAACAAACCCAGAGTCGCTTAATGATGACGTAACGCCATACGTGTGTCATAAATTAACGTGATGATGTGTTTCTCTGTGGGAACCGAGTTGAGCTGGTGATCACGTCTGTTCTACCGTGCCAGAAAAGGGACAGGGAGTTGGGGATTCCTGCTGTGAGCTTGGAACGGCCCCAGTTGCCAGTGTGAGTACACCCAATGTGTCTTTCCACCTCTCTGCTCTGGTTCAGAACTGGTTCCAGCAACATCCACATTTTACCGTTTCATATCTTCCACCATACTCTCCATTCCTCAACCCTATAGAAGAGTTTTTCTCGGCATGGCGGTGGAAGGTATATGACCTCCGTTTCCAGGCTGAGGAACCCCTCATCCAATCCATGGAGGAGGCCTGTGACCAGATGGAGGTAGCAGCAATGCAAGGGTGGATTCGTCATTCAAGACGTTTCTTTCCAAGGTGTCTTGGTAATGACGACATTGCCTGTGATGTAGATGAAATTCTCTGGCCAGATCCAGCTAGACGAAGAGACGATGTCTATTTTTTTTTTGTCACATTTTGTTTCAGTATTATGAATCTCCATATCAACATTTTGGGTGTGTTGAGAAATAAATGAGTTTCTTCAGTCTGCAACATTGGTCTTGTGTAGTGTTTGGTGAATTTACATTACAGTTTTTCTCAATTGTTTACACACAGAAACTGGTACTTGAGACACAATGACCACAACATGTAACTCATGCACCAACCCCCTGAACCAATTCTGCTAAACACTACACACAATTCTCTGCATTTGGCACAATTTTCATGACATAAATCTTGTTTTCACAAGGAACACACTACCATTCAAATTCTAAAGTTAAGTTGTCCTACTATGCACACTGACTCATCACATGGTTAAACACCTGTCACACAGGTTTACAATTAGCAATCACAGCTTTAGCATAAAAAGGGCAACAGATGAGCTCTGTGTCGGAGCAATGGATACCAACATTGGAAACTGAGGGAGAACCAGAGCCAGAGCCAGAGGAGTGAGAGTAAGAGGAGGAGGACTATTTACAATACTGACCACTTTTTCTGATATTGTCATGTGTGTTTCAGAGAGTCCTTGAGCTAGAGGCTGCAGTGGAGCACCAGTTCGTCTTCATTGATGAGGTTGGATTCAACCTCACAAAAAGACGAAGAAGGGGAAGGAATATGATCGGGCAGCGTGCTATTGTTGAAGTCCCTGGCCAGCGCGGAGGGAACATCACAATGTGTGCAGTGAATACGCACACCATGATACCCTTGGCCCCTACAACACTGCCCTTCTGATCACATTTCTGAACACGCTACACAACACACTCATTCCACCAGAGCAGATAGATGGCCCAGAGCAACTCAGGTACGTTGTAATTTGGAACAACGTAAGTTTCCACCGGGCTGCTCTGGTTCGTAACTGGTTCATTGCCCACCCACGTTTTTTAGTTGTTTATCTCCCTCCATATTCCCCATTCCTAAATCCTATTCAGGATTTTTTTTCTGCCTGGAGATGAAAAGTGTATGACCGAAATCCACAAACGCGTATACCCCTTCTCCAAACTATGGAAGACACATGTAGAGATATAGCAGTTGATACTTTTCATGGCTGGATTTGCCATGCTAGGTGATATTTCCCCTGCTGCTTGGCCAGGGAAAACATTGCTTGTGATGTGGATGAGGTGCTGTGGCCAGACCGAAACAGAAGTAAGTAAGTAGTTTATTTATAAAGCGCTTTTTGCAGATAAAATCACAAAGTGCTGTACAGAGTTGTGGTAAAAGTACAAGTGCAACACAATAGAATAACAAAACAAGAGTGCATAAATATCATAAGAACAGCAACATTAAAGGACAAATAAAAATTAAAATCCAGTTAACTAAAAGCTTTACTGTAAAGTGTAGTCTTCAGCAGTTTTTTAAAAGTGTCCACACAGTTGAGCTCCCTGAGAGACTGGTGCAGGTTATTCCAGAGTCTGGGAGCTACAGCCTGGAACGCCAGGTCTCCTCTGGTTTTAAATTTAGTTTTTGGGGTCTTTAGGAGACCCTGACCTGAAGACCGAAGGCATCGCCCTGATGAGTAGGGGCACAACAAGTCCGAGATATATTTAGGGGCCTGACCATGTAATGCTCGTAACGTGAGAACTAATTTTTTATAATCTATGCGAAACTTAACTGGAAGCCAGTGCAGAGTAGCAAGAATGGGGGTAATATGGGATGTTCTAGAAACACCAGTTAAAAGTCTGGCAGCAGCGTTCTGAACGATCTGGAGTCTGTTTAGGGTCGACTTATTAAAACAAGTAAAAACAGAATTACAGTAGTAGATAGAGATGATATAAATGCGTGTATGACCAGTTCCAGATCTGATTTTGATAATAGATGCCTCACTTTAGAGATATTTCTCAGGTGGTAAAAACAGTTTTTAGTCAATTGACGACAATGTCCCTCCAAAGACATGGACTGATCAAAAACAACCCCAAGGTTTCTGAGGCTGGTTTTAACAGATGAGCCCAGATCACCAAGGGAGTTTTTAATCAGATGGATCTTTTTATCAGGAGCAATGATCAGAGTTTCTGTTTTGTTTGAATTTATCTGGAGAAAATTTGATGACAGCCAGTTTTTGATACAGGATATACAGTCTAAGAACTCTGCTCTCTGGGTCAGAGTTGAATGGATTTCTTACTGTATTTTGGCATTCCTCCAACTTTCTCTCCCGTCAGTCTGCACACACATAACTTCCTCTTCCTCCCGGACATGCAGAGTGTCACTCTTCGTTCCCGGTTTTTTTATGGTTGTCTATCATGAGTTCCACACATAGTCTGGTCGAGTATCCGCTGTTGGGAACGTCAGCTCTTTACGTAGCGCCATTTTCTGTCTCATAAACGCCTTTCCTCTCTTCCTCTGAGCTCTGCGGAGCATGGACGATCTCTCATCCAAAGGTGCGCTGCTACCTCCTACATGTCACCTATTATTTAGCTATCTGGCTCACAGGCTGGGGGTATTTTGTACCCCCCTCCACACCACCCCTCCTCCCGACACGCAGGGATGACCCGTTTGGCCCGGTTAGTTGATGGTTTTATCTCACGATCACAACATTATCAATAATCCACTCAGGTCCACACATGTTCTGTGTTAGTATGTGGAGCTGTGAGCTGCTGGATACGTCACAATATCACTCTGTAGCGCCATAATCTCCCTTTTTCCTGCTTTGCTGGGTAGCATCAGTGGCTAATCTCACATCGAAAGGTGCACTGCTGCCATCTTCTGGGCACAGTTGGTCACTAAAACACCCCACAACTTAGATATTGATGAGGGACCTCCGCCAGGGTGTTTTCTCGTAATCCCCGTGAAAAAACGCAAATGACGAGTGTCTCGTCAATGGCACTGGGAGTTTGGATTTGAAATGACGAGATATCTCGTCAATGGCACTGAGTGAGTTAACGTGAAAAAGTTACTTAGTTCTGTTTTAACAATCTTTTTATCGATGAGTTTGTGTTCATCTGCTCTCTGTCCACGTCCTCAAACAAATAAAGTATAAGCTACCATTTTCATCAAAAATTCTATGACCAATGTGTATTGTGTTCGGGGTTTTGAGTTCATATTTGTAAAGGTCATGCCATACCTTTTGCCTGGGAGCAGGCCTGTTGCCTACACTTGACGGCCAGGCACCAGTGTTTGCAAACATTATGATGACCGTGACCGCCACTCGGAGTCGTCCATCACCTTGTGACTCTTCTTTGAAGCCATTTTCTGACACAAAACAAAACTAAAAAATGCTCAACTTTCAGCAATCCCAAATGTGCAACGAAGGAATAGCACACATAAGCTAATTCATAATTTTTTTGTAAATAATGATTTAACAGCAATGTTAAGGTGTTTGAGCTTAAAGGAGTCCTTTATGCGTGCACATGAACGACACTTTTGTCAGGTCTGATCATCAGCATCCTTTCTCTGAGGAAACACATTATCTATCTTAAAAGCAAGAAAAGTCTGTGTGTGCGTGCGTGTGTGCATGTGTGGAGCAAATATCTCCCCGACGCGGTGCGAGTTTGACCTGAAACTTGGTCAACAGGTTCCAAATACCCCAAGTGTGTGAATCTGTTATTTTGGAGTAATTTGGTCATTTCAAAATGTTTATTTTAATTTTATTTCACTTCTGGACGGCCCCAAAATGAAACCTATTCATCTTTTGACCTCAGAGTGTGAGGAGGGCGCTAGCACACCATCTATATCTATTTCACTGCACAGCTCCTCACCCGAGCAAGAGTCACGTGTGTGGCCAGAGCCAATCGCTGCACACACAGCCAAGCAGACACGGACTGTAAACACACGAGCGATAGGGAAGAAGATAGTTTAGACTGAGACACGTAAGCTCTCTGAATAGATCACTTTCCCAACCCGTTCAATACGCCATCTGGAAAACTGCGGTATCTCTGTGCATGGAAGCTAATCTCTGTCCATTCGGTTCAAAGATAAAAAATTACTCACAAAATGCACCACACAACTCACAAAATGCACCACACAACTCACAAAATGCACCACACACCAATACCCAACCCTTGGGGGGCTGGATGGTGGGGCTGGGGGTGGAGGGGGCCGCCACCTGTGTTACTATGTAGTGGCGTGGGGGCGGCCCTCCCACCTCTAGTTGCCCTACTAATCCCTCCAATTTTAATCGCATCTCAACATGTCACCCCCCGGAGGGTGTATCATCATTTACACCCTCCGGCCTATTACACCACATACACATAAATCCACAGAGGCTGGAGGGGGAGCACCGCTCCCCTCCATCCCCCTTCTTTTAATTACACCCCATACATTCACCAAACACACACATTCACACAGGGGATCGGGAAGTGCCTCTCCATTGGGGAATGGAGAGGCACCATAACAGGGTGGTGGGTTGGTACACATATTTGGGCCTCTCCGGTGGGGGCCTGGCCCCTCTGTTGATGCTGGGCCACTGCATAGAGTAAAAGCACATCAAGATGGTGCGGTCGGGCGTGGCGGTGGGTCTCGGGGGGGCTTTGCCGGGGGCTCTCCTTGCGGGGTCTTTCCGGCTGTGTCGGCGGGTGGGGCGCGGGGGTTGCCTCTCCCCCTTGGGTGTGGCTTGGTGCTTGCTTTGTCTCCTGGTGGCCTGGGGGCGGGCCCCGCGGTGTGCGGGCCCGGGGCGGCCTGCCTCGCCGGTTTGGGGGTGGGTTGTGCTGGGGGGGTGCTGGTGTCCTCGCGGGGGTTGGGGCGGGGTTGCTTGGCGCCTCGGGGGTGATGCTGTTTACTGGGGGGCGGCGCTAGCTGTTCCGGTGGTGGAGGTTGCTGTCGGCCTCCTGGTGGGTCTGTCCTGCCGTTTGCGGACTGGTGGGTGGGTCCGGGGCATCTTTGGCTGGGGGCTGCTGTCCCGCACTTGAATGTGTGCCGTTGGGTGCCTCCGTCCCCCGCGGTGGGGATAGCCGGTTGCTCGCGGGCCGGCGGGGGCGCGCTGCTCCGTGGCTGGCGCTGTCCGGGGGGGGCGGCGGGCCCTGGGCTGCTGGCCGTGGGGCTGTCCGGGGCTGTGCGGTCCTGCTGGGCGTGGCCGGGTCCCGGGCTGGGGTGGGGGATGCGTCCCGGGGGGCTTGCCCGGGGGCTTGCCTTTGGGGGGTCCTGGTCCCGGGGGGTGCTCCTGGGGCCCGGGTGCTTGGCCTGCTGGCCGGGCCGGTCCTGGCGGGGGTCTTTCGGGGCGGGTGTCGCGTGCCGCGCCCTTGCGTACCTACTGGTACGGCCCCGCTTGGGCAGTGCCCCGTGAGGTAGGGTGTCGGGGGCCGGAATAGGGGGCCACATCCGCGGGGCGGTCTGGCTTGGCCTTGGAGGGGGCCCTGGCTTTAAAAAAAAAAAAAAAAGAACTGAAGCTCGTGGCGCGGGCGGCATCAGGGAAGGGTGATCTGGGCGCCGTGGGGGGCTAGGTTGGGGTGCCTGGGGGCCGGCGGGGAGACTCCCAGCGGCCCCCTGGTGCCTTATGCGGCTTGGGGTGTGGTCGTCCTCCCTGGGCGGGCTGCTCCTGGTGCTGCATCCGTTCCGGGTCCTTCTTGGCCTGGGGTCGGGCTCCTGCTGGCTCTGGGCTCGCCGGCAGGTGCCCACTGGCTGCCTGTTCGGCGCGGTTCTGGTCGTCTGCTGGGTGTGGGCTTCGGCTCCTCCGCTGGGGCCTCGGGCAGGGAGTTCTCTGGGCCCTCCCCTCGGGGGGCTGGCGCGGGGGTGGGGTTGGGGGGGCGGGGGGGTCGATGGGGTGGGGGGTCTGGGGGTTGGGGGTGGGATCGGTGGCGTGGTGCGCTGGGTCCTTGGCTCCTTGGGGCTTTCTCGGGTGTTTGGGGGGGCGATGGCTGCCTCTCGGCTTGGGATCTTGGGGGCGTTCGGGGGACTGCTTGGCCGTGGGGTGGTCGCCGGGGGCCCTTAGGCTGCCTGCTCTTGCTGCTGGCCTGACTGCTTCTTCGGGCCCGGGGGCGGCTCTTGGGTTTTGCAGTGGCGGTACTTGGAAATACATTGTCATGGATGCACTGGCCTTGGGCTGTGGGATAACACTCATACTGGGCTCAACCTTAGACACGTTGTTCCAAATACCTGTTTTATGGAATTTCCACTCACCTCTTCCTCTGTTCACAGCCACCACCATTATTCCTAACCACACACTGGTCACCAAACTGGCTTGACAACACAACAATAAACACAATATACACAACCACAATTTCACATCGCATCACTTAAAACTATTCCTCACCCATTCCATATCCTATCTTGTATCCCTCTTCCCTGTTAACTTCCCCACCCCCCTCCAACCCCTCACCTTGGTGTAACACTGCCCTCTCTTTTTTACATCCTCCCTTTAATAAAGTATTTCTTACCCTTCCCTAGGGAGGGCTGGTGACGGTCACAATTATGCAATGAAATAAATAAATTTATTTAATTGCAATAATAAAATATGCATTGCTGTCAAAAGATTGCACTTCTTGTAGTGTTAACCTTCGAAAGCATGTGCAGACAAGGTAAAAAAAAAAAAAAAAAAAAAAAAAAAAAAAAAAAAAAGATAAAAAATTATTTTAGTTTTTTTTAAAAAAGACAGCCGAATTGTGCATAATACTTTAATTTACTTACTCACTCATATTGAGAATGAGGAGTTGTCGTCACGGCCTAGAGCCCCTCCCCCCGATCCTCCCCGCCGCCATGTTGGCATAAGTCCCGCGACAAAACAGATTGTTTACATGTGTTTGTAACGCGGTAGTAGCGGAGGTACTTGCTATTCTGCACTGTTTGACCATGCCTGGAAGTCACTGCTGCGTTAAGAACTGCTCCAATACCTCCCACGATAACCATGGAAGACGGAGGAACAATGGGATACAGTTTTTCAGGTTACCGAAATGGACACAGCATCTAGGAGAGCAAGTGTCTGACATGACGAGGAGACGTCGGATTGCTTGGTTGGCTGCAATTAGAAGAAAGGACCTTACTTTCGATCGCACACCCCCTTGGATGAGAGTGTGTTCTCTGCATTTTCACTCTGGAACGTTCTCTTAAAATGTCTTTATGTAGTTGTGTCTTAAAGCTAGGAAGTGTAGGTTACCTTATGTGATTGTGGACGCTGTAGTGCCTTTGTCTCAGACACACTAAAACACATATGTGAAGAAACTTACTTTTGCCAGTACAACGCTGTTTTTTTTTTTTTTTTTTTTTATTCAGTTTATTTCCGACATGGTTGCATTCACTTTTTTTTTTTTTTTTACATTGTTTTTTTTTTTTTTTTTTTTGTACATGCCGAAAAAGGAGACGAGAGAAGCAGTTTGCTTATCTGGGTCCCGTCCCCTGTTTTACCATCGCAAATTTACATGGGTTTACATGTCTCTCTGGTCAAACATTCTTGAGTTGTTCTGAACAGTCCTTTTTTGTGTATTCTCATCTGTAGTCAGTGTTGTCTTTTTTTTTTTCCTCCTCCTCTCTATCGTTGTTCATGTTGGCCTTGTTCCCTGCCAGACGTTGTTAGCATTCCTCCAGTGCAAGAATAGTTCCTCTTTCGAAGGTGTTTGGAAGTTTTTTTCCCTTTTCATCCATAGTGTCACCACTCAGGAATGTCTCTTTTGGACACACAAGTTTGCAGCTTGTTTTGTCTCTACATCAAGGTTAATCCAGCTGTTGTTAGTTCTATTGGCAGTGTTGTATTTTCCACTGTTAGATTTAATTTGTATGAACACATTATTATATCTTAGTTCATAAGCAAGGTATTCATTTCATTGTACAGGAAAACGTGTTTCTAACGGCACATATGACAATGAACACTTTGAATTTAAATTTAATGTAATCCTTAATCACCCCACCACCTAGCAATTGAAATGAATAAATGACAGACCTTTTTTACTCTTGGTTTCTTTAATTCAGTCTCCGTAAAATAATCACAGTCTGAGTTTTGTTTCCAGTGTTTATATAGATCTGGGTCCATATCCATGATTACCATCAGTAATGTTGTTGTTTAGGTGGATCCTTCGTATTTTCCCGTCTTCCATCGTTTTGATGAGGATTGGTTTTCCGTTCTGTTCTCCCAGTGGTGTGATGTAAATTCTGCAGTTCCTTGTCCACGTCTTTAAAAATCTTTCCTCCTTTTTTTATTTGGCGTGCCTTCCATGCGATGCTTGCATTTTTTTTTGTCAGGCTTTCATTAATAAAAACCTTCGTTTCCTTCAGCTTTCTTCCTTGCTTCAGTAGTTCTCCTTTGAATTTCATATTCGTGAAGGTTATTTTTACAGCTCTGTTATCATTTTTCTTTGGCAGGAGATGGCAGGAGTTGATGTTGTCAGGGTTCAGGATAATGTCCTTTGACTCCAGGTAGTCAATGACCTGTTGTTCAATCGATTTTGTTTCTTCGTCACTCGCGTAACTCCTGGGTTTTATCTTTAGGCCTGTGATGATGACATCTTTCTCTCTTTCCTTTTGTTCCAGCTGTTCAACCCTGGCGTTCAACAATTTTATCTCTTCAGCATTTCTTTCATTCTTTTCTTTCAGTACCTTTGCTTCGCTTTGTAGGTTTTCCAGTGAGTTTTCCAGCGTCTTTTCCAACGACTTTATCTCGGCAGATAGGTTTTGTAGACCCTCGCGTATCATCTCCTTGACCTCTTTCAAACCCAAATTGGGTTCTGAAGGGCCTCCCTGTGGTTTTTTCACCATTTTCCTTCAGTCTTGGGCCCAATTTTTCAGGCTGTTCAGCTGTAGCCAGCTGTAGCCAAGGTCGTGTTATCGGAGCAAATAAAAACACATCTGCTCTCTCCAAAGACCAGAGACTTATGTTTTCACCAGCTGGAGGCTTGTAGATGACCAAGTCCTGGACCCAGCCGCAGCAGAAAGTCGCGTAACTTTCCAGAGACTTCTGGCTTTAGAACTCCTGCATTGTGTAGTAACTTACACCAAAAACTAGGTAATTTACGATGTCCATGTATGTGCACGGAGGTAAAAGGTCCAGGTCTCTGTGCCATTCCGCTGCAGGTAGCTCGTACGGGTCGATGTTGCAAATGTCCACTAGCTTCTCCAAATACCTCTTTTTTGCGCTTGGTATCAGTTTGTCCCTGTAAGGTACCTTTTCTTTCGTCTTCTCTTTTTGCATTGCTTTTCTTCTTTTTCCTTGTCGTATTCAGAATCAGAATCAGAATCAGAAATGTTTTATTTGCCATGTACAGTTTTAAGGACGGTACAAGGAATTTGACTTGGTGGTTGGTGCACAAAACAAACAACAAAAAGAAATAGAAACAGTGGGTGACTTGGGGTGTGTTCATGTGGATGGTGGCAGAGGGAAAGAAGCTGTTTTTGTGTCTAGAGGTTCTGGTCCTGATGGACCGAAACCTCCTACCAGAAGGGAGAGATTGAAACAGTTTATGACCGGGGTGGGAGGGGTCGGCCACAATCTTTCCTGCACGCCTCAAAATCCTGGAGGCATACAGGTCCTGGAGGGAGGGCAGATTGCAGCCGATGACCTTCTCTGCAGAGTGGATGATACGCTGCAGTCTGGCCTTGTCCTTGGCCGTAGCTGCAGCATACCAAATGGTGATGGAGGAGCAGAGGATGGACTGATGATGATGGAGCTGTAGAAGTTCACCATCATCTTTGTTGGCAAATGTAAATGCGCAAAAAGTAAAGCTCTGGCAAATGCGTGAAATTCTGGGGGCGTCTACCACCATCATGGCTGACGGGCTCAGACCCCCCCCAAAAAACAACCCAACTCACCACGTGACTCCTCACTCTCAATAGTTTGGAGCTTTACGATTTGTTTTGCGCAGTTTTGTTACTTTTCTGATTGGCGCTACAATGTCTATGGAGTTTGGTTATCAGCGTCTCAAACATTTCACGGGAACACACACACACAAAGTATTTATTTATTTATAATAAAAATAAAAATAGAGACACACACACAGTATTATACTATCTCTATCTATTTGTACTACTATCGTATTATTAGGGTCCGATGTCCCAGAATGGGACAGAGGAACCTATTGTTTTCGCTTTTATTTCCTATTATTATTATACCCCGCCTACCTTTGATCGCTAATTCGACCCCCTGAAAATGCCCGAAAACTCACCGAAATTTGCACGCACCTCAGGCCTGGCGAAAAATTTGATAATTCGGTGTTTCGCCGCCAAAACAAACGATGGAACCACACGACCGCCAGGTCTGACCGATTTGCACGAAAATCGCCAAACGTAGTCTTCGCCCCAGAATGAGCAAAAAGTTACATTGTGACCCCGCCCAAAACCAAACAGGAAGTCAGCCATCTTGGGTCAAAGGTCAAAAATGGCGTTTCGCCCTCGAAACGCATTTGCGCGAACTAGTCTGAGGGGATTTATCCGATTCGCTAAAAACACCACATAGGACCCATTGAAGATGAAAAGTTATCGAAAGAATTTTCGTATCTGTCACGGTTTGGTTGTGGCGCCGCCACAAAAATGCAATGCTAATTTTCGTTAGTACGCAAAAAATTCCAAATCTCCATAACTCTGACACACAAACTTCGATCAGCTTCAAATTTCACTGCTTTGAAACATTTCCAATCATGCCTTGTGTTTTCGACCGGTGTCATTTAAGGTCATGTACACGGTTAGCATTTACAGGACGCCGTTCTAGGAAAAAGCTTATAACTCTAGAATGCAAAGTTCAAACTGCTTCATATTTGATACACATGATGACCGTACAGCCATAAACAAAACTCGAGAACCAATTTACCCATAATGCCTTGCGTTCTCAGAGGGCGCCGCTTCTGTGGTCGTCCTACACGAGCAGCTGTAGACGATATGTCGTGTTGACTTCAAAACACTGTAGGATGAACCTACACAGAGGGTAGCAAATTGCTATGGAAGAAAAAACAGGCTGTGATCAGTGGGAGGGGCCTATAATGACACGGGAGAATCCTTCGCCATCAGCACACTATAATAGGAAAATGCTTATAACGCTTCCATGCAAAGTTCAAACTGCTTCATATTTGATACACACGATGATTGTCCATCCATAAACAACGCTCGATGACCAAATTACCCATCATGGCCAGTGGGAGGGGCCTATAATGACACACAAAAATCCCTCGCCATAACTACGCCGTTATACGAAAACGCTTATAACTCTAGATTGCAAAGTTCAAACTGCTTCATATTTGATACACACGATCACTGTCCAGAGCTAAACAACAAACGATAACCAATTTACCCACAATGCCTTGCGTTCTCAGAGGGCGCCGCTTCTGTGGTCGTCCTACACGAGCAGCTGTAGCGGAGAGACGATATGTCGCGTTGACTTCAAAACACTGTAGGAAGAACCTACACAGAGGGGAGCACATTCCTATTGAAGAAACAACAGACTGTGGCCAGTGGGAGGGGCCTATAATCACACAGGAAAATCCTTTGCCATAACTACGCCGTTATACGAAAACGCTTACAACTCCAGAATGCAATGCAAAGTTCAAACTGCTTCATATTTGATACACACGATGATTGTCCATCCATAAACAATGCTCGATGACCAAATTACCCATCATGGCCAATGGGAGGGGCCTATAATCACACAGGAAAATCCTTCACCATAACTACGCTGTTATACGAAAACGCTTGCAACTCCAGAATGCAAAGTTCAAAGTGCTTCATATTTGATACACATGATGACCGTACAGCCCCAAACAACAAACGATAACCAAAAACACCCACAATGCCTTGCGCTCTCAGAGGGCGCCGCTTCTTGGGCCGTCCTACGCCAGCAGCTCTAGCGGCAAGACGACATGTCGTGTTGACTTCAAAACACTGTAGGATGAATCTTATTAGATGGAAGCACATTGCTATGGCAAATAGAGCAGGCTGTGAAAAGTGGAAGGGGCCTATCATGACACAGGAAAATACTTCGCCATAACTACGCCGTTATACGAAAACGCTTACAACTCCAGGCCAATTCCCAAATCCCCAACAGTGGTATACGTGACCGTGGGTTACTGCCCCCGGCCGCTTCATTGGACCCTATGACGCCGCTCGTGGCTTTAATTATTATTGCTATTACTTAATTATTTGATGTTGTTATTGTTTTTATTGTATTATAGTTACTGGATTTTCATTATATTATTTTGTTATTGTTATTGTATGAAAGTTATTGCTATTCTTTTAAATACCATTATATTCTTTTTCATGATTAATATTTTTTATTATAGTTACTAGTGTTCTCATTGTATTATTAGCATTGCTATATTATCATTACAATACCTTATAATTATTTAAAATTGTTTATTATTAATATTGTTTTTAGTGCATTATTATATTATTTTGTTATTGCAATTATTACCGTTAATATCATTACAACATTACTTTTATTACTATTACTACTTTAACTAATAATATTATATCCCTATAAACATTATTTATTATATTTTACTTTTCCCAAAATGCTATCTCAACACACTGGCTAGATAGCTTAAGCCATACCTTAGCTTGCATCAGTGACCTTGAGCTTGGTGACCGGTGGTAGCTAACATATTTTACTTTTGCTGAGTCACCAAAAGAATTCCATAACAATATACCCAAACAAATTCATACATCTGCCGTAGCCCAGGATCTAACCAGGGAGCCTTTGATCTTTAGTCTAAAGCTCTCCCAACAGAGCTATTCCAGCACAAAAATATATAAAAAAAAATCCAAAAATAAATAAATAAATAATGTTGTAATAACTATAAGATTGCACACCACAAATAGATTATTCACCATGTCATGAGTAATTTTTAAGAACTCAGACGAAACGCAACTCACTGGCTAGATTGCTTCAGTGGTTCCTTGGCTAGCATCAGTGACCGTGAGCTTGTTGACCGGTGGTAGCTAATGCATTTTACTTTTGCTGAGTCATCAGCACAACTCTTTTGTAGAAAACGATGGCATATCTGCCACAACCCGGGATCGAACCAGGGACCTTTTGATCTTCAGTCTAACGCTCTCCCAACTGAGCTATTCCGGCACAAACGGCCGGTAGAAATGTTTGAAAAAAAATATTTTATTAAACTGTGAAAAGGGACACATCAGAGAGTTGAGTCACCGTGTCATAAGTAATTTTTGAAAACTCAGACAAAATGCTATCTCAACACACTGGCTAGATAACTTGAGTGGTACCTTAGCTTGCATCAGTGACCTTGAGCTTGTTGACCAGTGGTAGCTAATTTATTTTACTTTTTTCTGAGTCATCAAAAGAATTCCATAACAATATACCCAAACAATTTCATTCATCTGCCGTAGCCCAGGATCTAACCAGGGAGCCTTTGATCTTTAGTCTAAAGCTCTCCCAACAGAGCTATTCCAGCACAAAAATCTAAAAAAAATGCAAAAAAAAAAATTTAAAAAAAAAAATGTTGTAATAACTATAAGATGGCACAACACAAATTGATTATTCACTGTGTCATGAGTAATTTTTAAGAACTCAGACGAAATGCAACTCAACTCACTGGCTGGATTGCTTCAGTGAGCTTGGTTACTAAAGCTTGCTAATGCATTTTACTTTTGCCAAAATGCTATCTCAACACACTGGCTAGATAACTTAAGTGGTACCTTAGCTTGCATCAGTGACCTTGCGCTTGGTGACCGGTGGTGGTAATGTATTTTACTATTGCTGAGTCATCAACAGAATTTCATAACAATATACCCAAACAAATTCATACATCTGCCGCAGCCCAGGATCTAACCAGGGAGCTTTTGATCTTTAGTTTTAAAGCTCTCCTAATTGAGCTATTCCAGCACAAAAATCTAAAAAAAAATTTAAAAAATGAAATAAAAAATGTTGTAATAACTATAAGATTGCACACCACAATTAGATTATTTACCGTGTCATGAGTAAATTTTAAGAACTCAGGTGAAACGCAACTCACTGGCTAGATTGCTTCAGTGGTTCCTTGGCTAGCATCAGTGAACTTGAGCTTGTTGACCGGTGGTAGCTAATGCATTTTACTTTTGCTGAGTCATCAGCACAACTCTTTTGCAGAAAACGATGGCATATCTGCCGCAACCCGGGATCGAACCAGGGACCTTTAGATCTTCAGTCTAACGTTCTCCCAACTGAGCTATTCTGGCACAAATGGACTGTAGAAATGTTTGAAAAAAAATATTTTATTAAACTGTGAAAAGGGATACATCAGAGAGTTGAGTCACCATGTCATAAGTAATTTTTGAAAACTCAGACAAAATGCTATCTCAACACACTGGCTAGATTACTTGAGTGGTACCTTAGCTTGCATCAGTGACCTTCAGCTTGTTGACCGGTGGTGGCTAATTTATTTTACTTTTTTCTGAGTCATCAAAAGAATTCCATAACAATATACCCAAACAATTTCATTCATCTGCCGTAGCCCAGGATCTAACCAGGGAGCCTTTGATCTTTAGTCTAAAGCTCTCCCAACAGAGCTATTCCAGCACAAAAATCTAAAAAAAAAAATCCAAAAAGAAATCAATAAATAATGTTGTAATAACTATAAGATGGCACACCACAAATAGATTATTCACCGTGACATGAGTCATTTTTAAGAACTCAGACGAAACGCAACTCACTGGCTAGATTGCTTCAGTGGTTCCTTGGCTAGCATCAGTGACCTTGAGCTTGTTGACCGGTGGTAGCTAATGCATTTTACTTTTGCTGAGTCATCAGCACAACTCTTTTGCAGAAAACGATGGCATATCTGCCGCAACCCGGGATCGAACCAGGGACCTTTAGATCTTCAGTCTAACGCTCTCCCAACTGAGCTATTCCGGCACAAACGGATGGTAGAAATGTTTGAAAAAATATATTTTATTAAACTGAGAAAAGGGACACATCAGAGAGTTGAGTCACCGTGTCATAAGTAATTTTTGAAAACTCAGACAAAATGCTATCTCAACACACTGGCTAGATAACTTGATTGGTACCTTAGCTTGCATCAGTGACCTTGAGCTTGTTGACCAGTGGTGGCTAATTTATTTTACTTTTTTCTGAGTCATCAAAAGAATTCCATAACAATATACCCAAACAATTTCATTCATCTGCCGTAGCCCAGGATCTAACCAGGGAGCCTTTGATCTTTAGTCTAAAGCTCTCCCAACAGAGCTATTCCAGCAAAAAAATCTAAAAAAAATGCAAAAAAAAAAATTTTTTAAAAAAAATGTTGTAATAACTATAAGATGGCACAACACAAATTGATTATTTACTGTGTCATGAGTAATTTTTAAGAACTCAGACGAAATGCAACTCAACTCACTGGCTGGATTGCTTCAGTGAGCTTGGTTACTAAAGCTTGCGAATGCATTTTACTTTTGCCAAAATGCTATCTCAACACACTGGCTAGATAGCTTAAGTGGTACCTTAGCTTGCATCAGTGACCTTGCGCTTGGTGACCGGTGGTGGTAATGTATTTTACTATTGCTGAGTCATCAACAGAATTCCATAACAATATACCCAAACAAATTCATACATCTGCCGCAGCCCAGGATCTAACCAGGGAGCCTTTGATCTTTAGTCTAAAGCTCTCCTAATTGAGCTATTCCAGCACAAAAATCTAAAAAAAATTTAAAAAATGAAATAAAAAATGTTGTAATAACTATAAGATTGCACACCACAATTAGATTATTTACCGTGTCATGAGTAAATTTTAAGAACTCAAGTGAAACGCAACTCACTGGCTAGATTGCTTCAGTGGTTCCTTGGCTAGCATCAGTGAACTTGAGCTTGTTGACCGGTGGTAGCTAATAGTGTTGGGGTGGTCAAGACCGGTCTTGGTCTCGAGACCGGTCTCGAGACCAAATTTTAAAGGTCTTGGTCTTGTCTCGGTCTCTGAAGCATTTTGACTCGGTCTTGTCTTGGACTCGGGCTGCCCGGACTCGGGATTTTCCGTCAAGACCGTTCGAGACCAGCACTAATTCCTGCTATTTTTAACCTTTTTTATAATGTGATAATAACACGGAGAAGAACGGGATAAAACAATCCTTTAGTCATTATTTAATCCACCCCGTATAATGACCGCAACCTTCCTTAATGTGACTGTGTGTGTGTGTGTGTGTGTGTGTGTGTGTGTGTGTGTGTGTGTGTGTGTGTGTGTGTGTGTGGCTGCGGTGTCAGTTTGGACCGCGGAGCAGAAGGTAGATATGAACTAATCACCGGTAAAAATCCCAGTAAAACTCCAGAAAACAATCACCAGTAATAAATATTATCTCCCTGGTAAAGACAGTAGCTCTAACAACTGGTAAAATGATAAACTGATGATATTACAGCCTGTGAAGGATGGATAGGTGACGCACTTACTCTGCTTCTGGGTCCTAGTGCCAGCCGAGCGGTGAAGCCTGTTCCTTTTACCGTGTGTACTGAGGTCCGTGTGTGTTTAATAAGTCCTTGTGTGTCCGTGTGAAAGTCTGAATGTTTATGCATCTGTCCATCCACTCTTTTCATTATATCCATGTCTTTTAAGGTTTTATTACATAATATCTGCTGTAGTCCGGGCCGCCGCCATCTTGGATTATGTCGTCACCAGCGCGTCATCGCCGCGCATCACAGAATGAGTCAAATAACTATAAAGAGGTCTTATATTAGTCTATTATCTTTTAAAGTGGTGTTTTTTTTTGTGTCTTTAGACTCCAATTACATGTATGTATACAATATGTTCCCCACAATATAAACAGGTTCACAATATAATTAATTTTTATAGTTTCTGTTTCCAGAATAATAATAATAATTCTCAACAAGAACTATTGATTAATTTGTTACATGAATGTTCCAGGGTTTGTTTGTTTTATTTAGTTTCACATCTACCTGTAGCTCTATGTTTTTTACACTGATGACAACTTGTTTTTAGTTTTATTTCAGAAAGTTTCACTTTTACAGTTACAGTTGGAAACCTTTGTTAATTGAATATCCTAGTTACATTACAGCAACCAAATTAAACTATATCAACTAAGTGAATTAATAAAAATGGCCTGTGTAAAGGCTTTTTCAAACTAAAAAATTATCTTGTGAAATCTGTGACCTGTTAAACCTGAACAACTGAAAGAATCAGAATCAAGAATCATTATTTCTTGGCAGAAATGCTTTTAAACACTTGCTGTACATTCAGCTGACATAAAAATCTTGTTTTCAAATATGTAGAATAATTGTGAATTTATCAGTAGTAGTAGTAGTTTTAATATTTTAGTTAATTTTTTGCAAGCACCTTTTTTGTCCGTCAAATGTATTTAAAATAAACTAAAATTAAAGAGAGATGTTATTTAACTGTTGAACCATGTCATAATTTTATTTATTTATATATTTTTTTAAATTGAAAAAAAAATGTTTATGGTCTTGGTCTCGGCTCCCGAAAGTCTTGGTCTTGTCTTGCTCTCGGTGCATTCTGGTCTCGGATAGTGCGGTCTTGAACACAACACTAGTAGCTAATGCATTTTACTTTTGCTGAGTCATCAGCACAACTCTTTTGCAGAAAACGATGGCATATCTGCCGCAACCCGGGATCGAACCAGGGACCTTTAGATCTTCAGTCTAACGCTCTCCCAACTGAGCTATTCTGGCACAAATGGACTGTAGAAATGTTTGAAAAAAAATATTTTATTAAACTGTGAAAAGGGATACATCAGAGAGTTGAGTCACCATGTCATAAGTAATTTTTGAAAACTCAGACAAAATGCTATCTCAACACACTGGCTAGATTACTTGAGTGGTACCTTAGCTTGCATCAGTGACCTTGCGCTTGGTGACCGGTGGTGGTAATGTATTTTACTATTGCTGAGTGTTATGGTCAATTATTATATTCATCATCATATCGTCAAATGTATGTTCATGTGTACAATTTGTCATGTTTTAATACATGACGACTCCATTACTCATTACACTTTTGAACATCTGATTAAACAGTACAGATCGTATTATTCTCAGTGCAGCACAGTCTCTGCCAAGGCCAGAATCTCTGCTCACATGCAGACATACACTGACGCACACACTTATCAAGACAGATAAAGACTGGAGCCAAACCTTCTCATAACATCTTCATCATCCTCCAACATTTCCACTATGGGCATCTGACTCCCTCCCTTTTGTCTCTCACTGTTGGGACCTTTTCTTATCTGTATAAAAAGCTTAAGCTTTGAAACTGTTGGAGCGGGGCGCGGCACTTCCTTCGGACGTCCGCCTGGACGGACGCTAATTTTGTTTCACTTTGTTCCATCTTGTACCTTTTTACTTAGCAATAGAATAAACTTTTTATATAAAATCATCAATGCTTCTCCTGGATTCCATCATTCAACCAGAGCAATGAATCATGTCACTAAATGAGGTCAACCGTAAATTCTGCCGTAACAATTGGCGTCGACGAACTGAATCCATCTTCTGCTCTGTGGGGCGTCGATCGTGGACCAGCACTGGGTCGACACATTTGAAGCCCCGGGGCTGGCCCGCGGTGGTCCGCCCTCGGACAGAGACTGGAACACGAACCATCGGTTGAACCTCAAACACCAATTCGGACTAAGGTAAAGCTGCCTTTATAAACATATATGTATAAATTTTCATTTACATATATATATATTCGCTCTGTGTTGATTTTTTTTTTGGAACCAGTCAAGCATTGTATTGATTTTCAGCTTTGAGCTTTGATTTTGATCCTCAGCTGTTCTGTGTTTTGACGCAGTGAATAGCCATGAGAAGGGCTCAAATGGTTGAGGTTCTATGCTTTTTAATGCTGTAGGTTCTCTCTGGTTTTCTTCGGGCTCGGATATTTTGTTTAGGCATAAAATACGGCTGGTCATTATTTACTTTGGTTTTGTTCGGACACCCACAGCCTGTGAGGTCCTGACCATAGATAGACGGGCAACCAAAGTTTCCAAAACATCCCAGCGGTGTCATGATCTGAGTTCACCTCTGTACCGAAAGCAAAATAGATTAAAACCCCGAACCTAACCTAAATTGTGTTTCTGTGAATCAAACAGATGAACAACCCAATAAACAAATAATATATGCATACGCATATACAATCTTGGTATGATGTGAACTCGGATCATGCTTTCAGGCGAGTTTTACTTTTTTTTATCTTTGTTTTTATTTTGTTTAAACGTGGAATCAGATTTCTCCCTTTGGCTTGGCTTTAATGCTTTCATTTGGACGAGTGTCAGCTTTTGAGAAAGGGAGAGAAAGACAGAGAGCCAAACACACACACGTCGCTGCTGTGTTTTTCTTTTTTTTGGACGTGTGACCACACACACACACACACACACACACACACACACACACACACACACACACACACACACACAGAGAGAGAGAGAAAGGGAGAGAGAGAGAGCACACACACAGGCACGCGCACGGGCGCACGCACACGCACAGCCACACCCATCCCAAGAGAGAGGTGTCGCCCCTCACTGGCCAGTTTAGTGCACTACACACTTGTGACACAACATTGTGATTTCTCACCTCTCCTGTGCCTACAGAATAGTGCCATTACACACAGACACTATTTTTATTTTATTTTGATTTCATGTTTGATGGGCAACACACACACACACACAGATGAATACAGTATTTCATTTTATTTTATTTTAATATTACTGTTACCATCATTATCATTATCATTTTTTATTATTTAAATTGTTAGTTTCTGTTGGCTTTGTGGTTGTCCCCTGAAGAAACGACATCTTCAATGAAAGAATGAAATCACCTTCAACTCTTACGCTAATGGAATGTCAACATCATTCAAAGGACCAAGCATCAGAAGGAAATGGACAATCAAAGGTGTGTGACCTTTCAGGACTCAAGGACTCAACTCCCATTCAGCAAAGCAATGCTGAAATAACTCGCTCAGTCCCAAGTCAACTCTTCATCGTCTATGAATGGGCCGCATGCCAATGCCCCATCATCAAAGACTGAGAACCTGTGGGCGTCGGAGTGGACACTCCCCCCACCAATGAGTTGCGAGTTAAACGCCACGACTACTGCCTGAATGATGGGCAGCAACTGCAGACTGGTCACACGTCTGCTGGAAATCTTCACCAAAAAGACACTGTTTCAAAAGCCACAAGGATACCAAGCAACAAGAAGTCCACCACAGCCTTTGGTGGTAGTGCTAAATCACTTTAGCCTTGAACTTTGGCATGGAGGGGGACAACTAGCAAATAGCCAACAAGCTTCTCCTTCGCACAATACTAACCCCTCTATCTTCTGACTGTGCACTAGATTATTTTGTTTTCATTTATTCTCTCACACGCAGACAGACCAGACATACAGTCACACACCCACATTCACAACTATGAGAAACACAGGACCACCAGAACTTCACACAGAACCCTTCTGTTTGCCACATGAGATCAAGTGTGCCCATCATTTATCTTTGCTTTTATTCATTATGTTGCTCATTTATTTACACTGCTTTGGCCTTTATGAGAAAACAACAAACAAAGGGGAAGAAAATAGTGTTACTGATAAGGTTGTTTTTGTTTGCTTTTCTTTCATTTATTTTCTTGATTGAGGGGAGGCCCCCCACAATGCAAGATATGGTTACATCCGCTGAAGACAGAGCCCTCTGTTGCCTCAGCTTTTGGAGCTGAAGTTTTAATTTTTATTGGCCATGATTTTTTTGAGCTCACACGTTTTTCTCCTTTGTTATTTCTGAACGATTCTTCTTTTTCTCTTTTGTTTTTACTCAATTTCAGGAAAATTGAGACAGAGATTGAGGACTGCAGCCTCAACAAGTTTAAATTTTGACATTTTTTTGACCGATACCCTCGTAAACAATCTGTACCTTACCCTTTTTGAAGCTGCTTGCGACAGACAGCCTAGTTCAACATTCATTGTTTTCATTTTGCGCGCCTCCCCCTTAACCGCGTCGGACTGTCTGGCCGGCCCAAAGCCACTCGACAGCATGGGGGGGGGTACCAAATTTTTCCTGAGAAAAAAATGTCCCATTAGTTGCTATGAGTACATAGGCAATTACTTTTCAAACAAGAAGTCCTGGTTTAATGTGCAGAAAAAGGATAAACCTTGCTAGGGAAAGCACTCTTCGGGGGATAGCAGTCCACCTGATTTGATACATGCTTGGTAACCGAATACCGTTCTGAACAAATTTCTACGTTCCCTTAGAGTGAGGGTTATTAGAGGTTGCGTGCTCCGTCCAATCTTAGAGGTGCCCAATAAAAGTCCTGACAGTTGTGCGATGTTTTCCTTCAATTTGGTACTGTTGTGAATTATCTCCCAAACTCTTATTTTCAAGAGCGGTGGTTGAGCCCCGCTGATTCAGAGATTCTTTTTATATCTTTGGAGACGGACGGCGGGTGAGTTTCCTTCAGGTTTGGTACCGGAGGTTGTGTTTTCCTTCAGTTTGGTACTGTTGTGAATTATTCTCCCAAACTCTTATTTTCAAGAGCGGTGGTTGAGCCCTGCTGATTCAGAGATTCTTTTTTACATTTCTGGAGACGGACGGCGGGTGAATTTCCCGCGGTTTGGTACCGCGGTTGAGTTTGTTGAGTTAGACACGGCTGTGCTATTCCTGCCTGATCAGCAGATGAGCAGACTGTCAGTACCACGGGCGATAATCTAAGACTCCGCAAAGGCGGAAGTAAAAAGGAGCGTACCTCTTAGTAATCAGATGATACCAGTGAAAAGCAATTAATTAACACTAAAAGGTTGCCAAGCATGGGGGGGCAATAAGAGCTCATTGACCCCGAGAGACGAGGTGGACTGGCTATCGCCGCTGGTGGGTTAGATGAGACCTATATTCTACTTAGACACTATGCAGCAAAACCTTGTGAATGCATGGACGTGAAAATTGAGGCATGAACGTGTGCGGTGTATGAATGACTGAATGATGACACGTTACGTATGCCTGAGAGCGTTGTGAGTGCGAATGTGCCGTGGACGTGTCATTGAGTGATTGACCGATGAATGGCTGTTTGACTACACATGTTCCTCTGTTTCACCTTCCTTTCCTCCTGGGTTTTGATGCACTAGATCTTCTCCCTGTTTTTGCCAATTATGTAGTGGGGTGTTCAGAAAACACTGCTGCTTGTTAAAAGAACTATGGTTTTAGGCCTTGGGCCTTCTAAAAAGTTTACCAGGTTTTAAAGGGTTTTTTCTGGGTGTTTAAAAACACCAAACGACGTTTTTATATATGATACCACTTTCAGTGGAATGACTGGCTTTGACCTTGACTGACCTTACTGTTCATGTTCAGTGTCCATGTTTTTTGTTGTTATATGTGTATACTCGTTGTGGTGTGCACTTGTCTACGTCTTCGTCTTAGTTGTTGTTATTATGTAGCTTTTTCCAAAATACAGGTCGCTGTAAGGAGACGAATCAGATCCAACTAAAGAAAAGAGATATTTTAAATTATCCAGTTAAGTCTTAATGGTTTCCTCTCTTTCTGTTTCTGAGTGTTTCCTAACAGAATGCCACCGCCTTCTCGACTCCGATCCTTCCTCTTCGCCGCCATGCCTGGTCACTGCTTCTTATGATGAAGGATGAGAATTAAAGGGAAGTATTGTCCATAACTGTAACTGGGAAGCAAAGGGGAAATAGATTGAAATAGACACGTGACAATATGACATATTGTGGATGTTCTAACATAATATCTATTCCAGAGACTACAGCGACTTCCAATCCAACTGCAAAAGTGGGGACAGATCTTCAAATTTCCAAAAGGAGCGTACAGTTGACCCTGGCTTTGACCTTTATGGCTGAGGAGAAGGAGGTCGAGGAGGTTGGAGGGCACAAAGGCAGGCGGACACAAGAGAGAGGAAAACGGAGACACATCCAAAATGATCAGATAAGTGATTTTCCAATGATATTTATCATATGGTTTTAAGAATCCAAATGTATTCTTATGTAAAAAAGGGAAGGGAGGGGCCAACGTCCCTCTGATTTTTGATTTATATTTTATCATAGGAAAATAATATACCCCAAAACCCTCCAACCATTTTCTTCTTGTTCCAACAGCACTTAGCGTGCAAGACCATAAAACACCTTCACTGGGTTTAGACACGTTTAAGGGAAAAATTAAGTGTTCTCAACATTGGGTTGGTGGCCCAATCTGGGTCGCCTGAGATTTAAAAAGGGTCCTCCTGAAATTCTTGATAATTGATTGAAATAAGAGATAGTTTAAAGTTAAGTAACTTCCAAGCATTTAAGGAAGCTCTCCAAACCGTGCTGGGGCTCGTCACCCCTACGAATGGGATAAATACAGAGAGCAAAAGACAATATGATTGTTCGACTCAACTTAACTTTAATTCTGTCTAACCTTAAAGGGCCAATAATCTTGCTAAACTCTGGTTCAGACACAGAATAGGAGACACTTTTGCCACCAATTGACCTTCAAAATTAAGTAAATTACATCTCAAATAATAATTATGAGGGAAATGAATGAAATAAATGAACTGACAAATTCAGCTCTATAAAAGAATTAGGCTATGTGAATAGGTGTGGAGTGTTAACACTATTCAGAATAAATAAAGGATAGAATAAGATTTCTCCTTCACAAATAAGAGATAGCAACGAAAAATGAAACAAACAATTTAAATAAATAAATAACATTATTTATTTATTTGGTTAAACTCATTTAGCCTTCTCACATCTCCATGTCTCCCAATTGTATGTATTCATCTTGAGAAGACATGTAATCACACTCCACACTTCTCCGTCTGACTTGCATGTCCTTCTCCGTCCGACTTGCATGTCCTTGTAAACAGTGGTTCTAAAATTGCTTCTCACCAGGTAAGTAGATGTACCACAGATAATCACTGCAACTCCAGCTATGCTTCTTCTTACTCCAGGAAAAGAAAATTGAATTAATACTTCCTGCTTTTCTTTCAGCCTCATATTTTCCCACTCGCGTGCGAATGGGCTACAGAGCTAGCATGGCTAAAAGCTCACTAACCCACACCTAACCATTGTGTGATTGTGCAGCAGCACCTTTTAGGATCTGAAAAGCTCTCAGATCCTGACCTCTGACCTGTCTCTGCCTTCCTGGCCATACTAACTATTCATTTAGTTAGTTAACTAAACCTAACACCCCTAAACTTCTATTCTATTCTATTCTATTCTATTCTATTCTATTCTATTTTATTCTATTTTATTTTATTTTATTTTATTTTATTTTATTTCATTTCGTTTTATTTTATTTTGTTTTGTTTTGTTCTGTTTTGTTTTTCCCCCCCCCCTTTTTTTCTGTCCAGGTACCAGCTAAAGCCTACCAGGTACCAGGTACCAGCTAAAGCCTCAGTAGTGGGATCGCGCCTGTGTTCAGGTACCAGCCAATCCCAAGAGTTCTGTTTCGGTGTTTTTCCCCCTCTTCTGTTCAGGTACCTTCCGATCCCAAGAGAGGTTGCCAGGTGTGTGGAGACTACCCTTCCTCAGACAACAACCAATCATCTACAACGCCGACCGGAAACGAACGACCCACACGGCAGTGAAGGTCGCGGAGCAGGCAACATGGATCCAAGATGATTGCCGACACCAGCTGATGCTGAGACGGAGGCTGACCGAACAATGAAGGGGGAACCGACAAGGCCACTGAGACACACACAAGAAAACGCTCTAGAACAAGGGCCTAGCTTTGTTTATAAGCCACACCAAATGCTCATAGCTAGGTTGAGGGAGGACAACCTCACACCTAGCTGCAGGAATACAGTCATAAACCCTTCTGCTACGATTGAGGAAAATACTCAAGGTTCTTCACTCATGATGCCGCCAATCAAGTGCAGTGATTCTAACCATGGCTATTGGTTACCCCAGTTACCACTGAACTCAGCCGATGAAGACGAGTGATGTCCTTGATGCAAATGATGATTTTTGCTTATCTAGATGTAATAAAGGATGATTTTTGATGATTCATGCCATTGATAATAATGATGAAGTTTTTTTTAAGGTTTATTTCCACATTTTTCTTGATATATCTATATCCAGGCCTCACAAAAGAAGAATATATCCAATGTATGACAATAACGATGCTAATGGTTAACCCTGACAGACAGCAAAGGTGGAATATAATAATTTTGTTTCTTGATTTGGTCGTTGATGCGACCAAAAGTGGGGAATGTTATGGTCAATTATTATATTCATCATCATATCGTCAAATGTATGTTCATGTATACAATTTGTCATGTTTTAATACATGACGACTCCATTACTCATTACACTTTTGAACATCTGATTAAACAGTACAGATCGTATTATTCTCAGTGCAGCACAGTCTCTGCCAAGGCCAGAATCTCTGCTCACATGCAGACATACACTGACGCACACACTTATCAAGACAGATAAAGACTGGAGCCAAACCTTCTCATAACATCTTCATCATCCTCCAACATTTCCACTATGGGCATCTGACTCCCTCCCTTTTGTCTCTCACTGTTGGGACCTTTTCTTATCTGTATAAAAAGCTTAAGCTTTGAAACTGTTGGAGCGGGGCGCGGCACTTCCTTCGGACGTCCGCCTGGACGGACGCTAATTTTGTTTCACTTTGTTCCATCTTGTACCTTTTTACTTAGCAATAGAATAAACTTTTTATATAAAATCATCAATGCTTCTCCTGGATTCCATCATTCAACCAGAGCAATGAATCATGTCACTAAATGAGGTCAACCGTAAATTCTGCCGTAACATGAGTCATCAACAGAATTCCATAACAATATACCCAAACAAATTCATACATCTGCCGCAGCCCAGGATCTAACCAGGGAGCCTTTGATCTTTAGTCTAAAGCTCTCCTAATTGAGCTATTCCAGCACAAAAATCTAAAAAAAAATTAAAAAAATAAAATAAAAAATGTTGTAATAACTATAAGATGGCACACCACAATTAGATTATTCACCGTGTCATGAGTAAATTTTAAGAACTCAGGCGAAACGCAACTCACTGGCTAGATTGCTTCAGTGGTTCCTTGGCTAGCATCAGTGACCTTGAGCTTGTTGACCGGTGGTAGCTAATGCGTTTTACTTTTGCTGAGTCATCAGCACAACTCTTTTGCAGAAAACGATGGCATATCTGCCGCAACCCGGGATCGAACCAGGGACCTTTATATCTTCAGTCTAACGCTCTCCCAACTGAGCTATTCCGGCACAAACGGCCAGTAGAAATGTTTGAAAAAAAATGTTTTATTAAACTGTGAAAAGGGACACATCAGAGAGTTGAGTCACCGTGTCATAAGTAATTTTTGAAAACTCAGACAAAATGCTATCTCAACACACTGGCTAGATAACTTGAGTGGTACCTTAGCTTGCATCAGTGACCTTGAGCTTGTTGACCGGTGGTGGCTAATTTATTTTACTTTTTTCTGAGTCATCAAAAGAATTCCATAACAATATACCCAAACAAATTCATACATCTGCCGTAGCCCAGGATCTAACCAGGGAGCCTTTGATCTTTAGTCTAAAGCTCTCCCAACAGAGCTATTCCAGCACAAAAATCTAAAAAAAAAAAAATCCAAAAATAAATCAATAAATAATGTTGTAATAACTATAAGATTGCACACCACAAATAGATTATTCACCGTGTCATGAGTAATTTTTAAGAACTCAGACGAAACGCAACTCACTGGCTAGATTGCTTCAGTGGTTCCTTGGCTAGCATCAGTGACCTTGAGCTTGTTGACCGGTGGTAGCTAATGCATTTTACTTTTGCTGAGTCATCAGCACAACTCTTTTGCAGAAAACGATGGCATATCTGCCGCAACCCGGGATCGAACCAGGGACCTTTAGATCTTCAGTCTAACGCTCTCCCAACTGAGCTATTCCGGCACAAACGGATGGTAGAAATGTTTGAAAAAATATATTTTATTAAACTGAGAAAAGGGACACATCAGAGAGTTGAGTCACCGTGTCATAAGTAATTTTTGAAAACTCAGACAAAATGCTATCTCAACACACTGGCTAGATAACTTGAGTGGTACCTTAGCTTGCATCAGTGACCTTGAGCTTGTTGACCAGTGGTGGCTAATTTATTTTACTTTTTTCTGAGTCATCAAAAGAATTCCATAACAATATACCCAAACAATTTCATTCATCTGCCGTAGCCCAGGATCTAACCAGGGAGCCTTTGATCTTTAGTCTAAAGCTCTCCCAACAGAGCTATTCCAGCAAAAAAATCTAAAAAAAATGCAAAAAAAAAAATTTAAAAAAAAAATGTTGTAATAACTATAAGATGGCACACCACAATTAGATTATTCACCGTGTCATGAGTAAATTTTAAGAACTCAGGCGAAACGCTACTCACTGGCTAGATTGCTTCAGTGGTTCCTTGGCTAGCATCAGTGACCTTGAGCTTGTTGACCGGTGGTGGCTAGTTTATTTTACTTTTTTCTGAGTCATCAAAAGAATTCCATAACAATATACCCAAACAAATTCATACATCTGCCGTAGCCCAGGATCTAACCAGGGAGCCTTTGATCTTTAGTCTAAAGCTCTCCCAACAGAGCTATTCCAGCTCAAAAATCTAAAAAAAATGCAAAAAAAAAAATTTTTTAAAATAATGTTGTAATAACTATAAGATGGCACAACACAAATTGATTATTCACTGTGTCATGAGTAATTTTTAAGAACTCAGACGAAATGCAACTCAACTCACTGGCTGGATTGCTTCAGTGAGCTTGGTTACTAAAGCTTGCTAATGCATTTTACTTTTGTCAAAATGCTATCTCAACACACTGGCTAGATAACTTAAGTGGTACCTTAGCTTGCATCAGTGACCTTGCGCTTGGTGACCGGTGGTGGTAATGTATTTTACTATTGCTGAGTCATCAACATAATTCCACAACAATATACCCAAACAAATTCATACATCTGCCGCAGCCCAGGATCTGACCAGGGAGCCTTTGATCTTTAGTCTATAGCTCTCCTAATTGAGCTATTCCAGCACAAAAATCTAAAAAAAAATTAAAATAAATAATGTTGTAATAACTATAAGATGTGTTGGGGCAGAATAATTAGTTATGCTAAATAATATAATTACTTATATATTTTAATCCTTAAGCCTTGGGGTGTAACTTTTCATTGTGTGATTTCTCATGTCTTCAACTTTAACTTGTCTTCACTCTGGGTCAGAACAGCCTGTCCAAAGTTCCAAAACAACCACAAGGACAGACACACACACTCACATAGCACACCCCATACACATTTATTCATTCACACAAACACATAGTTCGCACACACCTCCGTTTCCATAGCAATCAGATAACGGGGAGCGAACTGTTTTGACTCGAGGAGTAAACTGTCTCTCATTCCATCTCCTGCCCTCCCTCCTTCTCCCTGTCTCTATCCCTATCTCTCGGGGGGAGGAGGGAGGGGGGAACTAAGGGGAGATATACGTGGCTTTAATATTGTGTCTCGTCACTCTGTCTTTGGATCGCCTGGCCAGGGGTTCACCATTTTTGTTTCCATCTTGTACCTTTTTTCTTAGTTTAGAATAAACTTTTTTTTATATAAAATCATCAATGCTTCTCCTGGACTCCATCATTCAACCAGAGCAATAAATCATGTCTCCAAATGAGGTCAACCGTAAATTCAGCCGTAACAATTGGCGTCGACGAACAAGGACCATCTTCTGTCCACCCCTCGGACAGAGACTGGATCACGAACCATCGGTTGAACCTCAAACACCAATTCGGACCAAGGTAAAGCTGCCTTTATAAATATATATATATATATATGTAAATTTTCATTTACATATATATATATTCGCTCTGTGTTGATTTTTTTTTTGGAACCAGTCAAGCATTGTATTGATTTTCAGCTTTGAGCTTTGATTTTGATCCTCAGCTGTTCTGTGTTTTGATGCAGTGAACTGTGCCATGAGAAGGGCTCAAATGGTTGAGGTTCTTTGTTTTTTAATGCTGTAGGTTCCCTCTGGTTTTCTTCGGGCTCGGATATTTTGCTGGTCATTATTTACTTTGT
Source organism: Gouania willdenowi (assembly GCF_900634775.1). Taxonomy (NCBI): domain Eukaryota; kingdom Metazoa; phylum Chordata; class Actinopteri; order Blenniiformes; family Gobiesocidae; genus Gouania; species Gouania willdenowi. The sequence goes on from NC_041044.1 coordinate 7,312,053, forward strand.
TTTGTTCGGACACCCACAGACAGCCTGTGAGGTCCTGACCATAGATAGACGGGCAACCAAAGTTTCCAAAACATCCCAGCGGTGCCATGATCTGAGTTCACCTCTGTACCGAAAGCAAAATAGATTAAAACCCCGAACCTAACCTAAATTGTGTTTCTGTGAATCAAACAGATGAAGAATCCAATAAACAAATAATATATGCATACGCATATACAATCTTGGTATGATGTGAACTCAGATCATGCTTCAGTGAGTTTTACTTATTTTTTTATCTTTGTTTTTATTTTGTTTAAACGTGAATCAGATTTTTCCCTTTGGGTGTTTGGCTTTAATGCTTTCATTTGGACGAGTGTCAGCTTTTTGGCTTCTGTGCGCCTTGGTTTTTTCTCTCGCAGAGTCACACACACACACACACACACACACACACACACACACACACACACACACACACACACACACACACACACACACACACACACACACAAGAGAGAGAGGGAAGCACGCGCACGGGCGCACACGCACACGCACAGCCACACCCATCCCAAGAGAGGGAAAGTAAAGACACACACACACAGATGAATACAGTATTTCATTTTATTTTTTTTAATATTACTGTTATCATCATTATCATTTTTTTATTATTATTCTATTGTTGGCTTTGTGGTTGCCCCCCTGAAGAAACGACATCTTCAATGAAAGAATGAAATCACCTTCAACTCTTACGCTAATGAAATGTCAACATCATTCAAAGGACCAAGCATCAGAAGGAAATGGACAGTCAAAGGTCTGTGACCTTTCAGGACTCAAGGACTCAACTCCCATTCAGCAAAGCAATGCTGAAATAACTCGCTCAGTCCCAAGTCAACTCTTCATCGTCTATGAATGGGCTGGGATTAACACATCCTGCCCCATCATCAAAGACTGAGAACCTGTGGGCGTCGGAGTGATTCGACACTCCCCCACCAATGAGTTGCGAGTTAAACGCCACGACTACTGCCTGAACGATGGGCAGCAACTGCAGACTGGTCACACGTCTGATGGAATATCTTCACCAAAAAAGACACTGTTTCAAAAGCCACAAGGATACCAAGCCACAAGAAGTCCACCACAGCCTTTGGTGGTAGTGCTAAATCACTTTAGCCTTGAACTTTGGCATGGAGGGGGACAACTAGCAAATAGCCAACAAGCTTCTCCTTCGCACAATACTAACCCCTCTATCTTCTGACTGCACTAGATTATTTTGTTTTCATTTATTCTCTCACACGCAGACAGACCAGACATACAGTCACACACCCACATTCATAACTATGAGAAACACAGGACCACCAGAACTTCACACAGAACCCTTCTGTTTGCCACATGATACCATGTGTGCCCATCATTTATCTTTGCCTTTATTCATTATGTTGCTCATTTATTTACACTGCTTTTGCCTTTATGAGAAAAGAACAAACAAAGGGGAAGAAAATAGTGTTACTGATAAGGTTGTTCTTGTTTGCTTTTCTTTCATTTATTTTCTTGATTGAGGGGAGGCCCCCACAATGCAAGATATGGTTACATCCGCTGAAGAAAGAGTCCTCTGTTGCCTCAGCTTTTGGAGCTGAAGTTTTAATTTTTTATTATTTTATTGGCCATGATTTTTTTTTGAGCTCACACGTTTTTCTCCTTTGTTATTTCTGAACGATTCTTCTTTTTCTCTTTTGTTTTTACTCAATTTCAGGAAAATTGAGACAGAGATTGAGGACTGCAGCCTCAACCAAGTTTACATTTTGACATTTTTTGACCGATACCCTCGTAAACAATCTGTACCTTACCCTTTTTGAAGCTGCTTGCGACAGACAGCCTAGTTCAACATTCATTGTTTTCATTTTGCGCGCCTCCCCCTTACCGCGTCGGACTGTCTGGCCGGCCCAAAGTCACTCGACAGTAGGGGGGGTACCAAATTTTTCCTGAGAAAAAATGTCCCATTAGTTGCTATGAGTACATAGGCAATTACTTTTCAAACAAGAAGTCCTGGTTTAATGTGCAGAAAAAGGATAAACCTTGCTAGGGAAAGCGCTCTTTGGGGGATAGCGGTCCACCTGATTTGATACATGCTTGGTAACCGAATACCGTTCTGAACAAATTTCTACGTTCCCTTAGAGTGAGGGTTATTAGAGGTTGCGTACTCCGTTCAATCTTAGAGGTGCCCAGAAAGTCCTGACAGTTGAGTTTCCCTCAGGTTGCAGACCGAGGTTGAGTTTCCTGCCGATTCAGAGGTTTTTTTTCTTAGACTTCTGGAGTTTATGGTGGTTGAGTTATTCCCAAACTCTTATTCTTCAAGAGTGGAGGTTGAGTTTCCTGCTGATTCAGAGGTTTTTTCCTAGACTTCTGGAGTTTATGGTGGTTGAGTTATTCCCAAACTCTTATTTTTCAAGAGCGGTGGTTGAGTTTCCTGCTGATTCAGAGATTCTTTTTTACATTTCTGGAGATGGACAGCGGTTGAGTTTCCCCCAGGTTGGGTACCGGGGTTGAGTTTGGTTATTGTGCACGGCTGTGCGATTGCTGCCTGATCAGCAGCTAGTAGACTGTCAGTACTGCAAGGGACAATACTCTAAGTGTAGACTCCGCCAGGGCGGAAGTAAAAAGGAGCGTACCTCTTAGTAATCAGATGATACCAGTAAAAAAGCAATTAATTAACACTAAAAGGTTGCCAAGCATGGGGGGGCAATAAGAGCTCATTGACCCCGAGAGAGGAGGTGGACTGGCTATCGCCGTTGGTGGGTTAGATGAGACCTATATTCCACTTAGACACTGCAGCAAAACCTTGTGAATGCATGGACGTGAAAATTGAGGCATGAACGTGTGCGGTGTATGAATGACTGAATGATGACACGTTACGTATGCCTGAGAGAACCGCGTTGTGAGTGCGAATGTGCCGTGGACGTGTCATTGAGTGATTGACCGATGAATGGCTGTTTGACTACACATGTTCCTCTGTTTCACCTTCCTTTCCTCCTGGGTTTTGATGCACTAGATCTTCTCCCTGTTTTTGCCAATTATGTAGTGGGGTGTTCAGAAAACACTGCTGCTTGTTAAAAGAACTATGGTTTTAGGCCTTGGGCCTTCTAAAAAGTTTACCAGGTTTTAAAGGGTTTTTTCTGGGTGTTTAAAAAACACCAAACGACGTTTTTATATATGATACCACTTTCAGTGGAATGACTGGCTTTGACCTTGACTGACCTTACATGTTCAGTGTCCATGTTTTTTTGTTGTTATATGTGTATACTCGTTGTGGTGTGCACTTGTCTATGTCTTCGTTTTAGTTGTCGTTATTGTGTAGCTTTTTCCAAAATACAGGTCGCTGGCTGTATACTCAAAGGAGACGAATCAGATCCAACTAAAGAAAAGAGATATTTTAAATTATTCATTTAAGTCTTAATGTTTTCCTCTCTTTCTGTTTCTGAGTGTTTCCTAACAGACAAAGCCACCGCCTTCTCGACTCCGATCCTACCCCTTCGCCGCCATGCCTGGTCACTGCTCTTATGATGAAGGATGAGAATTAAAGGGAAGTATTGTCCATAACTATAACGGGGAAGCAAAGGGGAAATAGATTGAAATAGACACGTGTAGGGAACTAAACCCCCAAGTTGACCTGACTTAGAACACCGGCTTCACCAGTCCGTGGAGTCAGAGAGTCTACCTCTTGCTGTGAAATGCAAACGTGCCCCAAGGGGGGCCTTCTCCCCTTCCTGCCGAACAAAAAGATAGAAGGATCCCAGACCAGTTGTCTCCTGTTATCATCTCCCTGCTACATTACAATCAAAAGAAGAACATCCCTCTCCTTCCCCCTTTTTCAAACAGATACCTCTGGATGCTGTAACATCAAAGAACTGTCCCAATGACCCCTTTGACCCCCTGCAGATATTGTCACCTCCCGAACCCAAACCAATGGTTACACAGGACGATGGAATTATCCCAGTTCTCCCGCTCAAATGAGAACAAAGGACATGTGCTGGACTGAAAAGTTACAAATGAAAACATTATTGGAATGATTCATACAGAAATTGAAATTGCAAATATTGTCTGTTCGATCACACTCGTTTCATGTAATGCAATAACCAACAGAATGCTATTTTAAAGTGTTTATCATTCAAAAGTGCTTAAAAATACCAGAAAACATCACAAACGTTAGTTTGAGGTATCTACGGCAACCATATAGTTAAGAGGAGGCATAACATGATTTTTGATATTTATGTCTATGAGTAATTACAGGTAAAATGCATTAATTAGATCCTAAAGTGATTCGAGGCTATTTCCCAGTCGTGTTTGGTATCAAACTCTTTCGTAATACATGATATTTCAGGATATGATGTTGAAAAGATGTTTTGAAATATGTGGAATTAATTATTAGGCATTCTTTTATGTTTAGAATCATCCCCTGTCGTCTGTCTCTGTCTCACACTCATACACACCCAAGACACACCCACAAGCTGAAAGCAGAGACATTGACCAATCACCGACATGATCACAGAAGGATCCACCCAGACGCCTCCTCCAAAAGGCGTCACCAAACGTCCTTTAAAAAAAGACGCGCGACCAGAAACTATAGTTTTGGACGCGGGCGTTCATGCTCACCCGTGTTCCCTCATGTTCCAGCTTTCCTTTCATTTCATTTTTATTTTTAGTTGAAACAGTTAGATTTTGTAATCAACAGCTGCTTGGTTCGGACGAATTCCGCACCCAGTGACGTGCGTAACAGCCGTAAGGAAGCCCGGCCCGCGACCCTTGGGGTTAGCCAAGAGCCATTATCTAAGCCAGCTGCGAAGGCCTAACCGCCCGGATCGGCTGAAGGGGCTAAATTCTGTGGAACCGAAACAGAATCAACGGTGGCACATCCTGCTACATTGCTTCAACAGCACCTCCAGGTCCAGCCTGACCTCACCTCCAAGGTACAAGAATGAACTTTCATCAGCAACTTCATCCACAATAGATCACATACATATTTCCATAACTACAAACTTATACGCATTAACAACATGCTGCACACACAGTACATCTCATTCATGTTTGTTCGTCTCCCCCTTGTCCGTCCTCCTCTCTTTGTTATGAGCTCTCCTTATTTTATTCTTTGATTTTATGATCTTATTATTGAATATGTATCCTGCATTTTTATTCAATATTTAGTAGACTAGCATCCTCCTAGATTAGTGATTTCACTTTATTACATATAATCCTCACTTTTATTAGCCTAGAAATGCATTTTATCATGATTTAATTATCCCATTTCAATTGATATTTTGACTGTGTTAATTGTTGACTTTTGAATAAAAGGTTAAACATAATATTTGATTCCTCTGATTCATTAAAGCTGTGATGATGGTGTAGATGTCTGGTAGAATTCACTTTTCCCTGGTTTCACATTGATGAGTTTAGTCTAAAAACTTAGACATATTTCTCCTGTTAAAAGGAGTGGCACCCCGCAAATTTGAAGTAATATTAATAATCATAATTAATATTCTTAGTTATATAACCCATTAATAATAACTCATCTCATCTTCCTACACACGTGACAATATGACATATTGTGGATGTTCTAACATAATATCTATTCCAGAGACTACAGAGACTTCCAATCCAACTGCGAAAGTGGGGACAGATCTTCAAATTTCCAAAGGGAGCGTACAGTTGACCCTGGCTTTGACCTTTATGGCTGAGGAGGAGGAGGTCGAGGAGGTTGGAGGACACAAAGGCAGGCGGACACAAGAGAGAGGAAAACGGAGACACATCCAAAATGATCAGATAAGTGATTTTCCAATGATATTTATCATATGGTTTTAGGAATCCAAATGTATTCTTATGTAAAAAAGGGAAGGGAGGGGCCAACGTCCCTCTGATTTTTTATTTATATTTTATCATAGGAAAATAATATACCCCAAAACCCTCCAACCATTTTCTTCTTGTTCCAACAGCACTTAGCGTGCAAGACCATAAACACCTTCACTAGGTTTAGACACGTTTAAGGGAAAAATTAAGTGTTCTCAACATTGGGTTGGTGGCCCAATCTGGGTCGCCTGAGATTTAAAAAAGGGTCCTCCTGAAATTCTTGATAATTGATTGAAATAAGAGATAGTTTAAAGTTGAGTAACTTCCAGGAAGCTCTCCAAACCGTGCTGGGGCTCGTCACCCCTACGAATGGGATAAATACAGAGAGCAAAAGACAATATGATTGTTCGACTCAACTTAACTTTAATTCTGTCTAACCTTAAAGGGCCAATAATCTCGCTAAACTCTGGTTCAGACACAGAATAGGAGACACTTTTGCCACCAATTGACCTTCAAAATTAAGTAAATTACATCTCAAATAATAATTATGAGGGAAAATAATGAAATAAATGAACTGACAAATTCAGCTCTATAAAAGAATTAGGCTATGTAATTAGGTGTGGAGTGTTAACATTATTCAGAATAAATAAAGGATAGAATAAGATTTCTCCTTCACAAATAAGAGATAGAAAAAATAAAACAAACAATTTAAATAAATAAATAACATTATTTATTTATTTGGTTAAACTCATTTAGCTTTCTCACATCTCCATGTCTCCCAATTGTATGTATTCATCTTGAGAAGACATGTAATCACACCCCACACTTCTCCGTCTGACTTGCATGTCCTTCTCCGTCCGACTTGCATGTCCTTGTAAACAGTGGTTCTCAAATTGCTTCTCACCAGGTAAGTAGATGTACCACAGATAATCACTGCAACTCCAGCTATGCTTCTTCTTACTCCAGGAAAAGAAAATTGAATTAATACTTCCTGCTTTTCTTTCAAGCCTCATATTTTCCCACTCGCGTGCGAATGGGCTACAGAGCTAGCATGGCTAAAAGCTCACTAACCCACACCTAACCATTGTGTGATTGTGCAGCAGCACCTTTTAGGATCTGAAAAGCTCTCAGATCCTGACCTCTGACCTGTCTCTGCCTTCCTGGCCATACTAACTATTCATTTAGTTAGTTAACTAAACCTAACACCCCTAAAACTTCTATTCTGTTCTATTCTATTCTATTCTATTCTGTTCTGTTCTGTTCTGTTCTGTTCTGTTTTGTTTTGCAATAAAGGATGATTTTTGATGATTCATGCCATTGATAATAATGATGAAGTTTTTTTTAAGGTTTATTTCCACATTTTTCTTGATATATCTATATCCGTGCCTCACAAAAGAAGAATATATCCAATGTATGACAATAACGATGCTAATGGTTAACCCTGACAGACAGCAAAGGTGGAATATAATAATTTTGTTTCTTGATTTGGTCGTTGATGCGACCAAAAGTGGGGAATGTTATGGTCAATTATTATATTCATCATCATATCGTCAAATGTATGTTCATGTGTACAATTTGTCATGTTTTAATACATGAAGACTCCATTACTCTTTACACTTTCGAACAGCTGAATCATGATTAAACAGTACAGATCGTATTATTCTCAGTGCAGCACAGTCTCTGCCAAGGCCAGAATCTCTGCTCGCATGCAGCACACACTATCATGGAGATAAGGGTGGCGCCACATCTTCCTCATAACATACACATCTTCATCATCCTCAAATCTTTCCAATATTGGGCATCTGACTCCCTCCCTTTTGTCTCTCACTGTTGGGACCTTTTCTTATCTGTATAAAACCTTAAGCTGAAACTGTTGGGGAGGGCGCGGCACTTCCTTCGGACGTCCGCCTGGACGGACGCTAATTTTGTTTCACTTTGTTCCATCTTGTACCTTTTTTAATTAGCAATAGAATAAACTTTTTTATATAAAATCATCAATGCTTCTCCTGGACTCCATCATTCAACCAGAGCAATGAATCATGTCTCTAAATGAGGTCAACCGTAAATTCAGCCGTAACAAAATGTACGTCTAAAGGAAGGTGCAAACATGTTTCAGTTAAAAAAGAGCTTTAAAAACTTCATGTTTACAATGTAATGAAAAAAAAATGTTTAAATATCACTGTTCGTTAAACATTTTTTTTGTTGTTTATTTCAGGTATGGGTCAGCCCGAGGGTTGGATCGCAGGCTGGGCCGAACCCGAGGGTTGGGTCGCTTGCTGGGCCGAACCCGAGGGTTGGGTCACAGGCTGGGCCGAACCCGAGGGTTGGGTTGCTGGCTGGGCCGAACCCGAGGGTTTGGTCGCAGGATGGGCCGAACCCGAGGGTTGGGTCGCTGGCTGGGCCGAGCCCGAGGGTTGGGTCGCAGGCTGGGCCGAACCCGAGGGTTTGGTCTCTGGCTGGGCCGAACCCGAGGTTCGGGTCGCAGGCTGGGTCTCTGGCTGGGCCGAACCCGAGGGTCGGGTCGCTGGCTGGGCCGAACCCGAGGGTCGGGTCGCAGGCTGGGCCGAACCCGAGGGTCGGGTCGCTGGCTGGGCCGAACCCGAGGGTCTGGGCGCTGGCTGGGCCGAGCCCGAGGGTCGGGTCGCAGGCTGGTCCGAACCCGAGGGTTTGGTCGCTGGCTGGGCCGAGCCCGAGGGTTGGGTCGCAGGCTGGGCCGAACCCGAGGGTCGGGTCGCAGGCTGGGCCGAGCCCGAGGGTCGGGTCGCAGGCTGTGCCGAGCCCGAGGGTCGGGTCGCAGGCTGGGCCGAGCCCGAGGGTTCGGTCACAGGCCGGGCCGACCCTCCGGTTTTGTTTCCACCCTGGACAGACCCTCGCTGATCCGACCCTCCGGGCTCGGATGCAGGCTTGGATCCAGGCTGGACCGACCCTCGCTGGGCTGACCCTCTGGTTTTGGACCCAGGCTGGGCCACAGGTAAGTTCTGAGAATCCTCCATCGTTCGGCTCTGACTGTCGGTGTGAGTCTGGGACCAAGAGGCCTTGGTGAGTTGACAATTCTGACTCATCTTAGAGTCTTCTGTTTCTTGTTTTTTCTCGATGAGTTCCTTGTTTAAACATGTCTTTCACAGCTAGTCCTTGCGTCTGGCTGGATTAGTTTAGCCTTTGGTTACATTCACGCCAAGGCTTGTGTATATAATATCACCCTTTTGCCACAGTGGGCGTAATTCTCCCGTCACTCTCGTAAACAGGTCAGTATGTTTAGGTATAGTTAGGTTGTTAAGAATTTAGAGATTACGTTTTTATTCCCAGCATGTTAGAGACACAAGAGACATCAGCAGAGGATGAAGACGAAGGACGACTTCTATCAATCAAAACTATGTAAGTAAAGCGTCTCGTTTACACAGAAAGACACTGAACATTTTTTTATTGTAAAAATGCTGTCATTGGTAAAAAAAAAAAGAGAAATAGATGTTCCTTTACACTAAAACCTGTAAATTGTCCACCACAGTGTTCCACAATCAGCCCCAGGAGGAGACGCCAGCAGAGGAAAGAAACAATATTAACCAAAACAATGTAAGTAAAACTTCTCATTTCCACAGAAAGACACTGATCACATGTTTAATGTATAAATATACGTCACGTTTTACTAACTCCTGTAAAATGCTGGAGAGGAACGCCAACATCCACTGATGGAGGAGAAGAAAGATGGAGGACGGGAGTGCCAGCATCTACCAATGGAGGAGAACAAATACTTTTATTAACCAAAACAATGTAAGTAAAACCTCTCGTTTACACAGAAAGACACTGGACACGTTTATTGTAAAAAATGACTTTATAATAATGCCTGTAAAATGTTGGACTTGAACACCAGAATCCACTGATGGAGAACAAGGAAGATGGAAGAGTACCATCATCTACCAATGGAGGAGGAGGAGAAAAATGGGGGAGCACCAGCATCCAAAAGTGTCCCACAATCAGCCTCAGGAGGAGATATCAGCAGAGGAAAGAAACAATATTAACCAAAACAATGTAAGTAAAACTTCTCATTTCCACAGAAAGACACTGATCACATGTTTAATGTATAAATATACGTCACGTTTTACTAACTCCTGGAAAATGTCGGAGAGGAACGCCAACATCCACTGATGAAGGAGGGGAAGAAAGATGGAGGACGGGAGCGCCAGCATCTACCAATGGAGGAGAAGAAATACTTTTATTAACCAAAACAATGTAAGTAAAACCTCTCGTTTACACAGAAAGACACTAATCAGATATTTAATGTATAAATAGACGTCACGTTTTACTAACACCTGTAAAATGTTGGACTTGACCACCAGAATCCACTGATGGAGGAGGAGAAAGATGGAGGACAGGAGCACACAAACATCAGCACAAGACGGAGATGAAGAAAGACTTCTATCAATCAACCAAAAACAATGTAAGAAAAGCCTCTCGTTTGAACACACATTTAATATAAAAACAGATGTTAATTACTGTACTAGTGCCTGTAAAACGTCTTGTGTGTGATTACAGATTCACTTCAGAGGAGAATCAGACTGTTCCAGATGTTCATCACCACAGCACAGAATGAGACAGCAGTAGTAGTAGTAGTGTTTACTCTGACTGCTTTCATTTCAACTATAAATAAATAAAAAATACTATCTTAAGAAATCAAACTTGGTGAAATGCTTTGTGTGCTTTCCATCAGAACTTGAGATCATCTTAATCACTGGGATGTTTCTTCATCAGTTCACATGGAGATTATTTATATAATAAAAAATTTAAACAATGCAAACATTCCAAACCTGGTTTTGTGAAGATATGTTGACATATGACTACTTACCTAGATTTTCAAAAAATAATTTACAAAGTATTTATTTTTTTAATATTTAACTTGAGCCAGTTATTAATATTATTTTACACCAGAGCTTTGTCAGAGTTCATTTTTCCTATAATGATCCTTTACAATCTTAAGGTTCCCAGTGGTCTCACCAGTAGGTCTGACATGGTGGGGGACAAACACCCATCCTAATCCGATTCCATTCAAAGTGCATTTTTAACATTCATTTTTCAACATTTAAAGTTTTATCTGTAGAATACTGTGAGTGGCTTTTAGGAAACACATTCTCCTCACATTTCAAGCTTTTCCCTGTGAGGAACGTTGAGAAAATAACCATCTTTTTCTGAATCAATGAGATGGCAATGGAGTCTGAGATGCATGTCCGTTGTTGGTGTAGTTTTAGCTGAGAGTTCAACAAAAGCCAGTCTGATTACGTTTCAGAAGCACCCTCTAACACCCATGAAGCACACCATACTGGTACATCTGATCCTGGAGAAACAGCCCAATATTCAGCAAACAAACAGAAACCTGAGTCCAAAGGAGGCGCCAACAAACCTTTCACTGACCAAATAAACCACTTAGAGAATCAATCAATCGTTCAGTATGTTAAACCCTGGAAATGTAGAAAAACAGGTTCAATACTTACAAAGAACAAATATGTTTACTGTAACAGATCAAAATGCAGGATTGAAGTTAAAGCTGCTGGAAACGATCATTGTTTAACAGATAAATGCCGTGTTTCCACTGGCGGTATCAGCTCGGCTCTACTCTCTTTTTACGCGTTTCCACTGGGAAAAAGTACCTCCTCAGTGGCACCTGGTGCTGCATTTTTTAGTACCTTTTTTGTTGAGGTTCCAAAAAAAGCAGCCCTGGTCTGAAAATGTGACGTAGGCACAAAGCAGACACTGATTGGTTCAGAGAATCATCACAGCGTACAGTCATCAACTCACACACAGAGGAAGCTTTTGGCCACCATTGATTTTTGTTGGTGATCTTGTGAGGATGGCAGCAAAAAAGTGCAATCAGTGGAGTCGTTTTGTATATCAGGTTGGTGGTCAATGGAAATGCTGCAGAAAAACATTATGAGGTCCAGAAAGCGAGGAGCCCTGTAGAACCAATACCACCAATGGAAACGTGCCAAAAGATACAGTGTGGACCTCAAAGATCAATAAGTCGTTGAAAATACTCCTCGAAGCCTATTTTTGATCTCGGCTAAAAAGAGTCGTTTGTTGACATGTCGGAAAAGTTTTGCGCATTGCATTGTGGGATGTGGAGGCGCGTAAACGGATGCATAGAGGTCTTTTTAGTTCATTCATACTTGGAACAAACTAGAACAAAATTGGCAAACAAATCACTGTCCTCCTCGTCTGGCAAAGAAGCAGAACAACTCACGGTAAGAATGTAGTTGAATGTAATTATCTCTATCCGTTAATAATGATTTCCTCTTCCAGCTTTAAGGTCTCCTTTCAGTAACACTTTACTTTAGGGTTTATACATGAGGCTGACATTACACTGTCAATATGATGACATTAGCATGAATAACGTGTCATGATGGCAGACATTAAGTGTTGTTTGTTACCTTAACCTTAATCCTAACCAGGGTAGGGTTCAATTATGATTGTAATCACGTTATTGATAATTAATTGCCATTATGGCGTCGTTATAATTGTCATTGTAATTAAAAAACATGTTGCTGTCGTAATCATAATTACATTGTAATTGAGTTTAAATAATTGACTGTGTAATTGTAATTGCCATGAAAATTCTTTAAAAAAAGGCAATTATAATTTAACACAAAACTGGGGAACCATATTACATTTCTAACTACAGTTCTACACATATTTAGTTAACAATTAAAGTGTTTCATATTGAGCTTTCCCACATTTTACCATTTAAAAAAACAAATGAAATCTAGGGTATACTGACACAAAAAAGGCTCAGATGCTCACACCAAAATATTAAAACCTATATTTTCATTGATTAGGAAGCCTAACGAGGTTAGAAAAGACATTAGATATTTAAGATTAGATATTTGTTTTTAGTGTATTTTAGTCATTTACAGCTGATTTAGGACCTGCTATCATAAGAGATGCTAACAGAAAGCTAACACAAGAGGAAGGTTAACTTTTATTAGGTCATTTATTTCAGGCTCGGTAAGTGTGATTAACGGTAATTGAAAGTTAGTAATTGAGAAAGTAATTGTAATTGACTTTTGGAGGATACATTTTTTTGTAAATTCATTGTAATTGAAAAAAATGCTGGTCACTGTTGTTGTAATTGAATTACAATTTAACATGGGTAATTGAAAATGTAATTGTAACTGAAAAATGCAATTGACCCCAAACCTGATCCTAACCCTACCTAACCCCACTAGATCACACTACCTAACCCCAAAAACGCCAACATAGCTCTAAAAGTGTTATAATTTAGTGACGGACATTTAATGACAGCCTTCATAACACCTTATTCATGCTAATGACAGACAATGACAGCGTAATGTCAGCCTTATGTATAAAACTTCAGGTGTTACCCTCCTTTCAAATCATTTCAGTAAGAGTGGCATTAATACGTTTCCATTATTACTTATCTCATTCATCCAGAAAAACAAAGAGGTTGTTGAAGTAAATGTAATGTTTTTACATTAAAAGTTTCTAATAGTAAAACATACTGAAGCTGCTTTTGTGTAGCCCACCTCACAGTGAGGATGAGACATTGTTTTATGGAAAAAAATAAAAACACTAAAAAGGCAACTTTTAAAATGGTGCCTTTTACACTTGAGATGACAGAATATTTAGTTTTTTGCTTCAATTACACAATGATTCCATGTTATTTACTATATTGTAAAATACTCTTAACACACGTATTTGAGATTTTGAGATAAAGACTACATTAAGGACAGCCCATTCTGCATCACTGACCAGCACTGTATGCTTCTTTATGTAATATAGGCTTAATAATCCTACCATCACCACAGGATCTCATTCCAGTTGGTGTGCTGCAAACCACAGATAAAACAGTTGGATCACAGAGCTGATTTGACTCATATTCCACCATTCTCACACAGCAGGAGCCCCTTTTTTTTCCCTCTGTCCTTCATTTGTGCGATTTCACATGATGCACCACTTTGTCCTCAAACATCTTCCTCATTGTCTTTTCCACTTGTTTGAGGAAAACCTGAGGAATCCACCCACACAGAGTGTTGACCGTGTCTAGAAACTTTGTCTGGATGGGATAGAAGAGGGACTGGAACATGTTGTCCTCAAAGGGAAACTGCAGGGACAAAGATAACAGAACTGGTTTCACTTATAAGTTATATATATAAGACAAATCACTCTTTCAAAATGCCATTTATGTAATCTGTCAGTGTGGAAGAGGTGGAGTACTATATTAATCATCATTTACTCCAGGCTCAGTATTTAGGAAGATTATCTCAGCAGAGCAGGAAAAACAAACTCTGGAGTCAGAGGCAACAAACCCTGAATTTAAAAAGTGACCCAGATTGTGTAATCCCAGCAAGAGGAGAGAAACTGGATGGTAGAATAAATCACGTCTTTCTGAGACCTGCAAAGTCTGACGGCTTTCCTTCGCATTGTAATTTATTATTTTTTCAAAATGATTTTTAATCCTGGAGGTGTTTTAGACATCAGCCAGCTACAACATGACATCATCTGGTGAAGAATGATGAACTGTCTTGCAGCTCTGATGAAATCCAGGTAACAATTCTCTCCTGGCATTCAAGTGTTGTGTTGCAGCTGCAAGACTAAACCCGACTAAAACAGGAATAATCCCAGAATCAACTTTAGGCCCCGTTTTTTTTACCAAAAACTAGGAATCAAAAATCCCGGGAGTTGAATCTGGGCCGTCCTCTGGCTCTACGTCACCATGCACCCTCCGACCACCACCAACACTCACACACTACATTTATACTAGGCAATGTGGGTGAAGTGTCTTGCCCAAGGACACAATGACAGATACCACTGGAGTGACTGTCCCCCACTGTGGCACCTGGAATTCTCAGTGGTCTCCCATCCAACTACTAACTAGGCCCAGCCTGCTTAGCTTCTGAGATCTAATGGGATCGGGCAATGACAGGCTGTTAAGTTATGATATCAGACCTTTAAGAACACCACATCAGCAGTTTCCCAAGTCACGACTCAGCAACTTGTCTCTGATTGAGTGAAGACTTGTCACAAATCATCAAATGGTATTTTGTCTTTATTAGAAAAAATATTGAGATATTAACATTGGTCCATATTGCCCAGCTCTACCTCAAAATACATTCAATAAATATGAGGGGCACCTATTATAATGATAACAGTACGTATGATTTAGTTAAACAGTCCGAGGGGACACACAGGGCAAAAGGATAGGAACCACTGCTTGTAGACTACGGGTGGATACTTACATCCCGTATTGCATCATAGATGACCTTGAAGGCTGGTTGCTTGTCGTCATGTACACGCCGCGATTACCGTGAAGAATGGACACGCCCTCCTCCTCAGCCGCCTTACAGTTACTCCCATACATGCAGTGGTCAGGTCTGTAGTTCCACTGGCATGGAAAGATGAGGAGACATTCTGTGGGGTGGAAACAGATTAGACATCAGTACTCAGCAAAGCTATCAACAAAGATGATAGCAAGACATGGGCTGTGTTGAAAATGTCATACTAACGTACTACTCATACTAAGTCTGACGTCAAAATTAGTACGTAGTGCGTTCACAAGATTGAATGCGCAAAATATACCCAGATGTATAATGTATGGGGACATTCCCTAAGTATGCACGGTAGGCACACACCCCATGATGCACTGCGAGCATAAAAATCATTCTGGGACTGGTTTCAGGCTAAAAGTCAAACATCCCTTTTCAAAACAAAAGCATTGTTTCTTGTCTCTGATTAGTTTTTTATCTCTTTCGTAAATAGGGCTCTTGTTCTGAAGTTTACCGGAAGTTTTGTCAGTAGCTCGATGGTGAGTCTAAAAATCTCCGAAATGTCGGCATGAAATGTCTTTCTGCCAATTTGATGAATCAAATGACCACATGTTGATATTCTACACTGTAAATAGTCCTTCAATGGTGTTGTCTGTAGGAATTAATTTTAAAAAGTACATCTCTCCTAATAAATTAATTTCCTTTTCTTTTTTAATTCAATTAAGTTACACATGAGTAAAAAGTTTGAATGTTTTGGTAACTTATTATTAGCTATCATAAAATAGATTTTCCTGAACTTTACAATAAATTGCTTCTACAAAACTCAATTTATTTATTTATATCAAAAGTAAAATTTCATGACCAGGTCACGACCCGCCCACATGTAGCGGCGGAACAAGGCGACCGTTGGTCAGCTCAGCCATTTTTGGGTTTGTGTGAAGACTTTGACGGCAACAACGCCCACAGCACATGTAAATAACTATTTACATCGTTTAAAGTTAGGTTTTAGTCGAATCAGCACGCATTTTTTTACCCTGTAAAATGTAAAAGCGTCCCCCGGTTTCAGGCAAGTTTAGTTTGCAGGTCCCATGAGGCTTCACCGAAGGTGTTACATTAACGTTAATGTCACACGACCATCGCTAACATTAGCATAGGATAGGTTTATGTGAGATATATTGCCAAACACTGTTTCTACTTGGTTTGCAGCCTTTTTTTTCTTCTAAAAACAAAAAACAAATGTCGTTATTTTGTTTAAGGAGTCGACTAAATTAATCGACCATTTTTTCCCCTGTGGGAGCAAAACCTGGGCTTTGGAAGGCAGCGTCATTTGAGATATGTTAACGTTAGCCTCGGTGAATGTGAATTATTCTGTCTCGTGTTGTTTCACAGACGAATTGCAGAAAAAATACTCAATGTTCAGTCTTGTTTCGCTTATAAACTTCTATACTATGACCCGGTATAATGTCTGTGTGGTGTCCACATCTGAACCGGCTGTGCAGGTAGTGGGTTGCAAACATGGCGCTTTTTGGCGCCTCTCGCTTTTTTTCACGTCAGTTTGGGTGACTTGTGTGAATCGTGCAGATCCGAAGAATTTTTTATTTGGGGTGGTGTTACACAGTTTATGGTTTTTGTGTATGTGTAACGTCTTAGCTTCATCAAATTCACCTATAAAATACATGGTGCAAGCTAGGATTCAGTCGGATGACGGATAAAGCATTTTTGACGAGTACGAGCATGATATGAGTATTACTGGTCAATGTGCGGAGGGAAAATCCTCATTGGATAACCCGACTGTCTTCATGCTCTGTGATTGTTCAGTCACACACAGCGCCCGCATCCCTCTCTCGCACAGAGACAGACGTTGGCTGAGGTGAGAGACAGAAACGAGCTGAGTGACTAGCTCACGTTGCTCTTTTCAGTCCTCCTCAGGCTTTCTTCAGCTCGCCTCTATTTCTCTATGATATTTAAACTTGGCGAACTTGTTTCGTAACGTACGCGGTGCATTTGACAAGGCAGAACTGAAAATGGCTCGTGCAGCGTCAGTCACTGCCTCCACTCCAGTCGGGGTTTTTTTTTTGGCTGGTGATGTAAAGTTGGAAAACTTTTCTCGTCCTGAACACGGTGCTTTTTTTTTCATTTAGCAACAACGCCGATGAATTATTGTCCAAAGTTTTCACCGATAATCATTTGACACCGAGACGCAGCGGTATAAACAGTTTGACTTTGTATCAATATTTCATCCTTCTCCAGTGATCAATTAAATCATATTTAGTATCAGTTGATATCTATGGATCTCAGGATTATAAAGATGGTACTGTCATTGCTCTATCTGAAAAACTGAACGCAATAGATCTAAAAATAAATAAATGTTATCATTAAGTGATCTTCGGTAAAGTAGAACAAATAAAACAGAATATTCCAATTTAAAGACATAATGAATGATGGAAAAGTCAGATTATTATGATCTAATGTTGGTGCATATGAGACAGATGTTTTAATATAAACTATATTATCTTGAAAAATTTTTCTGCAAATATGAATAAACATTATTTAGTTTATTTGATTAATTATGGTGGTTTTTCTCAACAAACCTTCAAATTCATGTGAGAGAGATGAAAATTACATCTGACTGCATTTACCTCAACAATCTGATATTAGATTGAGTATTTTCTATCTTGAATCCATATTAATTTATAGATTTGAGTTTGGTCGTTAGTCACGCCCATGCTGGGGAGGGTGTCCTCCTTTTGGATTCTCAGAATATGGTCACCCTATTTAACTGCTAAGTTTGTAGTCACTGTTTGTCGTCCTTGCGTGATTGAAAACGATGAAGACATAATGTACTTCTGGCGTCTCTATCTGCAACCTGTTGTCATAATTGCATATGCCTAAACTTAATCTGTTGATGTATTAGTCTGAAATATATTGAAACCATATGTTTGAGTAGAAATGTTAACGTTTTTCTTTTACATTGCAATAACATCAATTATCTTGATATTTTCTAAAATAAACTCTTTCATTCCTGTTGCCTTTTCAGAAGACCATCAGCTCTACTGGGAGGAACAGTTCATGAAGTAGGTAAGCTCTTGGTGGAACAATGTTTCAGAAGTTTGAGATATGTCATTCCGATGAATTAAAGTATCCAAAACTGTTTGTGGGGAGCCAGCAACAACAGTTATTGAGGGTCGGCTATTGGCATCCCTAACTGTTTCTTTCTCATCCCTTTTTTTTATGACAGATGGGATGGCCTTGTAAATTATGCAGCACTGTTGTACCAGCAAAGACTGATATTCTAAAACATTATAAACTGCATCATGGGACCTTTGGACACAGCTATGCCTTGCCTTGTATACATATAGACTGCCCATGCTCTTTTAAAAACTGGAGTAGCCTCCAGTGTCACTTGTCAAGACAACATCCAGCTGTCGACTCACTTAGTTCACCTCAAGTAACTCTTTTGTTCACCTGCCTATTATGTGAAAAATCTGGATTCCCTGGTGAAAAGGATTTTTTTGAACACATTGGTCATCATCTGAAGAATAATGAAACTGTAAATTGCGTTTTTGCAGGGTGTGATCACCAAACAAATGTGTATGGGACTTTTGCGACACACAAATATAGGAAGCATACTCCACATACTTCACAAGATTTCAAACCAGGCATTATTTGTGAAAGGCATTTGACTGAACAGGAGGAACCACCGGTTTTTGAAGCCTCTGAAGAGGACGATGACCACAATGATGCCAATTATGAAGTCTCAGCCTCAAATGCTCACCATGAAGAGGATGATGGAAGCAACGTGGTTGTAGAGTACATAGCATCCATCCTTTTGAAATTAGAAAGTGTTCATAACGTTTCAGTTCGGTGGCTAAATGAACTGGTAGATGCTCTTCACTTCATAGCAAGTTCTGCATCCATAACTACAATAAGAGATATTGTTGTTTCACATCTAAAGAAAAATAATCAAACAACTGATGACACGTTTGTAACATCTCTAGTAGAAGAATTGTGCAAACACAATCCGCTAAGCACAGCACTTAGTGCTGGTGGTCCTCTTTCATCATCATTTAGGAGGCGAAAATATTATAAAGAAAAATTTGAAGTTGTTGAGCCTGTTGAATATATCCTTGAACCAAATGAAAAGAGAAGTTTCCAGTATATCCCAATTCTTCAGTCCTTAGTTCAGATTTTGGGTAAAGAAAATCTTAGAGAAAAAGTTCTGAATAAAGAACAGGACCACTTGTCATCTATTCAATATGGATCATATCGTGATGGCGCAGTCTATAAAGAGAATTCCTTTTATTCTGAAGAGCTAAGACTTGCACTTGTGCTTTATGTCGATGACTTTGAAATTTGTAACCCTCTGGGAACATCACCCCAGTGGGGTGGCAGTCACCCAGTGGTATCTGTCATTGTGCCCTTGGGCAAGGCACTTCACCTACATTGCCTAGTATGAATGTAGTGTGTGAGTGAGTGTTGGTGGTGGTCGGAGGGGCCGATGGCGCACTATGGCAGCCTCGCTTCCGTCAGTCTGCCCCAGGGCAGCTGTGGCTACAATAGTAGTTTACCACCACTAAGTGTGGAGTGAAAGAATAATGCCTTAATTCTGTAAAGCGACTTTGAGTGTCTATGATAAAGCTCTATATAAAACTGATGCATTATTATTATTATTATTATTATTATTATTATTATTATTATCAAGAAAAAAGCAAAAAATCACAGCTATATACTGGGTGTTTGGCAACGTCCCTCATTCATCTTGATCCACTCTTAACTCAGTATACCTGGCCCTTTTATGCAAAGCAGTTGATATCAAAAGATTTGGCTACGCTGAAGTGCTCGCTCCTTTGTTAAAGGACATTGCCATTTTGGAGCGTGACGGCGTCTATATTTCCAGTGTTGGACAACATGTTAAAGGCTCCGTGTTTTCTGTCGTCGCTGATAATCTTGGGGCACATTCGATTTGTGGACTTGTGGAAAATTTTTGTGGACCATTCATTTGTAGATTTTGTCTTGGAGAGCGATTAGAAATTCAAACAAAGGAGGTGAGGTCAGGTGCATTTCCTGCCCGGACCAAAAATAATCATTCCAGTCATATATTGGCTGTTAAAGAAAATCCTGCTTAGACACACTGTTATGGTGTAAAAAATGCTTGTCCGTTGACTGAAAATCTGAGCTATTTCCACTGCATCACTGGCTATCCACCCGATATATTGCACAACATTTTTGAAGGCATTGTTCCCTTGGAATTGGGTCTATGCTTCAGTTTTTTTATCTCAAAGAAATATTTCACTTTCAGTGAACTAAACAGTGCCATCACACAATTTCCGTACAAATGGGCTGACAAAACTGATTGTCCTCAGCCATTGCCTTCAACCTTTTATTTAAAAAAGAAGATCGGAGGAAACGCACATGAAAATTGGGCCCTCATACGACTGCTGACATTCATGATTGGACACAGAATACCTTTGAATGATCCAGCATGGCTTCTACTCATGTCTTTAAAAGACATTGTTGAACTTGTTGTTGCCCCAGTCCACAATGAGGAAAGCGTTGCATATCTTGACTCAAAAATTTCCGAACACCGACACAGATTCCAAGAAGTATTTCCTAATGAACGGTTCATCCCAAAGCATCACTTCTTGGAACACTACCCTGCATTAATAAATGCTTTTGGACCTCTGATTGCTTTCTGGACAATGAGGTTTGAAGCCAAACACAGCCAATTTAAGCAGATTGTAAGACACACTGGCAACTTTAAGAACATTCTCCTTTATCTGGCCACAAAGCATCAGCTTATGATAAGCCATCACCTGCATTCCACAACAGTTGTGCCTGCCCTGAGTGTTGTAAGAGTCGCATCAGTCTCATTAGATGTCCAGCATGTAAATGTTCAGGAATCAATCAAGCGTCTGTTTCCTTGTCAGTCTCAAGTACAGCTGGCTGATACAGTCACCTTCCATGGAACAAGGTACTCAAAAGGCATGATTGTGGCCTATGGTTGTACTGCTGGTCTTCCTGATTTTGCTGAGATTGTTCAAATTGCCCTTTTTGGAAGAAAGGTGCATTTTATTGTGAAAACACTCATGTCCTGGTATGATGAACACTATCGTGGATTTCATCTGGAGAACACAGATCACATAAATCTTGTTGAACAACAAAGCCTAAATGATGTTTGTCCTCTGTCAGCCTATATTGTTGCAGGAAAGCGCATGGTGACATTAAAGCGCCACATCTGCCTCCAGTGCTGAATATGACTTTATTTAACATATTTGTTTTTTCTGGCTTCCTAGACATGGAACCAACTGTCAGATTCTGGGTCCTCATTGATCATGAAGTCAAAAAACTTACACTCAACAGCGGGATACCCTCAACTGTGGATGACTTGGTTGCAGCCATTAAAGAGCAATTTAACATCACCACAGAAATCAGTCTTCAGTACAAAGATGAAGACTTTGATGACTTTTTCACCCTAATGACCACAAATGAACTCAAAGATAAAGACACACTGAAAGTAGTGTATGTGCCACAAAACAAAACACTGACCCTCGAGTCCCTGGAAAGCACCCCTGATCCCGCCAGTGTGTACTCTTTATCTGAATCTGTGACACACTCTGAGGGCTCAGATGATACTGTGATTCTTCCTCTTTCCCCCTCTGTAAGGCAAAACCCATGGCCTGCTGTATTTCCAATTCCAACCTTTTCATACAACACTGAGCTTGCTTTGAGTCAAGGGCAATGAGATCTATTTAAGAGATGGCACCCCACTGACATCACCCAGTGTGAAAGCGGACATCTTGGAGCGCCTGGCAGAGGCCATGTTTTGCTACACAGCGTACCCCAATGATGCCCAGAGGTGTGAAGTAGCACAGGCACTAATAGATAAGCATCCCTGCTTGAAGGAGCCTGGCTCTTTCAATGGAATTTATGGGTGGCAACAAAGCCTGAAATACAAATGTGGAAACTATCGTACCAAACGTAAAGCATTGGGAAGCCCTGAAATCTTGATAAACTCCATGAAAAACAAAATGGAGGATGAAAAAAAACCTGCTAAAAACATCAAGAAACCAAAGAGGGCAGAAGTAAATTACCTGCCTCAGCACCTTCCTGGTGAAACAGACAGCAGCCTTGAGAATGTGAGGCTTGACCTAATTGAAGCCAGCAAGAAAAGGGACGCCAAAAGCATAAATGACATGATGGCCAGGACATATAGCTGGAGAAGAGTGGAAGTGGTTACCCAGTCCCCAGATGTGGCAAAATTTAAAGAAAGATGGCCTGCCCTCTTTGAACCATTCCAAGTAAATGATTTCTCATTGATGTTTTCTAAAGTGTCAGATTGGCAACCTTTCATTATTATGCAATCTTTACATCTTGAGTGTTCCAAATATGATGTATTAAATGTGTACAATTGATGTATTAAAGGTAAATGAAGAATTCTGAAGGTGTGCTGCAGTTCCACTAGAATCAGTGTTCATGTCCCAGCTGGACAAGTACACTCCAAAACTTCTCGAGCTGTTTAGTGCAAAGGGTGGAGCAGTTGGTCAACGCATCAAAAACTTGTTAATGGAACTGATACAGGTGAGGCAAAAGTGGTAACAATGTTGCAGGGGCATTAATGAGTACTTTATTCTCCTGTCTTGCCTAATTGGGTGAATATTGCTAAAAACAAAAACATTTTTGTTCATCGCTCTTTATTAATTTGAACTTTAAATTTTAATTTATTTATATATATATATATATATATATATTTTATATATATATATTATATATATATACAGTATATATATATATATATATATATATATATATATATATATATATATATATATATATATATATAATTTGAACTGAGTCGAAAAATTGTTGGAATCGGTAATACATAAATGGTATTGTATGTTTGTAGTTATATTGCCTGTAGGAATCAGTTTTTCATTATTCACTTGTCAACTATAGGATCCAAGTACCTGTGTGGTGAAGAAGAGAGATGTGACTCTGAGATGCCTCATTGAATACATGGGAGAGAGTGGACAAGAGCTCATTTCTGACTACTATGTAAGTAGTATTTGAAAAGCATAGTTTGACTTTTTGGGAAAAGCACATATATTTTTCAGATATCAATCTTATATTTGCCTGAGTTTAGTACAGAAGTGTAACTTACAACTGTAAGAGTGGCATTTTCAGATATTTTTACTTCATCATACCTATGTGTTACCAGCCAAGCCCCTCTCCCCTTTAAGGATTTTATTTAGGGCTTGGAGAGGACTTGTGTATGTGATACACTGTAGCAGGTTTGTTATGGGAACTGAGTCTTTACTAGGGATGGGCATTTGATTAAATTGGCTTCATCGATCATCAGGAGAATTAACGATCGATTATTGATTAATCATTGATATTTTTATATTAAAATTCAGTGTGGGGGCGGTGCGTGGTGCAGTAGGTTGGGCGCCCGCCTCATGTACAGAGGCTGTAGTTCCTCACTTGCAGACGGTCCAGGTTTGACTCCCAGCCTGAGACCCTTTGCTACATGCCATTCCCTGCTCTCTCTGATCCCTTTCCTGTCAAGCAACTGTCATAAAGGCCCCTAGAGCCCCAAAAAATCCTTAAAAAAAAAAAAAAAAAAAAATTCAGTGTGTATAGGCTATATTTAGGGGATATGCCGTGAGGATAAAAAAAACAACAGTGTGTATCATTTAAATCTTTAGGCTATTACAAGTTGGACACCTCATGAGTCAGTAACTGGATTAATTCATGGTTTAATGTTGCACTTGAAAATATGTGCTATAAACAGTGGAGTCTACAGCTAAAAGATGGTGCTTATAAACACAACAAACCCTAGTTTTTTTTTCTCTGTTAAACAATAACCTAATAAAAAAAAATCTAATATTTATAGGTCTGATAGTTTTATGTTACACTTGGAAAAACCAAGCAAAAAAGACAGTCGAGAAAGAGGGTGTGAGAGAGATCAGCTGCTAAGTCTGAAACTTATAAACTTGATGAAGCTGATTTAAACATTATACTCAGGAACTGCATTTGGTCTAACACTTCCCTACGAAGTCGCTTTAGTCTACGGCCAAATCAAAGTGAATTGTTTTATTGATGGGATAATAAAGAACTTAGAAAAATTCTGTTGTATTATATTTGCTTTAATACTAGCCATGTAAAACACACTAAAATTTTATTGAAGGCTTTTGAAGATTGTTCTCTGTTCTCACTTACTGTTCCGCTTTTTTGTCATACAGGGAAAAACGGAAAGCAGTGTCCATGAGGACTTGAAAATGCAGAGTATGCAGATATATGTCTGCCGTGATCCAGATGCAGTTGGCATCATCATTGAGGGAATCCCAGTGCTTACTGATCTTGGCAATCTGGCCAGGGCATGTTGCCTCCTTCTGGGGATGACATATACTTTGAACCTGCAGTATCCACCTCAACTCTGCAAAACATTTGAGGTATTCCAAAGACTTTTTATGGGACTCGAAACACTGCGCCCAAAACCCTCCTCCAGATTCATGACACTCAAAAACAAACTGCTGAGCTAGTTGGTCACATGCCGGCCTCACACTCATAAACGCCCATTTTGTTCTGTTTTCCAGAGCTTAAGTAATGATTAGGATTGTCCTAAATGTTCAATTGTTAATTTCTGCAGTTAAGAAGTTCAAGTATTTTATGGTAAAAGGTTTTAATACACACTGTGCACTTCAGGTTTGAAGCTGAAGTCAATTCTCTCATGTCAAATGCTGTGATCAGGATTCCCTGTGTTTTATTTTAATGTCAAATAGTGGAGATACTGTACGTTGAAAGTGTGCTTGTAAGGATTTATTTAAGATTAGAATTTTTTTTTGTTTGCTTCACCACTGTTGCTCGGTGGGCAGTTTATTTGAGAAGAACAGCAGTCAAGCACAGACTTCCTCAGTTTCTGGGCCTGCCTCCAGCTGCTGAGCACTTGATGAGCTGAAGTCAGTTCTATTATGTCAAATGCTGAGGTCAGAGGCCCTTCATTTTATTTTAATGTCAAATGTTTTAATAGAATATAACACAGATTATACTTTTAAGGCGTTCCAGTATGTGTTACCATGTTTTAATACATATGAAAAGGTACTGTACTGTCAACTTAAGCTTAAGTCAGTTCTATTATGCAAATCGTTCAGGTCAAGAGTCACTGTGTTTTAATGTCAGTGTTATAATTATACAGAATGCACTTTGAATGTTCAATGCAGCACTTAAAGATAAGGTCATTATCGTAGAAATGTTAACATAAAAATTGATTACAGTAACAAAGTTGTTTGTATATGGCGGCTGTTATACAGTAATAAACGTTGAAAACAAACATCTATCATTCCTTCATTAAAGTTATCATTGCTAAATAATTATTTGTAGTGGATTGCAGAAATAATTTGTTCAAATTGTTGAGTAAATTAATTTATTCAAATCAAAAATTTTGATTTTAATTTTAAATGTTACTTATTTTAATTAAGTATGATGTGGTCAATATCCTGCTCTTTTTCACATTGGTAAAACTCAAATGTTTTGCTTTCTCTTGTAGACTCTACTTAATTTTTTAACATACAGTAAAATGTATAATTCTGATTTTTACCAACTAAAAATACCAAGAAGTTCACTAAACTTACAAAAATTAGTTGGAAAATGTTGCCTTAATTTTTTTGAGTTGAGTCTAAGAAACAGTTTTTACAGTGTACACAGTGTTTTACAAATGTATTATAAACATGTAACAGATAGTGCATCAGTGTTTTCTTATTTGCAGTTATGATGATGATTATGTTGGAGATTTTTAATTCATTTACTGTAAGTGTGCATGAGAGAATAGATCAGAAAAATGTATATTTCAACAATATTAATATTTTTATTTCAACAAATGTAATTTAAACAAATACATATAAGCCAGAGGTTTATCAATCAGTCGGTTAGAGATGAGCCAGTTTGTGTTATTCTGTATGAAACTTCAGGAAGTAGATGCTGGTGAATGTGAAACAGAGGTGGGTGATAAACCCATGTCCTGTTTGCATCCTTGAACCCTGCAGCTCCCTTTCTATTCATCCATTACCATCCAGTAAGTCATCTGGGATTGGAATGGGTGTAGTAGGTTCTCTTCTCCTTCTGAGATAATCCAGCAGATCCTCCCTATTTTTTTAATTGTACTCTCTCACCACAGCGAGGTGGGGGGAGCGTGGAGTGGCGGGGGAGATTTTTACACCAGCCAGGGATGACGCTGTAGCTCCACCAATTGTGGTCGCTGCTTTGGGGAGATGGTCAAGCACTGGTTCATGAAGTCGTTGCATTCATGAGACAGACAGTCAAAGGGGGGGTTTGGTCCTTCCATGTATTTTCTGGTTTCAAATGCTTCTTCAGCGTAGAGGTCACGCAGCAGGGCCCCTATTTGCCACACTGTTGTTGGTTCTGCGTAGTACTGTCTCTGCAAAAGCTTCTCTGGTGGTGCAAAGTCAAAAGTGCCAGAAAACCGCGTGTATGGCTCATTTTTTATGATATCGCCACAGCCAAAGTCAATGATCTTTACAGAGAGGTCTCCTTGGTCCAGGTAAACCAGGACGTTCTCTGCCTTTATGTCCCGGTGAAAAATCCCATTCTCATGCATTAGCACTGCAGCATCTACAAGTTGTTTAAATATGCTCTTGACCTCGTGCTCTGGGATACGTCCCTCTCTGAGGATATTGAAGTTGTGCATGTCCATTGATTTCAAGGGTAACTCCATAACTATCAGGATTTCTGTTCTTAGCTGATAGAGATCCAATAAGCTGATGACCCCTTGGTTTGCCACACTGCCATCGTAGAGGAGGCCGGCTGCCTGGGCCATGAGGGCCACCTCGGTTACCACCTTGTACTCATAACCTTGGCGTTTCACCAACATGTATCGGACCAAGCCTTTTGGAATATGCTTTATTGCCACGGGTTTTGAGTCGGAACGACGTATTCCTGACATGACGGATCCGAAGCCTCCTTTGCCAATCTTTTTGAATTCACAATATTTTGCTTTAAATTCCTTTTTTCTTTTTTTAATGATGTTATGGCATGTGTGGTATTCCTCACAGCACACCAAGGAACCAATGCTTCGGAGTTTCTTTTTTTGGACTGACCTTTTTCTGGCTTTGAGGATTTTTCTTGTTTTCCTCACCTCCTGATCTCTGCTGTCCAAGCAGCTCTGTTTGCTTGGCCTTTCATCCTCCAGCTCGTCCTCAGCCTTCCTTTTCCTACTGTTCATGATTCCAAACAGCACTTCTTTTGCCTTTCTTTCCTCCTTCAGTGGGATGGATCCTTTGTGGTTCTCCTCAGCCATCATGTGATGCACACGTCTGAAACACTTCTTCACTTTGGAGTTTATCATTTGCAAAGTTGTACTGTCAAGATGAAAGTCACTCTACCACAGGGTGAGTGTGTAGAAAGAATGTTTTGATGATTGCCATGGAGATGAAAGAACCTATTCTACACATGCGCTTTCATGTTCTGTTCTTTATATTTTAATGGCAACATTGCTGTCCCAAGGCCGAAAAACACAGTTTATTAAACTTTGTACACTATAAATGCACAGTTTTTACATTTTTTACACGGGCCTATATACTGCACATGAACACAAAACTAAAACAATAAGTATGGAATCAACTCATATTGAACTTACAGGCCACTGATCAGTATACATTAGTCTTCATTCAGTCTTCATAATAGAGGTAAAGGTTACATTATCCAACAGTTAATTCTAACCAAGTAATTTGATTGGATAAGAGACGTTCCATGGGTGCGTCAACTTTCTAATAATGTTAGTCAACTTTCAGTTAGGAAATGTTCATGTGTTGCCTGGCAACAGCCTTGTCTCCCTTCCAGTTGTGGACCTATTTGTTTTTTGTGGAGCCAAATAAATGATTAAATAAAAATAATAATAATTTCTTGTCGTTTAATACTGTTGACTAATAAAATGCACTTTTAGAACTGTTGCGTAAGAGTAATATCACACGGGAGGAAGTGATGCTGTGCTGATATTTGACAGCTTCCTACGTTGCTCACTGTTCATTCTCACGACAATAAGTCAATAAAGTTGAATCAAGTCGAGTAAAACTGATGGAAACGGCATGAGAGTAAGAGTCAGAGGAGAGACAGAGATAGACAGAAGCAGCATGTATGAATGTGGGTGTAAAACTGCATTTGGTATACAGAAATGCACAGATATTCTCATATCTGGGAAAAAGACACAGTGAAAGAGAAAAAGCAATATTGTTGGTTTTTAAATGTTTTATTATAATTTTGTGATATTTGACATCCTGTAATAACAAAGGAATGAAAACCAAATAGAAACATATAAACTGACACGAAAATGGATAAACTCTGAAACAGAACTGGGAAAATTTTTGAAGCTGAAAAGTCTCTACATAAGTGAGTGATAATCTGCATGTGTATCATGTCAGTGAGGTATGAAGGTTCCTGTGAGTGTAGTGGATAGTGTGATTGTGTTGATAGTGATTATCAGGGTTTCAGAGTCTTTGATTAGTTTTCAGAAGCTGTTGAAGAAAATCCATCAAATATTGGCCTAAAAGCTGTTTGTATTCCTCCCTCACAGGTTGTTGACCAGGTTACTGTGTGAGGGGATTTTCTTTCTCCTAATACCAGGGCTTCAAATTAACGTTTTAGATCACCAGCCAACATGGCTAGTAGATTCTTAAAGTTACCAGCCAACCAGATTTTCCACCAGCCTCATTTTTTCCTGCGTCTGCGTGTTGTTTCGCACTTGTAGTCAAGGAGCAGCTGGCATGTGTGTGTGTGTGCGTGTGTGTGTGTGTGTATGTTTCTTTTCCTCTCTCTCTGCTTCTCGCGCTGTGCTGAGGAGTAGAGTTTTTAACTTTGAGAAGCAGTTTACTACTTGTTTGAATATTTATTCCCGTTAAATGTTGATGCAATTTAGAACAGAAACTTGAACAGTTTGTTCTTTAATGCACATCTAACATCACATTATTTTCCTCTGTTAATTTATGTTCTGGGCAGTGTTGTGCTTTTTTAATCTTATTTTAGTTCTCTTCTTAGGTCGTGTCGTGTTAGTGCACATGTGGCAATACCAATTTTCTGTATGTGGAGTTCCTTTTAGTCCTGCACAACTATAATGAATTGCTCAGAAATCTACATGTGTCCTTTTCTCAAAACACCAGTAATATGTTACACATTTGCAGCCGTAAAATGTCCCATTTCTATATTTTTTGGTTTATATGGGTTAATATACCAGTAATGTGTTTATATGCATGTTTATACCCTCAAAATTACCATGGAATTTTGGGTTTTACTCAAGCTCCTCATCATCACGTCTCTGCAGAAGAAGACCCTCCGCTGCACCTCAGCACTTTAACAACTCACTAATTTCATAATTTAAATAAACTATTTCTACCTTTGTTTTTCTGTTTACATGTCGTTTGCTTTGTATTTAATAAAATGGTTTCTCCAACAGTTGGTTAAATCTACACATTTATACTGTATATAATGCACATGCAGGATGATGTGTAACAATAATCGGTCAAATGAGCTGTAAACACATTTTGTAGAACTAAATATAAGGTTATGCTGTGAACAGAAAGAAAGGAAGACGAGCCAGATAATTCTAAACTTTAGAATATATTACAATCATAACTTTTAATCATAAATATGACTCTTCTCAAAACAACAAACTTTGATATCTTTGTCACACAATATCTAAGCTTCCAGTGAATAATTTATACCATCAGTGAACTTTTTTTTTATTTGTAAATTACTCACTGGAAGCTTCTCTGGTGGCGTGTGCAGTGGTTGTTGTTATTATTATTATTGTATGAAGCCAACATTACTGCAGCTCTGCACATCATTGTTGTCCTGTTAAAGGATTTTTAAACAAAGACTTAAAAACAATCTGTAATTAGTGATGACTCAAGTAAATCACCTTTATCATGCATTATAACAATCTGTTCCTTAAGTCTCTAAATTATTGAAACAATTAAAAACATCTCTTAAAATATAAAATTACAGAAAATTAAATAATCATTTAATATACATTTCAATAAATAAGTGCATCCCATGTTCCTATGTTGACTCTGAGCTTTATTCTGTCTGTTGTCTGTAGAAGTGATGGGTCTAGATCAGATGATGGAAACTAGGATCAGCTCATGGTTTAATGTCCAGGGAGGGGCGTGTCCACTCTGCATGGACTTAAAGAAGAAGAAATAAAAGAAGAGTTAGATAATGTCATGTTCATCAAAAGGAAAACTGAATGTGATGGAGATAAATATGCTCAGATGGACACACAGACACACACACAAAGTTTAAACAAACACACAAATACTCTGTCCTAAATTGTCTCACACATTAAAATCATCTATTTACACTTATATTAATGTACACAAAGACTAGCTCCACAAAATCAGAAGAACATTTATTGATCCAGAAATTAAACTGATCTTACCTTTATAGGCTCAGTTTCCTCCTTTGTTTTCAAATCCATTTGAACCTCCATTCATGGTGACGTAACGCCATAAGTGTGTCATAAATTAACGTGATGATGTGTTTCTCTGTGGGAACCGAGTTGAGCTGGTGATCACGTCTGTTCTACAGTGCCAGAAAAGGGACAGGGAGTTGGGGATTCCTGCTGTGAGCTTGGAACGGCCCCAGTTGCCAGTGTGAGTACACCCAATGTGTCTTTCCACCTCTCTGCTCTGGTTCAGAACTGGTTTCAACAACATCCACATTTCACCATTTTATATCTTCCACCATACTCTCCATTCCTCAACCCTATAGAAGAGTTTTTCTCGGCATGGCGGTGGAAGGTATATGACCTCCGTTTCCAGGCTGAGGTACCCCTCATCCAATCCATGGAGGAGGCCTGTGACCAGATGGAGGTAGCAGCAATGCAAGGGTGGATTCGTCATTCAAGACGTTTCTTTCCAAGGTGTCTTGGTAATGACGACATTGCCTGTGATGTAGATGAAATTCTCTGGCCAGATCCAGCTAGACGAAGAGACGATGTCTATTTTTTTTTTGTCACATTTTGTTTCAGTATTATGAATCTCCATTAGGGATGTAACGATTAATCGTAAGGCAGTTAAAAATCGATTCATAGGTATCACGGTTGATATTGATTTTCTGAAAATTGAATCGCAGTACTTTTTTTGACCAGCAAGTGTAGGCGGCGTGCGGAGTCTGCTAACCCTTTCTTTCTGGCTGCCTTCTACTCTTAAATATGTTAATAAATGATTCATTACCCCTTTAGCACTGAAAGAATATCTGTAATATTACTTGAATATCTGTAAAAGTCACGTTTTTCTATTAGCTCTGTCTGCTAGCATAGCTTCTCTTCTTCACTGCAAGATATCTGCATGCCAACTTACCACTGTGTTACCAGCGCCCTCTGCTGGTCCAAACAAATATGACGTAATTTTTTTTTTTTAAAGTCCAATTGTTAAGGCACAAAATACATTTTCAGTTGCACTTTTAAAAAGAAAAATAACTATTATGCAGTTTTGCATTGTTTATTATAGAACCAGAATTTAAATTAATAGGCTTCATTTTCATTTGTATTATTCCTTTATTTATTTCATTCAAGATTTATTTTTAGTTAAATTGCATTGTTTTGTTTATCAAGGAATTCTTTTGACAATGAAAAATAAAAGGAAAATAGTACCGTATTTTATAGTTTTTTTCCCAGAAAAAAAATTTGTCTACGGTCCCATTTTGTAAAATAAATCGTGAGAGAATCGTATCGTGAACCCAGTATCGTGAATCAAATCGTATCGGGAGTTGAGTGAATCGTTACATCCCTAATCTCCATATCAACATTTTGGGCGTGTTGAGAAATAAATTAGTTTCTTCAGTCTGCAACATTGGTCTTGTGTAGTGTTTGGTGAATTTACATTACAGTTTTTCTCAATTGTTTACACACAGAAACTGGTACTTGAGACACAATGACCACAACATGTAACTCATGCACCAACCCCCTGAACCAATTCTGCTAAACACTACACACAATTCTCTGCATTTGGCACAATTTTCATGACATAAATCTTGTTTACACAAGGAACACACTACCATTCAAATTCTAAAGTTAAGTTGTCCTACTATGCACACTGACTCATCACATGGTTAAAAACCTGTCACACAGGTTTACAATTTGCAATCAGAGCTTTAGCATAAAAAGGGCAACAGATGAGCTCTGTTTTGGAGCAATGGATACCAACATTGGAAACTGAGGGAGAACCAGAGCCAGAGCCAGAGGAGTGAGAGTAAAAGGAGGAGGACTATTTACAATAGTGACCACTCCCATGTCTATTTCCGATATAATATTGAATTAAAGCAACTTTATCTAAATGAACCTAGTTCACTCACTGATGCTTAATGTTTTAAACGTTTTTTTTCTTCAGATGCATGTTTCAATTTTCAAAAAAAACATCAAACCTGAGGTGAGCTGCTGCACAACGTGCTGCAAGCAGTATCACTGCCCCATTTGCCCAAAACTACAGTGATTTAAGTTATTTAAATTGGAAAAGCACTTTGATGCTCATGTGAAAAATGCAGTAACATTTAAAGGTAAGATTCATATGCACGCAGACAGCCTATTGTGTAAATGCACATCTGATATCAATGCTGATTTAAAAAAATGCTCCTATGAGTTATACAAGTTTATACAAGTTTTGTTCTATTCTTTGTCTGTAGTAATAATTTTATTTTGCTTCTATTTGTTTTAGATATGTTGATTTGCTGTTGCACTTTGCAGTGCAGAGATGTGGGTCATGTGGAAATACACCTCAATATGTGCAGCCGTGCCCAATGCCTCCCTTCCTCTACTGAACCTATCCTAGTCACTCCTTCTCCTTCCCAACCTGCTTCTACAGCTGCACTATTTCCCCCAACTCTTTCACCTAAAGTACAGTCTAAAATGGTCAAATATCTTCACTGTAGCCTTTTATTGTACCATAAAAAATGTCCCTACACATATCAAAAAGAAACACACCATCACCTTCAGGAGGAACCCGGTAGACTACACTCCTCTCATCATCAATGGTGACCTGGTGGAGAAAGTTTTTTAGTATGATATATTTATACGTCTTTTCTTTTCCAGTATTTTATTTAGGTGTGTCTTTTATGTCATTCTTGGAGAGCACCTTAATGTTGTACAATGACAATAAAGCTTGTATTCTAAAAGGGAGTTTTTTTCTCCACTGTAGCTGATGCTTGTTTATGTGGAAATGTTTTTTTTCTTCATTTTTGGTTTTGTTTTGAGCACTATGATGTGACTTTTTCTTTTAGTTGGCTTTTTATGAATAAAGTTGAATTGAAGTTTTTGTGGTTCAAATGTAAATGTATTTGTATCTGGCATTGTATCAGAATCAGAATCAGAATCAGAAATGTTTTATTTGCCATGTACAGTTTTAAGGACAGTACAAGGAATTTGACTTGGTGGTTGGTGCACAAAAACAAGCAACAAAAAGAAATAAAAGAAATAAAAACAAAACAACAAAGAACAACGAACAACCCAGCAACAATAATAATAATAATAATAATAATGATAAATATAAAGGATGAGGGATAAATAAAGAATAGATAGAGAATAAAGGATAAATAGGATAAATATAAATATATATATACAGTGCAGCAGATATCAAGCTGGTGGAGGTGGTGATCGGGTGGGGGGGGGGGGTTCAGTGGGTGACTTGGGGTGTGTTCATGTGGATGGTGGCAGAGGGAAAGAAGCTGTTTTTGTGTCTGGAGGTTCTGGTCCTGATGGACCGAAACCTCCTACCAGAAGGGAGAGATTGAAACAGTTTATGACCGGGGTGGGAGGGGTCGGCCACAATCTTTCCTGCACGCCTCAAAATCCTGGAGGCGTACAGGTCCTGGAGGGAGGGCAGATTGCAGCCGATGACCTTCTCTGCAGAGTGGATGATACGCTGCAGTCTGGCCTTGTCCTTGGCCGTAGCTGCAGCGTACCAAATGGTGATGGAGGAGCAGAGGATGGACTGGATGATGGAGCTGTAGAAGTTCACCATCATCTTTGTTGGCAGACTGAACTTCTTCAGCTGCCGCAGAAAGTACATCCTCTGCTGAGCTTTTTTGATAAGGGAGCTGATGTTCAGCTCCCACTTGAGGTCCTGAGTGATGATGGTCCCCAGGAAGCAGAAGTACTCTACAGAGCTCACTGTAGAGTCTCCCAGGGTGAGGGGGGTGAGGGGGGCTGGGTTCTTCCTGAAGTCTGCTATCATCTCCACTGTCTTTAAAGCATTGAGCTCCAGGTTGTTCTGGCTGCACCAGGACACCAGCCGGTCTGTCTCCCACCTGTAGTCAGACTCGTCTCCATCAGCGATGAGACCGATGATGGTCGTGTCGTCTGCAAACTTCAGGAGTTTGACCGACTGGTGAGAGGAGGTGCAGCTGTTGGTGTACAGGGAGAAGAGCAGAGGAGAAAGAACACAGCCCTGAGGAGATCCAGTGCTGATGGTCCGGGGAGCAGAGATGGTTTTTCCCAGCTTCACGTGCTGCTTCCTGTCAGACAGGAAGTCTGTGATCCACCTGCAGGTGGAGTCTGGCACGTTCAGCTGGGAAAGCTTGTCCTGAAGGAGAGCTGGGATTATTGTATTAAAAGCAGAGCTGAAGTCCACAAACAGGATCCTGGCGTAGGAGCCTGGGGAGTCCAGGTGCTGGAGGATGAAGTGGAGAGCCAGGTTTACAGCATCGTCTACGGACCTGTTGGATCTGTAGGCAAACTGCAGGGGGTCCAGGTGGGGGTCGGTGATGTCCTTGATGTGGGAGAGCATGAGGCGTTCAAAGGACTTCATGACCACAGATGTCAGAGCGATGGGTCTGTAGTCATTAAGTCCTGTGATCCTCAGCTTTTTAGGGACAGGAACGATGGTGGAGACCTTAAAACAGGCTGGTACGGTGCATGTCTCCAGTGAGGTGTTAAAAATGTCTGTGAACACTGGAGACAGCTGATCAGCACAGTGCTTTAAGGTAGAAGGAGAGACAGAGTCCGGTCCACAAGCCTTACGGGGGTTTTGTCTCCTGAAAAGTCTATTCACATCTCTCTCTTTGATGGAGAAAGGTGTCTCTGTAGGAGGGGGGGAAGATAGGGGAGAGAGCCTCTGTAGGCAGCTGGGGTGAAACTGTAGCTTTGATGTGGGGGGTGAAGGTGTTGGAGTGAGGCTGGTCAGAGGTGTGAGGGGGGTTGGAGTCAGGTCTGTCCCATACTTAATAGGTTAATAACAGTATGCCTATTCACAACTGTAACAAAATGTGATTTTTTGTATATTTTACTGATGTTATTAATATTAGATTTATGATAGATAGCAATAACTATATATCTTGAAGTCTACTTTTACTAGATCTGTGCTATAAGCTGTGCTTTTACTTAAAGACGATATACAGTGATTATCAAGCCACGTGATTCTGCATATGGTTAATTATTTCTAGTGTAATGTTAATGCAATTGTGCATAAATTATGAGCACATGAGACACCATCCTAGTGAAACCTTAAAATTGCAAATTTAAAAAAAAATAACATACGCAATACATTAACACAAATTGTCTAACGTAAAACCACGTCTTGAACGTTTTGATATTGTTTCATAAAACAATTAGCTCTGGACTGTAACAATTACTTTAATCACAAAAGAATAATATAAAGAGGTTGTGATAGGACTACAGCACAAATAAAACAATTGTGTCTCTAGAGGATATCCAAACGATCGAAATCATTCACGGAAATTCTGATCAATTTATATGTGGTTGATGAGGTGCATTATACTTTGTTTTTTTCAATGTAACACTGCTGAGAAATCCGGTTATCAAAGGTATTAAAACACAGAGAAATCTTTGGTTAACAATGGTATTAAAACGCAGATAAACTTTGCAAAAATGCCTAGCCGACATGGCTATGCTATCGGTTTTATTTTGTATATTTTTCTTCATTTCCTGATGTCACGTCCTTAGCAGGGCATGGAGGAGCGGGGAACCCTCTTGGTAAATACTGGTGCTATCTACTTCAGACTACTACTACAAAAAAAAACAAAAAACATACATTGGTGGTACTTAGTGTATCACCATTAGTATGCCAAGTACTTTGGGGCAGTCCATGTCATAAGTTCCTACTCCTGATAGGCCGACTGCTGTGCTGTCAGCTCTGCTGATGATGTCATAGGTTCCATCTCCTGATAGGCTGGCTGCTGTGCTGTCAGCTCTGCTGATGATGTCATAGGTTCTATATCTTGATAGGCTGGCTGCTGTGCTTTCATCTCTACAGCGGAGTCACAGGTTCCTTTGATGTGCTCTGCATTCTATAACACTTAGTGGCCAACTGCTGTAGAACTACACAGAGGAAGAAGAAGAAGGTACTTATATGCAGTTGGACTACTTGAGCATTTTATAACTCCTGATCCTATTTCCTTCAGTATTAGAGAATGATGGAGACAGTTGCACCTCAGCAGTCTTCTCAGGAAGAGACAGGGGAGAGTTGCCATGAACCTCCTTGTAATGCTGAACCGGAACCTCTTTGTAATGCAGAACAGGAAAATCCTGGTGATGCGGAAAAAGGAACCCCTGGTATGGAGGGACATGTACTTCCTTGTGATGCAGAACAGAGGCCTCCTGGTGATGTGGAAGAGGAACCTCCTGGTTATGCAGAACAGGAATTTCCTGGTAATGTGGAACAGAAATCTCCCGGTGATGTGGACCAGGGACCTCCTGGTGATGCAGATCAGGAACTTCCTGGTGATGTGGAACAGGGATCTCTCAACATAGCAGAACAGGAACCCCTTGGTGAATCACCACCAGGTACTGGAAAACAAGCACTACCAAGTACTGGGAAAAAAGTTGCCCCTGTTGTTGAGAAGAAAGCATCCCCTGGTACTAGGAAACAAGCAGCCCCTGGTAATGGCAAACAAGCAGCCCCAGGTACTGGAAAAAAATCAGCCCCTGGAACTGGGAAAAAGGACGCCCCTGGTACTGAGAAACAAGCAGCTCTGGTACTGGGAAATAAGCAGCCCCTGGTACAGGGAAACAAGAAGCCCCTGGTAGTGGGAAACAAGCAGCCCCTGGTACTGGGAAAAAAAGCAGTCCCTGGTACTGGCAAAGAAGCAGCCCCTGGTACAGGGAAACAAGCAGCCCTTCTTACTGGGAAAAAAGCAGTCCCTGGAACTGGGGAAAAAGCACCCCCTGGTACTGGGAAAAAACAGCCCCTGGTACTAGGAAACAAGCAGCCCCTCTTACTGGGAAAAAAACAGCCCCTGGTACTTGGAAATAAGCAGCCCCTGGTAATGGGAAACAAGCAGCCCCGAGTACTGGAAAAACAAGCAGCCCCTGGTACTGGGAAACAAGCATCGCCAGGTACTGGAAAAAAACCAGCCCCTGGTACTGAGAAACAAGCAGCTCTGGTACTGGGAAATAAGCAGCCCCTGGTACTGGGAAAAAAGCAGCCCCTGGTAGTGGGAAACAAGAAGCCCCTGGTACTGGGAAAAAAAGCAGTCCCTGGTACTGGCAAAGAAAAAGCCCCTTGTACTAGCAAACTAGCAGCCCCTGGTACAGGGAAACAAGCAGCCCCTCTTACTGGGAAAAAAGCAGCCCCTGGTACTGGGGAAAAAGCACCCCCTGGTACTGGGAAAAAACAGCCCCTGGTACTAGGGAAAAAGCAGCCCCTGGTACTGGGAAAAAAGCAGCCCCAAGTACTAGAAAACAAGCAGCCCCTGGTACTTGGAAATAAGCAGCCCATGGTAATGGGAAACAAGCAGCCCCTTGTACTGGAAAAAAAAGCAGCCACTGGGACTGGAAAAAAAGCAGCTCCTGGTACTGGGAAACAAGCAGCCCTTAGCACCTGGAAACAAGCAGCCTCCAGTACTTGGAAAAATGCTGATCACAAAGTTCTTGGTGATGTGAATCAAAAATTTCCTGGTAATGTGGAACAGGAACCACTTGCTGATGCGGAACATAAACCACCTGGTTATGCAGAACATGAACCCCCTCGTTATGAGGAACAGAAACTTCCTGGTGATGTGGACCAGGGACTTCCTGGTGATGTGGACCAGGAACTTCCTTGTGATGTGGATCAGGAACTTCCTGGTGATGTGTACCAGGATCCTCCTGGTGATGCGGATCAAGAACTTCTTGGTGATGTGGAACAGGAACCCCAAGCTGATCCAGAACAAGAACCACCTGGTTATGGGGAACAGGAATTTCCTGGTGATGTGGAACAGGAAGCTCCCATTGATGTGGACCAGGAACCTCCGGTTGATGCGGATCAGAAACTACCCGATGATGTGGAACAGGGACCTCCTAGTGATGTGAATCAAGAATTTCCTAGTGATGCAGAACAGGAACCTCCTGGTGAATCACCACCAAGTACTGGAAAACAAGTAGCTGCTGTTGCTAAGAAGAAAGCAGAACCTGGTACTGTTAAAAAACAAGCCCCTGGTACTAGGAAACAAACAGCTCCTGCTACTGGAAAACAAGCAACACCTGGTACTGGGAAACAAGCAACCCCTAGTACTAGGAAACAAGCAGCCCCTCTTACTGGGAAAAAAGCAGCCCCTGGTACTGGAGAAAAAGCACCCCCTGGTACTGGGAAAAAACAGCCCCTGGTACTAGGGAAAGAGCAGCCCCTGGTACTGGGAAAAAAGCAGCCCCAAGTACTAGGAAACAAGCAGCTCCTCTTACTGGGAAAAAAGCAGCCCCTGGTTCTTGGAAATAAGCAGCCCATGGTAATGGGAAACAAGCAGCCCCTCGTACTGGAAAAAAAAGCAGCCCCTGGTACTGGAAAAAAAGCAGCTCCTGGTACTGGGAAACAAGCAGCCCTTAGCACCTGGAAACAAGCAGCCTCCAGTACTTGGAAAAATGCTGATCACAAACTTCTTGGTGATGTGAATCAAAAATTTCCTGGTAATGTGGAACAGGAACCACCTGCTGATGCGGAACATGAACCACCTGGTTATGCAGAACATGAACCCCCTCGTTATGCGGAACAGAAACTTCCTGGTGATGTGGACCAGGAACTTCCTTGTGATGTGGATCAGGAACTTCCTGGTGATGTGGATCAGGAACTTCCTGGTGATGTGTACCAGGATCCTCCTGGTGATGCGGATCAAGAACTTCTTGGTGATGTGGAACAGGAACCCCAAGCTGATCCAGAACAAGAACCACCTGGTTATGGGGAACAGGAATTTCCTGGTGATGTGGAACAGGAAGCTCCCATTGATGTGGACCAGGAATCTCCTGGTCATGCGGATCAGAAACTTCCCGATGATGTGGAACAGGGACCTCCTAGTGATGTGAATCAAGAATTTCCTAGTGATGCAGAACAGGAACCTCCTGGTGAATCACCACCAAGTACTGGAAAACAAGTAGCTGCTGTTGCTAAGAAGAAAGCAGAACCTGGTACTGTTAAAAAACAAGCCCCTGGTACTAGGAAACAAACAGCTCCTGCTACTGGGAAACAAGCAACACCTGGTACTGGGAAACAAGCAACCCCTAGTACTAGGAAACAAGCAGCTCCTGCTACTGGGAAACAAGCAACCCCTAGTACTAGGAAACAAGCAGCCCCTCTTACTGGGAAAAAAGCAGCCCCTGGTACTGGAGAAAAAGCAGCCCCTGCTACTGGGAAAAAACAGCCCCTGGTACTTGGAAACAAGCAGCCCCTGGTAGTGGGAAACAAGCAGCCCCTAGTACTGGGAAAACAAGCAGCCCCTGGTACTGGAGAAAAAGCAGCCCCTGCTACTGGGAAAAAACAGCCCCTGGTACTTGGAAACAAGCATCCCCTACTCCTGGGAAAACAAGGAGCCCCTGGTACTGAAAAAAATGCAGCCCCTGGTACAGGGAAAAAAGCAGCCATTTATACTGAGATACCATTGCACCCCTCAACCCCAAAAGGACAACAGGGAGCTAACCACGCCCCCCCAGCATTCCAGGGCGCGATCACCGCCCCAGACTGGCCCAGAGCAGCCCGCTTTGCCACCACAACGAGCGTCACGCACCAGGACCAACACAGGCCCCAGGCACCAGGACCAACACAGGCCCCCTCCCAACGAGAGAGAGCACCACCAACCGCCCAAGCAGGGCCACTCCGCCAGCCACAGACTGACAAGCAAGCGCACCGAAGCCCCCCCAACCAGGCGCCACCACCCAACACCAAAGCCCATGCCACCAATACAGCAAATTGCAGCAACCCCCAGCATCCAGTGACCCAGGACACAGGAGCCACCCCCAGAGCTGCCCCCAGACCGCTTGCTCCTTTTTTCAGGGGGTCTGCTGGTGCCTACTATACAAAAACAAATAAATTTCTCAAAAGCAGAATTAAAAATTCCATGATAATGTACATTTCAAAATTATCCAAATAAGCCTTTTTCAGGAACCCAAAGTGTGTTAATAATTTAAAGCTTGATTTAAAGGTTTAAAGGTTGAATCAGCCTTGAACGCTGGTGCTACTAATTCCTACAGGTGTTCCAACTTTTGTTGAATGAATGCCACGAGTGTGTTCAGCTGTTTTATCTACTAAAGGTGGCTACTTAGATAAGTCAAAATTAGAGAATACATTTTGGTCTATAAATTGATTTCATGATTTCTTTTTCAACTCAAATTGCTTATTTGTTCTATGCTTTCATATCAGAATGCAATGACACAATAAACAGAATAATTTTCAGTAAAAAAGTGGAAAAAGTGTGGTGTTCTAAAACACACACATATATAGTCATTGTTGGGAACACTGGTTGATGTCCAAAAGGCGGTAAAAACACTGTCGCACATTTGGAATTGATCACACTTTTATGACTCAAAAACAGACACCGAAAGAGGATCAAGGAAAATTTCTTCAAACCCCAGCCATTCTTCACCCTGCTCTCATCCAGCAGACCACCTACCGACGACCTGCAGGCCTCAGGAAAGAGACTCATCGTGTGCCTCCATCTGACATGTTTAATCACTAATGTAATCATCTTTCAAAGGAAATGTTTATAACTCTTCATATTCCATGATCATTGATCAAAGTGTATTATCCTCTTTTGTTATGGTTAAAGCTAGAAATAATTCAAATCAGTCCTTTAAGGGATAATCAACTGAAAGTCATTTTTCAAGGGTTAATACATTCTGCACACACCCATCCTCCATTTTAGACTTAACATGGTAACACCCTATCTAGTTTTATAACTCTTTGTTTAAAAAGCACATGAGGGATAGCCTCACCATCTTGTCTTCTTTACAGGAAAGTTAAGCCTCCCGCTTCTTTCTGCCAACCAATCAGGTCTCACTCACTCCTGCACTGCAGATGTGTTTGAACCAATCAGATAACCTCCTGACATGTTTATAAAAGGCCTTGCTACGTCTTATCACTCCCAGTTCCACCTCTCTTACTCAAGCTCTCTTACGCTCTCTCAACTCTCATCCAGTCCTCTTCTTTGCCTCTGATTTAAACAGTCAGAAGTTTTTAGTTTAGCAATGAAGAAATTTTGAGAAATTATTTGATCTTCTCTCCAGTCAGGAAGTGGCTACAAGCCACTTCCACAATGACTAACTTTACAGTTTTTTTGGATTGCTTCCACACTAAAATTAAAAGTAGTACACTATTAGCAAAACCTTACACTCAAGAAGCAAAACATAAGCCCATATTTGCACAACTATAAGCACATTGTCAACTTCACACTTGTTGCAAAACTCTACACACAGTGATTTGCAAAACACTAAACACACTTAACATACATTACACACAAAAATCTATCATGAAGTCACTTCCTTGCAATACCAAAGCACTGACTGTCAAATTACCACATCGTCCAACCAATTGGTTCAACACAGTCATCAGGTGTGCAAACACTCATTTGCTTAATTGTAGACACACCAATCAGGTGTGTAAGCCCTATAAAAAGCAGCAGGTGAGTTTATCGGTCTTCAAGTACAATGGAAAGAGTCAGAGAAAGAATAAGACGAGGAGGAGGAGCAGGAGGAGGAGGAGGAGAAAGAGGAAAAGGAGGAGAAAGAGGAATCAACAGAGGACGAGAAGGAGGACATGCTGGAGGTAGAGGAAGACAAGAAGGTTCTCAAAGAGGACCGAATCTGACAAATGAGATCCACGCAACACTGGTTGACCACGTTGTCAACCACGGGCTGACACTGAGGGAGGCTGGACTGCAAGTACAGCCAAATCTAAGCCGATATACAGTGGCAAGTGTGATA
Organism: Gouania willdenowi; assembly: GCF_900634775.1. Lineage (NCBI taxonomy): Eukaryota > Metazoa > Chordata > Actinopteri > Blenniiformes > Gobiesocidae > Gouania > Gouania willdenowi. Next base: position 7,354,305 of record NC_041044.1, read on the forward strand.
ATTTCGACTGGAAAATAGGTATTGTAAAAATATCATATCAAAAACATCTGCACGGTTTCAGTAACTGCTTACAGTACTGTAATCTATGCACTATCAGCACTTCTGTTACCTTTTCCTGTGAAAGTACTTGTATTATATACTGTTCTTTTTTTTCTACATAGGATTGAGGGTCGGGAACGACAAGGGGGAAGGCCTCCCATGTTCACAGAACAGCAAGAGAGGGAGATAGTAAACATGGTTTTGGCCAACAATGCAATAACACTCAATCAGCTCCAAGCTAACATTGTCAATAATCACGCCATATTCAAAAATGTCCATCAGGTCTCGACATCAACACTGGCACGCACCCTAAAAAAGAACCATATTCGAATGAAGACAATTTATCGAGTGCCTTTCGAGCGCAATTCCGAAAGGGTGAAACGACTGTGACATGATTATGCAGAGGTATGTATAATCTCATAATCTTTTAGTGTACTGTAATATTTATATACTAGATCTACACTGATACTGTTCTTCAGAGAGTTCTACAAATGGATGGAGAGGAGATCCAGCATGAGTTAATGTACGTAGATGCGGCTGGGTTCAACCTGACGAGAACACAAAGGAGGGGCTGAAACGTCATTGGCCACAGGGCTATAGGCAATGTCCCAGGGCAACGTGGGGGTAATATAACACTGCAGCCATTACACAGAATGGGGTCCTCCACCGCCATGCCCATTGGGCTCGTACAACACAGCATTCATACTTACATTCTTGGACCAATTGCACAACATAACAGCAGCAAATCAAATCAATCATATGCAATACATTGTTGTCTGGGACTTAGGGTGTACTCACACTGGCAACCAGGGCCATTCCTAGCCAGCTCTGTACCGCGCGACACTTTACGGAACATAAACATCCGCATTCCGCAATGATAGCGGTGTCAGAAGTGCTCGTTAGCAGATGAAAAGTTCAGAGTTGGCGTTACCTGATATATATGAACAACACCACAAAGAACTCATGGAGGAAGAGGACAACATGATCGTCAGGACTTCTCTTTGTTCAGCCGACAGCGGGACAGTAACGGAGTGTAGCAGCTCATCATCAGGTCCGGGTATTTCCAAGGGTATAAATATACATATAAACACATATTACTGGTATATTAACCCATATAAACCAGAAAATATGGAAATGGGACATTTTACTGCTGCAAATGTGTAACATATTACTGGTATTTTGTGGAAAGGACACATGTGGTTGGCTATTATAGAACCCAGAAAAAAATGGAAATTGGACATTGTACTGCTGCTAATGTATAAATAATATAAATATATATATATATGGTGTTTCAGTGTTCTGGGACACATACTCACAAACTCTGTAGAATGAAAACAAACAGTGTCTTGGGGAGCAAAGTGTAGTGTATTAATTTATTCATCTAAATGTAACCAAAAACAGAACATCACAAATACACGCCCAAATAAATGAAAGGGTAATAATTTTCCAAACAAAAATCAATAAGCCAGAAATAAAGTGCAACCTTTTGCAAAATGTAACATGAACCTTAAAGACAAAACATTTAAACATTGGAAGTACAAGGATGGGAATATTATGACAACAGAACCTGGAACAAGACTGCAAATTGTTGCAACTATTTATTTATTTTTAATTATTTTAGTTCTCTTCTTAGGTCGTGTCGTGTTAGTGCACATGTGGCAATACCAATTTTCTGTATGTGGAGTTCCTGTTAGTCCTGCACAACTATAATGAATTGCTCAGAAATCTACAAGTGTCCTTTTCTCAAAACACCAGTAATATGTTACACATTTGCAGCCGTAAAATGTCCCATTTCTATATTTTTTGGTTTATATGGGTTAATATACCAGTAATGTGTTTATATGCATGTTTATACCCTCAAAATTACCATGGAATTTTGGGTTTACTCGGACCCCTCATCATCACGTCTCTGCAGAAGAAGACCCTCCGCTGCACCTCAGCACTTTAACAACTCACTAATTTCATAATTTAAATACACTATTTCTACCTTTGTTTTTCTGTTTACATGTCGTTTGCTTTGTATTTAATAAAATGGTTTCTCCAACAGTTGGTTAAATCTACACATTTATACTGTATATAATGCACATGCAGGATGATGTGTAACAATAATCAGTAAAATTAACTGTAAACACATTTTGTAGAACTAAATATAAGGTTATGCTGTGAACAGAAAGAAAGGAAGATGAGCCAGATAATTCTAAACTTTAGAATATAATACAATCATAACTTTTAATCATAAATATGACTTTTCTCAAAACAACAAACTTTGATATCGTTGTCACACAATATCTATGCTTCCAGTGAATAATTTACAAAAGAAAGAAATTCACTGATGGTGACATTGAGATCTCAATGTCACCATCAGTGAACTTTTTTTTTTTTGTAAATTATTCACTGGAAGCTTCTCTGGTGGTGTGTGCAGTGGTTGTTATTATTATTATTGTATGAAGCCAACATTACTGCAGCTCTGCACATCATTGTTGTCCTGTTAAAGCATTTTTATACAAAGACTTAAAAACAATCTGTAATTAGTGATGACTCAAGTAAATCACCTTTATCATGCATTATAACAATCTGTTCCTTAAGTAAATTATTGAAACAATTAAAAACATCTCTTAAAAAATAAAACTACAGAAAATGAAATAATCATTTAATATACATTTCAATAAATAAGTGCATCCCATGTTCCTATGTTGACTCTGAGCTTTATTCTGTCTGTTGTCTGTAGAAGTGATGGGTCTAGATCACATGATGGAAACTAGGATCAGCTCATGGTTTTAATGTCCAGGGAGGGGCGTGTCCACTCTGCATGGACTTAAAGAAGAAGAAATAAAAGAAGAGTTAGATAATGTCATGTTCATCAAAAGGAAAACTGAAAGTGATGGAGATAAATATGCTCAGATGGACACACAGACACACACACAAAGTTTAAACAAACACACAAATACTCTGTCCTAAATTGACTCACATTAAAAGCATCTATTTACACTTATATTAATGTACACAAAGACTAGCTCCACAAAATCAGAAGAACATTTATTGAGCCAAAAATTAAACTGATCTTACCTTTATAGGCTCAGTTTCCTCCTTTGTTTTCAAATCCATTTGAACCTCCATTCATGGTGGTTTTTATCGTCAGAGAGTCTTTCATTTTTAATAAATCCACCGTTATTTGGTCTGTTTTAATCTCTCTTTCTTTCTCACTCACTTGGTTCTCTCTGTTCCTTGTGTCAATTTCGTCAAAACAAAGCGGCATCTTTAATGTTTTCGTTACGTGTGAGTAAAATTACTGCAATGTACCGACACTGGCTGTAAAGAGCAACTTATTAACTTTCATAAACTGGTGGAATTTCCCCGATAGAGCAAATATGAGCAGAGTTACGGTCATTTAAATTAACGTGATGCGTTCAGGGGCCCTGGGAAACCCAGTCCGTGAAAAGAGCACGTGTCTGGGTAAATCTTGATTTATAGTTACCCTACGCAACAGAAAATTTGAAATTAACAGAATGTACTGTCAACAACAAACCCAGAGTCGCTTAATGGTGACGTAATGCCATACGTGTGTCATAAATTAACGTGATGATGTGTTTCTCTGTGGGAACCGAGTTGAGCTGGTGATCACGTCTGTTCTACCATGCCAGAAAAGGGACAGGGAGTTGGGGATTCCTGCTGTGAGCTTGGAACGGCCCCAGTTGCCAGTGTGAGTACACCCAATGTGTCTTTCCACCTCTCTGCTCTGGTTCAGAACTGGTTCCAGCAACATCCACATTTCACCGTTTCATATCTTCCACCATACTCTCCATTCCTCAACCCTATAGAAGAGTTTTTCTCGGCATGGCGGTGGAAGGTATATGACCTCCGTTTCCAGGCTGAGGTACCCCTCATCCAATCCATGGAGGAGGCCTGTGACCAGATGGAGGTAGCAGCAATGCAAGGGTGGATTCGTCATTCAAGACGTTTCTTTCCAAGGTGTCTTGGTAATGACGACATTGCCTGTGATGTAGATGAAATTCTCTGGCCAGATCCAGCTAGACGAAGAGACGATGTCTATTTTTTTTTTGTTTGTCACATTTTGTTTCAGTATTATGAATCTCCATATCAACATTTTGGGTGTGTTGAGAAATAAATGAGTTTCTTCAGTCTGCAACATTGGTCTTGTGTAGTGTTTGGTGAATTTACATTACAGTTTTTCTCAATTGTTTACACACAGAAACTGGTACTTGAGACACAATGACCACAACATGTAACTCATGCAGCAACCCCCTGAACCAATTCTGCTAAACACTACACACAATTCTCTGCATTTGGCACAATTTTCATGACATAAATCTTGTTTTCACAAGGAACACACTACCATTCAAATTCTAAAGTTAAGTTGTCCTACTATGCACACTGACTCATCACATGGTTAAACACCTGTCACACAGGTTTACAATTAGCAATCACAGCTTAGCATAAAAAGGGCAACAGATGAGCTCTGTGTCGGAGCAATGGATACCAACATTGGAAACTGAGGGAGAACCAGAGCCAGAGCCAGAGGAGTGAGAGTAAGAGGAGGAGGACTATTTACAATACTGACCACTCCCATGTCTATTTCTGATATTGTCATGTGTGTTTCAGAGAGTCCTTGAGCTAGAGGCTGCAGTGGAGCACCAGTTCGTCTTCATTGATGAGGTTGAATTCAACCTCACAAAAAGACGAAGAAGGGGAAGGAATATGATCGGGCAGCGTGCTATTGTTGAAGTCCCTGGCCAGCACGGAGGGAACATCACAATGTGTGCAGTGAATACGCACCACAGTGTCATGCATCACCATGGTACCCTTGGCCCCTACAACACTGCCCTTCTGATCACATTTCTGAACACGCTACACAACACACTCATTCCACCAGAGCAGATAGATGGCCCAGAGCAGCTCAGGTACGTTGTAATTTGGAACAACGTAAGTTTCCACCGGGCTGCTCTGGTTCGTAACTTGTTCATTGCCCACCCACGTTTTTTAGTTGTTTATCTCCCTTCATATTCCCCATTCCTAAATCCTATTCAGGATTTTTTTTCTGCCTGGAGATGAAAAGTGTATGACCGAAATCCACAAACGCGTATACCCCTTCTCCAAGCTATGGAAGACACATGTAGAGATATAGCAGTTGATACTTTTCATGGCTAGATTTGCCATGCTAGGTGATATTTCCCCTGCTGCTTGGCCAGGGAAAACATTGCTTGTGATGTGGATGAGGTGCTGTGGCCAGACCGAAACAGAAGTAAGTAAGTAGTTTATTTATAAAGCGCTTTTTGCAGATAAAATCACAAAGTGCTGTACAGAGTTGTGGTAAAAGTACAAGTGCAACACAATAGAATAACAAAACAAGAGTGCATAAATATCATAAGAACAGCAACATTAAAGGACAAATAAAAATTAAAATCCAGTTAACTAAAAGCTTTACTGTAAAGTGTAGTCTTCAGCAGTTTTTTAAAAGTGTCCACACAGTTGAGCTCCCTGAGAGACTGGTGCAGGTTATTCCAGAGTCTGGGAGCTACAGCCTGGAACGCCAGGTCTCCTCTGGTTTTAAATTTAGTTTTTGGGGTCTTTAGGAGACCCTGACCTGAAGACCGAAGGCATCGCCCTGATGAGTAGGGGCACAACAAGTCCGAGATATATTTAGGGGCCTGACCATGTAATGCTCGTAACGTGAGAACTAATTTTTTATAATCTATGCGAAACTTAACTGGAAGCCAGTGCAGAGTAGCAAGAATGGGGGTAATATGGGATGTTCTAGAAACACCAGTTAAAAGTCTGGCAGCAGCGTTCTGAACGATCTGGAGTCTGTTTAGGGTCGACTTATTAAAACAAGTAAAAACAGAATTACAGTAGTCAATACGAGATGATATAAATGCGTGTATGACCAGTTCCAGATCTGATTTTGATAATAGATGCCTCACTTTAGAGATATTTCTCAGGTGGTAAAAACAGTTTTTAGTCAATTGACGACAATGTCCCTCCAAAGACATGGACTGATCAAAAACAACCCCAAGGTTTCTGAGGCTGGTTTTAACAGATGAGCCCAGATCACCAAGGGAGTTTTTAATCAGATGGATCTTTTTATCAGGAGCAATGATCAGAGTTTCTGTTTTGTTTGAATTTATCTGGAGAAAATTTGATGACAGCCAGTTTTTGATACAGGATATACAGTCTAAGAACTCTGCTCTCTGGGTCAGAGTTGAATGGATTTCTTACTGTATTTTGGCATTCCTCCAACTTTCTCTCCCGTCAGTCTGCACACACATAACTTCCTCTTCCTCCCGGACATGCAGAGTGTCACTTCGTTCCCGGTTTTTTTATGGTTGTCTATCATGAGTTCCACACATAGTCTGGTCGAGTATCCGCTGTTGGGAACGTCAGCTCTTTACGTAGCGCCATTTTCTGTCTCATAAATGCCTTTCCTCTCTTCCTCTGAGCTCTGCGGAGCATGGACGATCTCTCATCCAAAGGTGCGCTGCTACCTCCTACATGTCACCTATTATTTAGCTATCTGGCTCACAGGCTGGGGGTATTTTGTACCCCCCTCCACACCACCCCTCCTCCCGACACGCAGGGATGACCCGTTTGGCCCGGTTAGTTGATGGTTTTATCTCACGATCACAACATTATCAATAATCCACTCAGGTCCACACATGTTCTGTGTTAGTATGTGGAGCTGTGAGCTGCTGGATACGTCACAATATCACTCTGTAGCGCCATAATCTCCCTTTTTCCTGCTTTGCTGGGTAGCATCAGTGGCTAATCTCACATCGAAAGGTGCACTGCTGCCATCTTCTGGGCACAGTTGGTCACTAAAACACCCCACAACTTAGATATTGATGAGGGACCTCCGCCAGGGTGTTTTCTCGTAATCCCCATGAAAAAACGCAAATGACGAGTGTCTCGTCAATGGCACTGGGAGTTTGGATTTGAAATGACGAGATATCTCGTCAATGGCACTGAGTGAGTTAACGTGAAAAAGTTACTTAGTTCTATTTTAACAATCTTTTTATCGATGAGTTTGTGTTCATCTGCTCTCTGTCCAAGTCCTCAAACAAATAAAGTATAAGCTACCATTTTCATCAAAAATTCTATGACCAATGTGTATTGTGTTTGGGGTTTTGAGTTCATATTTGTAAAGGTCATGCCATACCTTTTGCCTGGGAGCAGGCCTGTTGCCTACACTTGACGGCCAGGCACCAGTGTTTGCAAACATTATGATGACCGTGACCGCCACTCGGAGTCGTCCATCACCTTGTGACTCTTCTTCGAAGCCATTTTCTGACACAAAACAAAACTAAAAAATGCTCAACTTTCAGCAATCCCAAATGTGCAACGAAGGAATAGCACACATAAGCTAATTCATAATTTTTTTGGAAATAATGATTTAACAGCAATGTTAAGGTGTTTGAGCTTAAAGGAGTCCTTTATGCGTGCACATGAACGACACTTTTATCAGGTCTGATCATCAGCATCCTTTCTCTGAGGAAACACATTATCTATCTTAAAAGCAAGAAAAGTGTGTGTGTGCGTGCGTGTGTGCGTGTGTGGAGCAAATATCTCCCCGACGCGGTGCGAGTTTGACCTGAAACTTGGTCAACAGGTTCCAAATACCCCAAGTGTGTGAATCTGTTATTTTGGAGTAATTTGGTCATTTCAAAATGTTTATTTTAATTTTATTTCACTTCTGGACGGCCCCAAAATGAAACCTATTCATCTTTTGACCTCAGGGTGTGAGGAGGGCGCTAGCACACCATCTATATCTATTTCACTGCACAGCTCCTCACCCGAGCAAGAGTCACGTGTGTGGCCAGAGCCAATCGCTGCACACACAGCCAAGCAGACACGGACTGTAAACACACGAGCGATAGGGAAGAAGATAGTTTAGACTGAGACACGTAAACTCTCTGAATAGATCACTTTCCCAACCCGTTCAACACGCCATCTGGAAAACTGCGGTATCTCTGTGCATGGAAGCTAATCTCTGTCCATTCGGTTCAAAGATAAAAAATTATTTTTGTTTTTTTTAAAAAAGACAGCCGAATTGTGCATAATACTTTAATTTACTTACTCACTCATATTGAGAATGAGGAGTTGTCGTCACGGCCTAGAGCCCCTCCCCCCGATCCTCCCCGCCGCCATGTTGGCATAAGTCCCGCGACAAAACAGATTGTTTACATGTGTTTGTAACGCGGTAGTAACGGAGGTACTTGCTATTCTGCACTGTTTGACCATGCCTGGAAGTCACTGCTGCGTTAAGAACTGCTCCAATACCTCCCACGATAACCATGGAAGACGGAGGAACAATGGGATACAGTTTTTCAGGTTACCGAAATGGACACAGCATCTAGGAGAGCAAGTGTCTGACCTGACGAGGAGACGTCGGATTGCTTGTGTTACGGCTGAATTTACGGTTGACCTCATTTGGAGACATGATTTATTGCTCTGGTTGAATGATGGAGTCCAGGAGAAGCATTGATGATTTTATATAAAAAAAGTTTATTCTAAACTAAGAAAAAAAGGTACAAGATGGAACAAAAGAAGTGACCGTCCCGGCCGGAGGTCCGATGATTGAGTGAGACACAGTTCTGATCCAATACGTATATTCCCCTCAGTCCCCCTCCCTCCTCCCCCCAGGAGATTGAGATAGAGGCAGAGGGAGGAGGTGAGGACAGAGGGTGAAAAGGAAAGACAGTTTGTTCTTTTGGGTCTAAACAACCAGTTCTGTTATCTGTCGGTTGTCATAGAGACGGAGGAGTGTGCGTTTGTGTTTGTGTGTGTGAATGAATGTGTATGGCGTGTGTGTGTGACATGTGACTGTGTGAGCATGTGAGTGCGCACACAGAGTGCCTATGCGTCCTTGTGCGTTTATTGTTTTGGGGAGATAAGGTGGTGGCTTTTGACAAGGCAGTTTGACCCAGCAAAGTTGAAGACATGAAAATCCCACAATGGAAAGTTACCCAAGGCTTAACGATTAAAATATATGAACTAATAATTTCGCCCCCCACAATCCACTCTTTTTGGACAAAGTCCAACACAAAAAAAAGCGAAATTAGTTAGTAAGTTGTTTAACTTTAGCAAAGCACAGCCCAAAACACATAAAACATTAATCAAAATTAGTGTAATTCTAGCGCAACCTCATGGTCCGTAGGACAAATGATATTGACACCGTTATAACACTATGGATATAAGCATTATTTTTTTTTCCCAGGGGACACAGGCATCCCTCAAAGTCGGAGCAAGAAAAAGGAGGAGAAGGCAAAGAACCCCATGAACACATAATGAATATTACGTGAGACAAGACCATCTGCACCATAAAATCAAATATCCTTAGCAACTAACATCATTGGTAATCAATGAATATGGAATATATATATATATATATATATCACCAGTAGCAAAAAACACACATGGTATAAATGTCAGCACAGCACAGCAACAAAAACATATGTAGGTGTCATCAGTAAGCAGAGTCATCATCTGAGACATCAAAAACACTCATCATAAACACTTCAGGCTGGGCTTCTGGCGGCGGAAGGGTTATAGGACGTGGCGGTCTTTATTCATGGCGTCGCGTGGCAAGATGCACCTACCATTGCGCAAACGCCTCTTTTGGCCACGGTCTGTAGGTCTAGGACCATTCTACTTTGTGGGACCATTAAGCGTATATTCGTGATTTCCCCCCCCCCCCCGAGAGGCCAGTAAGGGCCAAAAATGACGCGTTAACAAAGGACTTAAACCTGTATTCTAAGGTTTCGACGCGCAGCCGTACCCCAGATTGTCGTGTGGATTAAAGTCCAAAGGAGTGTGGGATTTGGTGACAAAAGGGGAATAGTTGAGCATAGTCAAAACCGTTCGCTAAATTAAACGTGCTATTAGTCCCGGGTGTATGAACGTGGGCACATGTGTGCGAATTATGTGCGGTGTCGCATTCAGGACTAAGTAAAATTGCAATTATGACCGGGAATCTGGCCTAGTTTGCGAGTTCCGTTTCTGGCGAAACAGAAGGGAAAAAAGTGTGGATCGCGTGTAATCTACATACATAGCGGAAGATGTGTCATCGCGTAGTGTAGTCAGTTTTTTACTGGCGGTTTAGAACAACGGTTGGGGTCCCCCATGCCGAAGTTAGAGTGAGAGAAATAACAAAAGGAGTCGGAAGCATCCATTGGTATCGCGGTTAAGCGGGGGTGTGTTGATGACACAGGCATGTAAGAACAAAAACAGTTGGATAGGCCCCTACTTTTAGCTTGATAGTGCGCGTATCGGTACCAGGTGTTTGTGAAAAACGGATGAGTAACATTGGTCGCAGCTAAAGTGTCGTGCAGGACGATATCGTTTATCCAGCGTCTATTTCTGCTTGCATTAGTCACCCTGTAAAAAGAATCATTCATTCATTGGTTCAAGTCCAGTGTCCTCGATTGTCCCCCTGGAGGCCAGGAGCCAGAGGAGTACTGGAACCGCGGACAGGACCATCGTGCCAATCGATGACCAGAACACGAGTGACATGAAACGACAGAATAGTGGCATAATTCCAGCCTGCTCCTGTGGCATAAACAGAGGGGCTCGTGACCTCTTCATCACAGCGGGAAAATGCTTGTGATCTCCCACGATGTCCTCAAGGTTGGATTTCAAAGGTTTCAACAGACCATATGCCCCGTTAGAAAGATTAGCTTGTAACCCCGGGGACTTTTCTTCTGCCCTTCGTTGCAACTTTCAAGGCAAACAAAGGCTCCTCAAAACACTGCTCCTAATCCAGAAAAGAGGAAACGCTCCTTACTGCGGTTCCACGATCAGTGGTGTTGTTGGCACCTTCCTGGAGTGTGATGCGTGAATCCGCGTGGCTCCGCGACCTTCACTGCCGTGTGGGTCGTTCATTTCCGGTCGGCGTTGTAGATGATTGGTTGTTGTCTGAGGAAGGGTAGTCTCCACACACCTGGCAACCTCTCTTGGGATCGGAAGGTACCTGAACACAGGCGCGATCCCACTACTGAGGCTTTAGCTGGTAGCTGGTACCTGGTAGGCTTTAGCTGGTACCTGAACAGAAGGGGGGAAAAAACAACAAAACAAAACAAAACAAAACAAAACAAAACAAAATAAAATAAAATTAAATTAAATTAAATTAAATTAAATTAAATTAAATTAAATAGAATAGAATAGAATAGAATAGAATAGAATAGAATAGAATAAAATAAAAGTTTAGGGGTGTTAGGTTTAGTTAACTAACTAAATGAATAGTTAGTATGGCCAGGAAGGCAGAGACAGGTCAGAGGTCAGGATCTGAGAGCTTTTCAGATCCTAAAAGGTGCTGCTGCACAATCACACAATGGTTAGGTGTGGGTTAGTGAGCTTTTAGCCATGCTAGCTCTGTAGCCCATTCGCACGCGAGTGGGAAAATATGAGGCTGAAAGAAAAGCAGGAAGTATTAATTCGATTTTCTTTTCCTGGAGTAAGAAGAAGCACAGCTGGAGTTGCAGTGATTCTCAAACTGTGGTACGTCTACTTACCTGGTGAGAAGCAACAATTTGAGAACCACTGCTTACAAGGACATGCAAGTCGGACGGAGAAGGACATGCAAGTCGGACAAGTGTGGAGTGTGGCTACATGTCTTCTCAAGATGAATACATACAATTGGGAGACATGGAGATGTGAGAAAGCTAAATAAGTTTAACCAAATAAATAAATGATGTTATTTATTTATTTAAATTGTTTGTTTCATTTTTCTTTGCTATCTCTTATTTGTGAAGGAGAAATCTTATTCTATCCTTTATTTATTCTGAATAATGTTAACACTCCACCCCTAATTACATAGCCTAATTCTTTTATAGAGCTGAATTTGTCAGTTCATTTATTTCATTATTTTCCCTCATAATTATTATTTGAGATGTAATTTACTTAATTTTGAAGGTCAATTGGTGGCAAAAGTGTCTCCTATTCTGTGTCTGAACCAGAGTTTAGCAAGATTATTGGCCCTTTAAGGTTAGACAGAATTAAAGTTAAGTTGAGTCGAACAATCATATTGTCTTTTGCTCTCTGTATTTATCCCATTCGTAGGGGTGACGAGCCCCAGCACGGTTTGGAGATCTTCCTTAAATGCTTGGAAGTTACTTAACTTTAAACTATCTCTTATTTCAATCAATTATCAAGAATTTCAGGAGGACCCTTTTTAAATCTCAGGCGACCCAGATTGGGCCACCAACCCAATGTTGAGAACACTTAATTTTTCCCTTAAACGTGTCTAAACCCAGTGAAGGTGTTTTATGGTCTTGCACGCTAAGTGCTGGTGGAACAAGAAGAAAATAGTTGGAGGGTTTGAGGTATATTTTCCTATGATAAAATATAAATCAAGAAATCAGAGGGACGTTGGCCCGCTCCCTTCCCTTTTTTACATAAGAATACATTTGGATTCTTAACACTAGAAGTCCCAGGGATTTCTATATCCCCCCAGAAGTCCCAGAGCAGGGTCAAATGAACTCTAGGACCAAACTGACGACTCTGATGGCTACAATTTGCATCTATTCATTTGTAAATGAATCACCTGAGAAATCAGCAGGGGGGAGAGCCTGACTCTAACAATGGAAGTCTGGAATGTTAGGGGGAAGTGCCCTGGAAGCTAAAGTCACAATGCCCCGTTTATTAACTCGTTCTGCTTGATGCTGGGGGAGAACAAACACAGACTACAAACATTGAAAGAAACAGAGTCACCTCTTCCAACACACCTGATTCAAATGATTATCAGGCTTCTGCAGAGCTGGATGATCATTTGAATAAGGTGTGCTGATTAGTGGCCCTCGAGGACCGGAATTGGACACCCCTGGAATACCCTGTTGTCATGCAGCCTTTTGTGCTGTGGGGAATAAATAGCTGGCTGCTTCCACCTGCTGACACTCCACACTTATTCTACTCAAAATGCAGAGAAGATTTACCACTCAAGAAGCGTTGGAATTGATCCTGAACAATGCAAACCCTTGTGACTCAGATGGAGAGGACATAAACCTTCAGCCAAATTCGGATTCGGACTCTGAGCTGTCTTCAGGTTAGATTTCCCAAACATCCTATTTTCATTTCCTGACTTTATTTTTATTTAAAACCGAAGAAAAGAATAATTTGAATTTGTTCACATTGCAGATGACGAGACTGCTCCACATCTGGAAAAGAGAGCTCGGTTGGAGAGTGAGCCCACAGAGACGGCGAAAGAGGGCACAGTGTGGCATGAAGAACATGTGGGTACAATTCTCCGTTTCACTCCAATGGAACCGTACGCTGCAGATGGAGAGCCAACAGCAAAGGCCAGAAGAAGAATCAGGAGTCGCCTTCAGAGCTTCCTCTGTGTCATTACTGTTGGCATGCTCCGTCCCATTCAAGAATGGACTATTCAGCATGCACGGCAAACGGAGCAGACGGACTGGTTCATGATCCTCCATGAACTAATGGCATTTATTTCTGTTATTATTTTGAGGGGGGTGACCAAGGTTCCATCTCTGCGTGACAGCTGGTCAGCATGCCTGGGAAACCCACTTATCACTGGAATTATGTCACGAAACCGTTTCCAAGACATCATGCGTCACCTACGATTTGATGACGTTTACGCGCACTGAGCGAGTGCAGACAGATAAGTTTGCTGCAATTTCGGATGTGTGGGGATCGTTTGTTACCAACTGCATCACATGCTACAACCCTGGTCGACACATCACAATTGATGAACAGCTTTTCCCATCGAAGACTCGCTGCTGTTTCCTGCAGTACATTGCAACAAAACCCGACAAATTTGGCATAAAGTTTTGGGTGGCTTGTGATTTGAAAACAAAGTACATCTGCAATGTCCTCCCATATCTTGGAAAGGACCCCAGTCGTCCCAGTGAGGAGAGACTTTCTGAGAGTGTGGTGATGAAGCTGATGGAACCATTTATGGACAAAGGCAGGACGGTCACCACGGACAATTTCTTTACATCACTGACACTTGCACGACGACTGCTCAGCCGTAAAACCACCATCCTCGGGACAGTCAACAAGATTCGCCGGGAAATTCCTCAGTCAACTAGAAAGATGGACCGCAAGGAATTCACCACTCAGGTATGTTGTTGGTCTTTTTATTCCATCAACACCTCTGAGTGTGTCATTGTGTTTAAAACCGCTATAATAACAACAATTTCTTCTTTTTTAGGTGTTTTCCACCACTGGTGCCACGCTGACGGTGTATGCGCCCAAACGAAAAAAGACCGTCTACATTCTCAGCAGCATGCACAGCGTGGTTGAGACTGAGGAAACCATCAAAAGGAAGCCAAACACCATCACCCAATACAACACCACAAAGTGCGGAGTGGATGTGATGGACCAGATGGTGCGGGAGTACAGTGTGCGCACAGGAACACGGCGATGGCCAGTCTCCGTGTTCTACAACATGATCGACATGGCGGCACTCAATGCACATCTGCTTTATCAAGCATGCACCGGGGTGCAGGAGAGACGGGTGGACTTCCTGGTTCAGCTAGCAAGAGCGTTGGCTAACTCTCATGTGAGTGAAAAGAAGGCACTCAAAGAGCAACTGCGCCAACAACAACCGCCTACACCTGGCCCTGGGAAAAGGGCTAAGTGTCAGATCAACCATTGCTGCAAGAGCAATCGCGCAACTGTGCGATGTGTTCATTGCCACAAATACACATGTGGCAAATGTAGGAGAGAGATACCGTGGCAGTGCCAAGTATGTCACGAGTCTCAATAAGAGGATGAAGGAGATTCTTCTAAATATGTGCACAGTTGCTTTGTTATTATCATTATTTTTATTTTTTTTTTTTTTTTTTTACACAAATAAAAACCATTGAAAACAAATCACAGTTGTTCTTTTTCACATTTCTCACACCACACTGTCATTAAAAATAAATCATTTTTGTGTTCTCTTTGGGTCAAATGACACCTCTCTGGGTTTTATAGGTAAAAAGTTCATTTGACACCTCTGTGGGACTTCTAGTGTTAAAACCATATGATAAATATCATTGGAAAATCACTTATCTGATCATTTTGGATGTGTCTCCGTTTTCCTCTCTCTTGTGTCCGCCTGCCTTTGTGCCCTCCAACCTCCTCCTCCTCCTCCTCCTCCGCCTTAAAAGGTCAAAGCCAGGGTCAACTGTACGCTCCCTTTGGAAATTTGAAGATCTGTCCCCACTTTCACAGTTGGATTGGAAGTCTCTGTAGTCTCTGGAATAGATATTATGTTAGAACATCCACAATATGTCATATTGTCACGTGTCTATTTCAATCTATTTCCCCTTTGCTTCCCAGTTACAGTTATGGACAATACTTCCCTTTAATTCTCATCCTTCATCATAAGAGCAGTGACCAGGCATGGCGGCGAAGGGGTAGGATCGGAGTCGAGAAGGCGGTGGCATTGTCTGTTAGGAAACACTCAGAAACAGAAAGAGAGGAAAACATTAAGACTTAAATGAATAATTTAAAATATCTCTTTTCTTTAGTTGGATCTGATTCGTCTCCTTTGAGTATACAGCCAGCGACCTGTATTTTGGGAAAAAGCTACACAATAACAACAACTAAGACGAAGACATAGACAAGTGCACACAACAACGAGTATACACGTATAACAACAAAAACATGGACACTGAACATGAACAGTAAGGTCAGTCAAGGTCAAAGCCAGTCATTCCACTGAAAGTGGTATCATATATAAAAAACGTCGTTTGGTGTTTTTAAACACCCAGAAAAAACATTTAAAACCTGGTAAACTTTTTAGAAGGCCCAAGGCCTAAAACCATAATTTTTTAACAAGCAGCAGTGTTTTCTGAACACCCCACTACATAATTGGCAAAAACAGGGAGAAGATCTAGTGCATCAGAACCCAGGAGGAAAGGAAGGTGAAACAGAGGAACATGTGTAGTCAAACAGCCATTCATCGGTCAATCACTCAATGACACGTCCACGGCACATTCGCACTCACAACACGGTTCTCTCAGGCATACGTAACGTGTCATCATTCAGTCATTCATGCACCGCACACGTTCATGCCTCAATTTTCACGTCCATGCATTCACAAGGTTTTGCTGCAGTGTCTAAGTAGAATATAGGTCTCATCTAACCCACCAGCGGCGATAGCCAGTCCACCTCGTCTCTCGGGGTCAATGAGCTCTTATTGCCCCCCCATGCTTGGCAACCTTTTAGTGTTAATTAACTGCTTTTTTACTGGTATCATCTGATTACTAAGAGGTACGCTCCTTTTTACTTCCGCCTTTGCGGAGTCTACACTTAGATTATTGCCCGCGGTACTGACAGTCTGCTCATCTGCTGATCAGGCAGGAATCGCATGGCCATGCCTAACAACAAACTCAACCCCGGTACCGAACCTGGGGGAAACTCTCAACAGCTGCAAATTCCAGAAACTTAAAACAAATATCTGAATTAGCCGGAGACCCTCTCAACCTGGCCTTATGAAAATATAAAACTGGGAGAATTTCCAGGGGAACCTTCCCACTTCTGACTTTAAGAAAAATATAAAGTTGGGAGGAGTATGGGGGAAGGGTAACCTCTCGACCTGTGTCTTTATGCAAATATAAAGTAGGGAGAATTTCCAGGGGAACCTTCCAACTTCTGACTTTATGAAAAATATAAAGTTGGGAGGAGTATGGGGGAAGGGTAACCTCTCGACCTGTGTCTTTATGCAAATATAAAGCTAGGGAGAATTTCAAACTCGACCACTCGTTACTCCGGAGATTAAAAAAAAACCCTCCGAATTAGCAGGAGAATTATAAACAACACCAACGCAGACTGTCAGGACTTTTTTTGGGCACCTCTAAGATTGAACGGAGCACGCAACCTCTAATAACCCTCACTCTAAGGGAACGTAGAAATTTGTTCAGAACGGTCTTCGGTTACCAAGCATGTATCAAATCAGGTGGACCACTATCCCCCGAAGAGTGCTTTCCCTAGCAAGGTTTATCCTTTTTCTGCACATTAAACCAGGACTTCTTGTTTGAAAAGTAATTGCCTATGTACTCATAGCAACTAATGGGACATTTTTTTCTCAGGAAAAATTTGGTATCCCCCCCCTGCTGTCGAGTGGCTTTGGGCCGGCCAGACAGTCCGACGCGGTAAGGGGGAGGCACGCAAAATGAAAACAATGAATGTTGAACTAGGCTGTCTGTCGCAAGCAGCTTCAAAAAGGGTAAGGTACAGATTGTTTACGAGGGTATCGGTCAAAAAATGTCAAAATGTAAACTTGGTTGAGGCTGCAGTCCTCAATCTCTGTCTCAATTTTCCTGAAATTGAGTAAAAACAAAAGAGAAAAAGAAGAATCGTTCAGAAATAACAAAGGAGAAAAACGTGTGAGCTCAAAAAAAATCATGGCCAATAAAATAATAAAAAATTAAAACTTCAGCTCCAAAAGCTGAGGCAACAGAGGGCTCTTTCTTCAGCAGATGTAACCATATCTTGCATTGTGGGGGGCTCCCCTCAACAAGAGAATAAATGAAAGAAAAGCAAACAAAAACAACCTTATCAGTAACACTATTTTCTTCCCCTTTGTTTGTTCTTTTCTCATAAAGGCAACAGCAGTGTAAATAAATGAGCAACATAATGAATAAAAGCAAAGATAAATGATGGGCACACTTGATCTCATGTGGCAAACAGAAGGGTTCTGTGTGAAGTTCTGGTGGTCCTGTGTTTCTCATAGTTATGAATGTGGGTGTGTGACTGTATGTCTGGTCTGTCTGCGTGTGAGAGAATAAATGAAAACAAAATAATCTAGTGCACAGTCAGAAGATAGAGGGGTTAGTATTGTGCGAAGGAGAAGCTTGTTGGCTATTTGCTAGTTGTCCCCCTCCATGCCAAAGTTCAAGGCTAAAGTGATTTAGCACTACCACCAAAGGTTGTGGTGGACTTCTTGTGGCTTGGTATCCTTGTGGCTTTTGAAACAGTGTCTTTTTTGGTGAAGATATCCAGCAGACGTGTGACCAGTCTGCAGTTGCTGCCCATCATTTAGGCAGTAGTCGTGGCGTTTAACTCGCAACTCATTGGTGGGGGAGTGTCCACTCCGACGCCCACAGGTTCTCAGTCTTTGATGATGGGGCAGGATGTGTTAATCCCAGCATTGGCATGCGGCCCATTCATAGACGATGAAGAGTTGACTTGGGACTGAGCGAGTTATTTCAGCATTGCTTTGCTGAATGGGAGTTGAGTCCTTGAGTCCTGAAAGGTCACAGACCTTTGATTGTCCATTTCCTTCTGATGCTTGGTCCTTTGAATGATGTTGACATTTCATTAGCATAAGAGTTGAAGGTGATTTCATTCTTTCATTGAAGATGTCGTTTCTTCAGGGGGCAACCACAAAGCCAACAGAAACTAACAATTTAAATAATAAAAAATGATAATGATGGTAACAGTAATATTAAAATAAAATAAAATGAAATACTGTATTCATCTGTGTGTGTGTTTGAGTGTGTGTTGCTCATATTCATTTTAGAGTGAACCCATCAAACATGAAATCAAAATAAAATTTAAAATTAAAATTAAAATAGTGTCTGTGTGTAATGGCACTATTCTGTAGGCAGGGGGAGAAGTGAGAAATCACAATGTTGTGTCGCAAGTGTGTAGTGCACTAAACTGGCCAGTGAGGGGCGCCACCTCTCTCTCTTGTGTGTGTGTGTGTGTCTTCTCCCTCCCTCTCTGTGCGTGGGTGTGGCTGTGCGTGTGCGTGTGCGCCCGTGCGTGTGCTTCCCTCTCTCTTTCCTTTGAGTGTGTGTGTGTCCTCGTTCTGAGAGGAAAAAAAACCCAGAAATACAGCAGCCTGTGCGTGTGTGTTTGGCTCTCTCTCTCTTGTGATTGCGCGTGCCTGTGCGTGTGCGTGCGCGCCCGTGCGCATGCTTCCCTCTCTCTCTCTGTGCGTGGGTGCGTGCCTGCGTGTTTGGCTCTCTCTCTTTCTCTCCCTTTCTCTCTCTCTGTACGTGTGTGTGTGTGTGTGTGTGTGTGTGTGTGTGTGTGTGTGTGTGTGTGTGTGTGTGTGTGTGTGTGTGTGTGTGTGTGTGTGTGTGTGTGTGTGTGTTTCTCACTGCGAGAGAAAAACAAAACAAACAAAAAAAAAAAACCCAAAGCCGGCTCTCTCCAAAATGAGAGCCTTAAAGCCAAACAACTACAAAAAAAAAGAAGTAAAACTCACCGAAAGCATGATCTGAATTCACATCATACCAAGATTGTATATGCGTATGCATATATTATTTGTTTATTGGATTCTTCATCTGTTTGATTCACAGAAACACAATTTAGGTTAGGTTCGGGGTTTTAATCTATTTTGCTTTCGGTACAGAGGTGAACTCAGATCATGTTTTGGAAACTTTGGTTGCCTGTCTATCTGTCTGTGGGTGTCCGAACAAAACCAAAGTAAATAATGACCAGCCGTATTTTATGCCTAAACAAAATATCCGAGCCCGAAGAAAACCAGAGAGAACCTACAGCATTAAAAAGCAACCATTTGAGCCTTTCTCATGGCACAGTTCACTGCATCAAAACACAGAACAGCTGAGGATCAAAATCAAAGCTCAAAGCTGAAAATCAATACAATGCTTGACTGGTTCCAAAAAAAATCAACACAGAGCGAATATATATGTAAATGAAAATTTATATATATATGTTTATAAAGGCAGCTTTACCTTAGTCCGAATTGGTGTTTGAGGTTCAACCAATGGTTCGTGCTCCAGTCTCTGTCCGAGGGCGGACCACCGCGGGCCAGCCCCGGGGCTTCAAGTGTGTCGACCCAGTGCTGGTCCACGGTCGACGCCCCACAGAGCAGAAGATGGATTCAGTTCGTCGACGCCAATTGTTACGGCTGAATTTACGGTTGACCTCATTTGGAGACATGATTTATTGCTCTGGTTGAATGATGGAGTCCAGGAGAAGCATTGATGATTTTATATAAAAAAAGTTTATTCTAAACTAAGAAAAAAAGGTACAAGATGGAACAAAAGAAGTGACCGTCCCGGCCGGAGGTCCGATGATTGAGTGAGACACAGTTCTGATCCAATACGTATATTCCCCTCAGTCCCCCTCCCTCCTCCCCCCAGGAGATTGAGATAGAGGCAGAGGGAGGAGGTGAGGACAGAGGGTGAAAAGGAAAGACAGTTTGTTCTTTTGGGTCTAAACAACCAGTTCTGTTATCTGTCGGTTGTCATAGAGACGGAGGAGTGTGCGTTTGTGTTTGTGTGTGTGAATGAATGTGTATGGCGTGTGTGTGTGACATGTGACTGTGTGAGCATGTGAGTGCGCACACAGAGTGCCTATGCGTCCTTGTGCGTTTATTGTTTTGGGGAGATAAGGTGGTGGCTTTTGACAAGGCAGTTTGACCCAGCAAAGTTGAAGACATGAAAATCACACAATGGAAAGTTACCCAAGGCTTAACGATTAAAATATATGAACTAATAATTTCGCCCCCTACACTTGGTTGGCTGCAATTAGAAGAAAGGACCTTACTTTCGATCGCACACCCCCTTGGATGAGAGTGTGTTCTCTGCATTTTCACTCTGGAACGTTCTCTTAAAATGCCTTTATGTAGTTGTGTCTTAAAGCTAGGAAGTGTAGGTTACCTTATGTGATTGTGGACGCTGTAGTGCCTTTGTCTCAGACACACTAAAACACATATGTGAAGAAACTTACTTTTGCCAGTACAACGCTGTTTTTTTTTTTTTTTTTTTTTTATTCAGTTTATTTCCGACATGGTTGCATTCATTTTTTTTTTTTTTTTTTTCATTTTTTTTTTTTTTTTTTTTTTTGTACATGCCGAAAAAGGAGACGAGAGAAGCAGTTTGCTTATCTGGGTCCCGTCCCCTGTTTTACCATCGCAAATTTACATGGGTTTACATGTCTCTCTGGTCAAACATTCTTGAGTTGTTCTGAACAGTCCTTTTTTGTGTATTCTCATCTGTAGTCAGTGTTGTCTTTTTTTTTTTCCTCCTCCTCTCTATCGTTGTTCATGTTGGCCTTGTTCCCTGCCAGACGTTGTTAGCATTTCTCCAGTGCAAGAATAGTTCCTCTTTCGAAGGTGTTTGGAAGTTTTTTTCCCTTTTCATCCATAGTGTCACCACTCGGGAATGTCTCTTTTGGACACACAAGTTTGCAGCTTGTTTTGTCTCTACATCAAGGTTAATCCAGCTGTTGTTAGTTATATTGGCAGTGTTGTATTTTCCACTGTTAGATTTAATTTGTATAAACACATTATTATATCTTAGTTCATAAGCAAGGTATTCATTTCATTGTACAGGAAAACGTGTTTCTAACTGCACATATGACAATGAACACTTTGAATTTAAATTTAATGTAATCCTTAATCACCCCACCACCTAGCAATTGAAATGAATAAATGACAGACCTTTTTTACTCTTGGTTTCTTTAATTCAGTCTCCGTAAAATAATCACAGTCTGAGTTTTGTTTCCAGTGTTTATATAGATCTGGGTCCATATCCATGATTACCATCAGTAATGTTGTTGTTTAGGTGGATCCTTCGTATTTTCCCGTCTTCCATCGTTTTGATGAGGATTGGTTTTCCGTTCTGTTCTCCCAGTGGTGTGATGTAAATTCTGCAGTTCCTTGTCCACGTCTTTAAAAATCTTTCCTCCTTTTTTTATTTGGCGTGCCTTCCATGCGATGCTTGCATTTTTTTTTGTCAGTCTTTCATTAATAAAAACCTTCGTTTCCTTCAGCTTTCTTCCTTGCTTCAGTAGTTCTCCTTTGAATTTCATATTCGTGAAGGTTATTTTTACAGCTCTGTTATCATTTTTCTTTGGCAGGAGATGGCAGGAGTTGATGTTGTCAGGGTTCAGGATAATGTCCTTTGACTCCAGGTAGTCAATGACCTGTTGTTCAATCGATTTTGTTTCTTCGTCACTCGCGTAACTCCTGGGTTTTATCTTTAGGCCTGTGATGATGACATCTTTCTCTCTTTCCTTTTGTTCCAGCTGTTCAACCCTGGCGTTCAACAATTTTATCTCTTCAGCATTTCTTTCATTCTTTTCTTTCGGTACCTTTGCTTCGCTTTGTAGGTTTTCCAGTGAGTTTTCCAGCGTCTTTTCCAACGACTTTATCTCGGCAGATAGGTTTTGTAGACCCTCGCGTATCATCTCCTTGACCTCTTCCAAACCCGAATTGGGTTCTGAAGGGCCTCCCTGCGGTTTTTTCACCATTTTCCTTCAGTCTTGGGCCCAATTTTTCAGGCTGTTCAGCTGTAGCCAGCTGTAGCCAAGGTCGTGTTATCGGAGCAAATAAAAACACGTCTGCTCTCTCCAAAGACCAGAGACTTATGTTTTCACCAGCTGGAGGCTTGTAGATGACCAAGTCCTGGACCCAGCCGCAGCAGAAAGTCGCGTAACTTTCCAGAGACTTCTGGCTTTAGAACTCCTGCATTGTGTAGTAACTTACACCAAAAACTAGGTAATTTACGATGTCCATGTATGTGCACGGAGGTAAAAGGTCCAGGTCTCTGTGCCATTCCGCTGCAGGTAGCTCGTACGGGTCGATGTTGCAAATGTCCACTAGCTTCTCCAAATACCTCTTTTTTGCGCTTGGTATCAGTTTGTCCCTGTAAGGTACCTTTTCTTTCGCCTTCTCTTTTTGCATTGCTTTTCTTCTTTTTCCTTGTCGTATTCCTCTACGTAAATGCGCAAAAAGTAAAGCTCTGGCAAATGCGTGAAATTCTGGGGGCGTCTACCACCATCATGGCTGACGGGCTCAGACCCCCCCCCAAAACAACCCAACTCACCACGTGACTCCTCACTCTCAATAGTTTGGAGCTTTACGATTTGTTTTGCGCAGTTTTGTTACTTTTCTGATTGGCGCTACAATGTCTATGGAGTTTGGTTGTCAGCGTCTCAAACATTTCACGGGAACACACACACACAAAGTATTTATTTATTTATAATAAAAATAAAAATAGAGACACACACACAGTATTATACTATCTCTATCTATTTGTGCTACTATCGTATTATTAGGGTCCGATGTCCCAGAATGGGACAGAGGAACCTATTGTTTTCGCTTTTATTTCCTATTATTATTATTATACCCCGCCTACCTTTGATCGCTAATTCGACCCCCTAAAAATGCCCGAAAACTCACCGAAATTTGCACGCACCTCAGGCCTGGCGAAAAATTTTATAATTCGGTGTTTCGCCGCCAAAACAAACGATGGAACCACACGACCGCCAGGTCTGACCGATTTGCACGAAAATCGCCAAACGTAGTCTTCGCCCCAGAATGAGCAAAAAGTTACATTGTGACCCCGCCCAAAACCAAACAGGAAGTCAGCCATCTTGGGTCAAAGGTCAAAAATGGCGTTTCGCCCTCGAAACGCATTTGCGCGAACTAGTCTGAGGGGATTTATCCGATTCGCTAAAAACACCACATAGGACCCATTGAAGATGAAAAGCTATCGAAAGAATTTTCGTATCTGTCACGGTTTGGTTGTGGCGCCGCCACAAAAATGCAATGCTAATTTTCGTTATTACGCAAAAAATTCCAAATCTCCATAACTCTGACACACAAACTTCGATCAGCTTCAAATTTCACTGCTTTGAAACATTTCCAATCATGCCTTGTGTTTTCAACCGGTGTCATTTAAGGTCATGTACACGGTTAGCATTTACAGGACGCTGTTCTAGGAAAAAGCTTATAACTCCAGAATGCAAAGTTCAAACTGCTTCATATTTGATACACATGATGACCGTACAGCCATAAACAAAACTCGAGAACCAATTTACCCATAATGCCTTGCGTTCTCAGAGGGCGCCGCTTCTGTGGTCGTCCTACACGAGCAGCTGTAGACGATATGTCGTGTTGACTTCAAAACACTGTAGGATGAACCTACACAGAGGGTAGCAAATTGCTATGGAAGAAAAAACAGGCTGTGATCAGATGAGGGGCCTATAATGACACGGGAGAATCCTTCGCCATCAGCACGCTATAATAGGAAAATGCTTATAACGCTTCCATGCAAAGTTCAAACTGCTTCATATTTGATACACACGATGATTGTCCATCCATAAACAACGCTCGATGACCAAATTACCCATCATGGCCAGTGGGAGGGGCCTATAATGACACACAAAAATCCCTCGCCATAACTACGCCGTTATACGAAAACGCTTATAACTCTAGATTGCAAAGTTCAAACTGCTTCATATTTGATACACACGATCACTGTCCAGAGCTAAACAACAAACGATAACCAATTTACCCACAATGCCTTGCGTTCTCAGAGGGCGCCGCTTCTGTGGTCGTCCTACACGAGCAGCTGTAGCGGAGAGACGATATGTCGCGTTGACTTCAAAACACTGTAGGAAGAACCTACACAGAGGGGAGCACATTCCTATTGAAGAAACAACAGACTGTGGTCAGTGGGAGGGGCCTACAATGTCACTGAAAAATCCTTCGCCATCAGCACGCCGTAATAGAAAAATGCTTATACCGCTCCAATGCAAAGTTCAAACTGCTTCATATTTGATACACACGATGATTGTCCATCCATAAACAACGCTCGATGACCAAATTACCCATCATGGCCAGTGGGAGGGGCCTATAATGACACACAAAAATCCCTCGCCATAACTACGCCGTTATACGAAAACGCTTATAACTCTAGATTGCAAAGTTCAAACTGCTTCATATTTGATACACACGATCACTGTCCAGAGCTAAACAACAAACGATAACCAATTTACCCACAATGCCTTGCGTTCTCAGAGGGCGCCGCTTCTGTGGTCGTCCTACACGAGCAGCTGTAGCGGAGAGACGATATGTTGCGTTGACTTCAAAACACTGTAGGAAGAACCTACACAGAGGGGAGCACATTCCTATTGAAGAAACAACAGACTGTGGTCAGTGGGAGGGGCCTACAATGTCACTGAAAAATCCTTCGCCATCAGCACGCCGTAATAGAAAAATGCTTATACCGCTCCAATGCAAAGTTCAAACTGCTTCATATTTGATACACACGATGATTGTCCATCCATAAACAACGCTCGATGACCAAATTACCCATCATGGCCAGTGGGAGGGGCCTATAATCACACAGGAAAATCCTTCGCCATAACTACGCCGTTATACAAAAACGCTTGCAACTCCAGAATGCAAAGTTCAAAGTGCTTCATATTTGATACACATGATGACCGTACAGCCCTAAACAACAAACAATAACCAAAAACACCCACAATGCCTTTCGCTCTCAGAGGCCGCCGCTTCTTGGGCCGTCCTACGCCAGCAGCTCTAGCGGCAAGACGACATGTCGTGTTGACTTTAAAACACTGTAGGATGAATCTTATTAGATGAAAGCACATTGCTATGGCAAATAGAGCAGGCTGTGAAAAGTGGGAGGGGCCTATCGTGACACAGGAAAATCCTTCGCCATAACTACGCCGTTATACGAAAACGCTTACAACTCCAGAATGCAATGCAAAGTTCAAACTGCTTCATATTTGATACACACGATGATTGTCCATCCATAAACAATGCTCGATGACCAAATTACCCATCATGGCCAATGGGAGGGGCCTATAATCACACAGGAAAATCCTTCGCCATAACTACGCTGTTATACGAAAACGCTTGCAACTCCAGAATGCAAAGTTCAAAGTGCTTCATATTTGATACACATGATGACCGTACAGCCCCAAACAACAAATGATAACCAAAAACACCCACAATGCCTTGCGCTCTCAGAGGCCGCCGCTTCTTGGGCCGTCCTACGCCAGCAGCTCTAGCGGCAAGACGACATGTCGTGTTGACTTCAAAACACTGTAGGATGAATCTTATTAGATGGAAGCACATTGCTATGGCAAATAGAGCAGGCTGTGAAAGGTGGAAGGGGCCTATCATGACACAGGAAAATACTTCGCCATAACTACGCCATTATACGAAAACGCTTACAACTCCAGGCCAATTCCCAAATCCCCAACAGTGGTATACGTGACCGTGGGTTACCGCCCCCGGCCGCTTCATTGGACCCTATGACGCCGCTCGTGGCTTTAATTATTATTGCTATTACTTAATTATTTGATGTTGTTATTGTTTTTATTGTATTATAGTTACTGGATTTTCATTATATTATTTTGTTATTGTTATTGTATGAAAGTTATTGCTATTCTTTTAAATACCATTATATTCTTTTTCATGATTAATATTTTTTATTATAGTTACTAGTGTTCTCATTGTATTATTAGCATTGCTATATTATCATTACAATACCTTATAATTATTTAAAATTGTTTATTATTAATATTGTTTTTAGTGCATTATTATATTATTTTGTTATTGCAATTATTACCGTTAATATCATTACAACATTACTTTTATTACTATTACTACTTTAACTAATAATATTATATCCCTATCAACATTATTTATTATATTTTACTTTTCCCAAAATGCTATCTCAACACACTGGCTAGATAGCTTAAGTCGTACCTTAGCTTGCATCAGTGACCTTGAGCTTGGTGACCGGTGGTAGCTAACATATTTTACTATTGCTGAGTCATCAACAGAATTCCATAACAATATACCCAAACAAATTCATACATCTGCCACAGCCCAGGATCTAACCAGGGAGCCTTTGATCTTTAGTCTAAAGCTCTCCCAACAGAGCTATTCCAGCACAAAAATCTAAAAAAAAAAATCCAAAAAAAAATAAATAATTAATGTTGTAATAACTATAAGATGGCACACCACAAATAGATTATTCACCGTGTCATGAGTAATTTTTAAGAACTCAGACGAAACGCAACTCAACTCACTGGCTGGATTGCTTTAGTGGTTCCTTGGCTAGCATCAGTGACCGGTGGTAGCTAATGCATTTTACTTTTGCTGAGTCATCAGCACAACTCTTTTGCAGAAAACAACGGCATATCTGCCGCAACACGGGATCGAACCAGGGGCCTTTAGATCTTCAGTCTAACGCTCTCCCAACTGAGCTATTCCGGCACAAAATGCTGGTAGAAATGTTTGAAAAAAAAGTTTTATTAAACTATGAAAAGGGACACATCAGAGAGTTGAGTCACCGTGTCATAAATAATTTTTGAAAACTCAGACAAAATGCTATCTCAACACACTGGCTAGATAGCTTGAGTGGTACCTTAGCTTGCATCAGTGACCTTGAGCTTGTTGACCGGTGGTGGCTAGTTTATTTTACTTTTTTCTGAGTCATCAAAAGAATTCCATAACAATATACCCAAACAATTTCATTCATCTGCCGTAGCCCAGGATCTAACCAGGGAGCCTTTGATCTTTAGTCTAAAGCTCTCCCAACAGAGCTATTCCAGCAAAAAAATCTAAAAAAAATGCAAAAAAAAAAATTTAAAAAAAAATGTTGTAATAACTATAAGATGGCACAACACAAATTGATTATTCACTGTGTCATGAGTAATTTTTAAGAACTCAGACGAAATGCAACTCAACTCACTGGCTGGATTGCTTCAGTGAGCTTGGTTACTAAAGCTTGCTAATGCATTTTACTTTTGCCAAAATGCTATCTCAACACACTGGCTAGATAACTTAAGTGGTACCTTTGCTTGCATCAGTGACCTAGCGCTTGGTGACCGGTGGTGGCTAATGTATTTTACTATTGCTGAGTCATCAACAGAATTCCATAACAATATACCCAAACAAATTCATACATCTGCCGCAGCCCAGGATCTAACCAGGGAGCCTTTGATCTTTAGTCTAAAGCTCTCCCAACTGAGCTATTCCGGCACAAAAGGGCAGTAAAAATGTTTGAAAAAAAATGTTTTATCAAACTATGTAAAGGGACACATCAGAGAGTTGAGTCACCGTGTCATAAATAATTTTTGAAAACTCAGACAAAATGCTATCTCAACACACTGGCTAGATAACTTGAGTGGTACCTTAGCTTGCATCAGTGATCTTGAGCTTGTTGACCGGTGGTGGCTAGTTTATTTTACTTTTTTCTGAGTCATCAAAAGAATTACATAACAATATACCCAAACAATTTCATTCATCTGCCGTAGCCCAGGATCTAACCAGGGAACCTTTGATCTTTAGTCTAAAGCTCTCCCAACAGAGCTATTCCAGCACAAAAATCTAAAAAAAAATGCAAAAAAAAAAATTTAAAAAAAAATGTTGTAATAACTATAAGATGGCACAACACAAATTGATTATTCACTGTGTCATGAGTAATTTTTAAGAACTCAGACGAAATGCAACTCAACTCACTGGCTGGATTGCTTCAGTGAGCTTGGTTACTAAAGCTTGCTAATGCATTTTACTTTTGCCAAAATGCTATCTCAACACACTGGCTAGATAACTTAAGTGGTACCTTTGCTTGCATCAGTGACCTAGCGCTTGGTGACCGGTGGTGGCTAATGTATTTTACTATTGCTGAGTCATCAACAGAATTCCATAACAATATACCCAAACAAATTCATACATCTGCCGCAGCCCAGGATCTAACCAGGGAGCCTTTGATCTTTAGTCTAAAGCTCTCCCAACTGAGCTATTCCGGCACAAAAGGGCAGTAAAAATGTTTGAAAAAAAATGTTTTATCAAACTATGTAAAGGGACACATCAGAGAGTTGAGTCACCGTGTCATAAATAATTTTTGAAAACTCAGACAAAATGCTATCTCAACACACTGGCTAGATAGCTTAAGTCGTACCTTAGCTTGCATCAGTGACCTTGAGCTTGGTAACCGGTGGTAGCTAACATATTTTACTTTTGCTGAGTCACCAGAAGAATTCCATAACAATATACCCAAACAAATTCATACATCTGCCGTAGCCCAGGATCTAACCAGGGAGCCTTTGATCTTTAGTCTAAAGCTCTCCCAACAGAGCTATTCCAGCACAAAAATCTAAAAAAAAAAATCCAAAAATAAATAAATAAATAATGTTGTAATAACTATAAGATGGCACACCACAAATAGATTATTCACCGTGTCATGAGTAATTTTTAAGAACTCAGACGAAACGCAACTCACTGGCTAGATTGCTTCAGTGGTTCCTTGGCTAGTATCAGTGACCTTGAGCTTGTTGACCGGTGGTAGCTAATGCATTTTACTTTTGCTGAGTCATCAGCACAACTCTTTTGCAGAAAACAATGGCATATCTGCCGCAACCCGGGATCGAACCAGGGACCTTTAGATCTTCAGTCTAACGCTCTCCCAACTGAGCTATTCCGGCACAAAATGCTGGTAGAAATGTTTGAAAAAAAAGTTTTATTAAACTATGAAAAGGGACACATCAGAGAGTTGAGTCACCGTGTCATAAATAATTTTTGAAAACTCAGACAAAATGCTATCTCAACACACTGGCTAGATAGCTTGAGTGGTACTTTAGCTTGCATCAGTGACCTTGAGCTTGTTGACCGGTGGTGGCTAGTTTATTTTACTTTTTTCTGAGTCATCAAAAGAATTCCATAACAATATACCCAAACAATTTCATTCATCTGCCGTAGCCCAGGATCTAACCAGGGAGCCTTTGATCTTTAGTCTAAAGCTCTCCCAACAGAGCTATTCCAGCACAAAAATCTAAAAAAAATGCAAAAAAAAAAATTTTTAAAAAAATGTTGTAATAACTATAAGATGGCACAACACAAATTGATTATTCACTGTGTCATGAGTAATTTTTAAGAACTCAGACGAAATGCAACTCAACTCACTGGCTGGATTGCTTCAGTGAGCTTGGTTACTAAAGCTTGCTAATGCATTTTACTTTTGCCAAAATGCTATCTCAACACACTGGCTAGATAACTTAAGTGGTACCTTTGCTTGCATCAGTGACCTAGCGCTTGGTGACCGGTGGTGGCTAATGTATTTTACTATTGCTGAGTCATCAACAGAATTCCATAACAATATACCCAAACAAATTCATACATCTGCCGCAGCCCAGGATCTAACCAGGGAGCCTTTGATCTTTAGTCTAAAGCTCTCCCAACTGAGCTATTCCGGCACAAAAGGGCAGTAAAAATGTTTGAAAAAAAATGTTTTATCAAACTATGTAAAGGGACACATCAGAGAGTTGAGTCACCGTGTCATAAATAATTTTTGAAAACTCAGACAAAATGCTATCTCAACACACTGGCTAGATAGCTTAAGTCGTACCTTAGCTTGCATCAGTGACCTTGAGCTTGGTAACCGGTGGTAGCTAACATATTTTACTTTTGCTGAGTCACCAGAAGAATTCCATAACAATATACCCAAACAAATTCATACATCTGCCGTAGCCCAGGATCTAACCAGGGAGCCTTTGATCTTTAGTCTAAAGCTCTCCCAACAGAGCTATTCCAGCACAAAAATCTAAAAAAAAAAATCCAAAAATAATAAATATATAATGTTGTAATAACTATAAGATGGCACACCACAAATAGATTATTCACCGTGTCATGAGTAATTTTTAAGAACTCAGACGAAACGCAACTCACTGGCTAGATTGCTTCAGTGGTTCCTTGGCTAGCATCAGTGACCTTGAGCTTGTTGACCGGTGGTAGCTAATGCATTTTACTTTTGCTGAGTCATCAGCACAACTCTTTTGCAGAAAACAATGGCACATCTGCCGCAGCCCAGGATCTAACCAGGGAGCCTTTAGATCTTTAGTCTAAAGCTCTCCCAACTGAGCTATTCCGGCACAAAAGGGCAGTAAAAATGTTTGAAAAAAAATGTTTTATCAAACTATGTAAAGGGACACATCAGAGAGTTGAGTCACCGTGTCATAAATAATTTTTGAAAACTCAGACAAAATGCTATCTCAACACACTGGCTAGATAACTTGAGTGGTACCTTAGCTTGCATCAGTGACCTTGAGCTTGTTGACCGGTGGTGGCTAGTTTATTTTACTTTTTTCTGAGTCATCAAAAGAATTCCATAACAATATACCCAAACAATTTCATTCATCTGCCGTAGCCCAGGATCTAACCAGGGAGCCTTTGATCTTTAGTCTAAAGCTCTCCCAACAGAGCTATTCCAGCACAAAAATCTAAAAAAAATGCAAAAAAAAAATTTTAAAAAAAATGTTGTAATAACTATAAGATGGCACAACACAAATTGATTATTCACTGTGTCATGAGTAATTTTTAAGAACTCAGACGAAATGCAACTCAACTCACTGGCTGGATTGCTTCAGTGAGCTTGGTTACTAAAGCTTGCTAATGCATTTTACTTTTGCCAAAATGCTATCTCAACACACTGGCTAGATAACTTAAGTGGTACCTTTGCTTGCATCAGTGACCTAGCGCTTGGTGACCGGTGGTGGCTAATGTATTTTACTATTGCTGAGTCATCAACAGAATTCCATAACAATATACCCAAACAAATTCATACATCTGCCGTAGCCCAGGATCTAACCAGGGAGCCTTTGATCTTTAGTCTAAAGCTCTCCCAACTGAGCTATTCCGGCACAAAAGGGCAGTAAAAATGTTTGAAAAAAAATGTTTTATCAAACTATGTAAAGGGACACATCAGAGAGTTGAGTCACCGTGTCATAAATAATTTTTGAAAACTCAGACAAAATGCTATCTCAACACACTGGCTAGATAGCTTAAGTCGTACCTTAGCTTGCATCAGTGACCTTGAGCTTGGTAACCGGTGGTAGCTAACATATTTTACTTTTGCTGAGTCACCAGAAGAATTCCATAACAATATACCCAAACAAATTCATACATCTGCCGTAGCCCAGGATCTAACCAGGGAGCCTTTGATCTTTAGTCTAAAGCTCTCCCAACAGAGCTATTCCAGCACAAAAATCTAAAAAAAAAAATCCAAAAATAAATAAATAAATAATGTTGTAATAACTATAAGATGGCACACCACAAATAGATTATTCACCGTGTCATGAGTAATTTTTAAGAACTCAGACGAAACGCAACTCACTGGCTAGATTGCTTCAGTGGTTCCTTGGCTAGTATCAGTGACCTTGAGCTTGTTGACCGGTGGTAGCTAATGCATTTTACTTTTGCTGAGTCATCAGCACAACTCTTTTGCAGAAAACAATGGCATATCTGCCGCAACCCGGGATCGAACCAGGGACCTTTAGATCTTCAGTCTAACGCTCTCCCAACTGAGCTATTCCGGCACAAAATGCTGGTAGAAATGTTTGAAAAAAAAGTTTTATTAAACTATGAAAAGGGACACATCAGAGAGTTGAGTCACCGTGTCATAAATAATTTTTGAAAACTCAGACAAAATGCTATCTCAACACACTGGCTAGATAGCTTGAGTGGTACTTAGCTTGCATCAGTGACCTTGAGCTTGTTGACCGGTGGTGGCTAGTTTATTTTACTTTTTTCTGAGTCATCAAAAGAATTCCATAACAATATACCCAAACAATTTCATTCATCTGCCGTAGCCCAGGATCTAACCAGGGAGCCTTTGATCTTTAGTCTAAAGCTCTCCCAACAGAGCTATTCCAGCACAAAAATCTAAAAAAAAAATCAAAAATAAATAAATAAATAATGTTGTAATAACTATAAGATGGCACACCACAAATAGATTATTCACCGTGTCATGAGTAATTTTTAAGAACTCAGACGAAACGCAACTCACTGGCTAGATTGCTTCAGTGGTTCCTTGGCTAGTATCAGTGACCTTGAGCTTGTTGACCGGTGGTAGCTAATGCATTTTACTTTTGCTGAGTCATCAGCACAACTCTTTTGCAGAAAACAATGGCATACCTGCCGCAACCCGGGATCGAACCAGGGACCTTTAGATCTTCAGTCTAACGCTCTCCCAACTGAGCTATTCCGGCACAAAATGATGGTAGAAATGTTTGAAAAAAAAGTTTTATTAAACTATGAAAAGGGACACATCAGAGAGTTGAGTCACCGTGTCATAAATAATTTTTGAAAACTCAGACAAAATGCTATCTCAACACACTGGCTAGATAGCTTGAGTGGTACCTTAGCTTGCATCAGTGACCTTGAGCTTGGTAACCGGTGGTAGCTAACATAATTTACTTTTGCTGAGTCACCAGAAGAATTCCATAACAATATACCCAAACAAATTCATACATCTGCCGTAGCCCAGGATCTAACCAGGGAGCCTTTGATCTTTAGTCTAAAGCTCTCCCAACAGAGCTATTCCAGCACAAAAATCTAAAAAAAAAAATCCAAAAATAAATAAATAAATAATGTTGTAATAACTATAAGATGGCACACCACAAATAGATTATTCACCGTGTCATGAGTAATTTTTAAGAACTCAGACGAAACGCAACTCACTGGCTAGATTGCTTCAGTGGTTCCTTGGCTAGCATCAGTGACCTTGAGCTTGTTGACCGGTGGTAGCTAATGCATTTTACTTTTGCTGAGTCATCAGCACAACTCTTTTGCAGAAAACAATGGCATATCTGCCGCAACCCGGGATCGAACCAGGGACCTTTAGATCTTCAGTCTAACGCTCTCCCAACTGAGCTATTCCGGCACAAAATGCTGGTAGAAATGTTTGAAAAAAAAGTTTTATTAAACTATGAAAAGGGACACATCAGAGAGTTGAGTCACCGTGTCATAAATAATTTTTGAAAACTCAGACAAAATGCTATCTCAACACACTGGCTAGATAACTTGAGTGGTACCTTAGCTTGCATCAGTGACCTTGAGCTTGTTGACCGGTGGTGGCTAGTTTATTTTACTTTTTTCTGAGTCATCAAAAGAATTCCATAACAATATACCCAAACAATTTCATTCATCTGCCGTAGCCCAGGATCTAACCAGGGAGCCTTTGATCTTTAGTCTAAAGCTCTCCCAACTGAGCTATTCCAGCACAAAAATCTAAAAAAAATGCAAAAAAAAAAAATTTAAAAAAAAATGTTGTAATAACTATAAGATGGCACAACACAAATTGATTATTCACTGTGTCATGAGTAATTTTTAAGAACTCAGACGAAATGCAACTCAACTCACTGGCTGGATTGCTTCAGTGAGCTTGGTTACTAAAGCTTGCTAATGCATTTTACTTTTGCCAAAATGCTATCTCAACACACTGGCTAGATAACTTAAGTGGTACCTTTGCTTGCATCAGTGACCTAGCGCTTGGTGACCGGTGGTGGCTAATGTATTTTACTATTGCTGAGTCATCAACAGAATTCCATAACAATATACCCAAACAAATTCATACATCTGCCGCAGCCCAGGATCTAACCAGGGAGCCTTTGATCTTTAGTCTAAAGCTCTCCCAACTGAGCTATTCCGGCACAAAAGGGCAGTAAAAATGTTTGAAAAAAAATGTTTTATCAAACTATGTAAAGGGACACATCAGAGAGTTGAGTCACCGTGTCATAAATAATTTTTGAAAACTCAGACAAAATGCTATCTCAACACACTGGCTAGATAGCTTAAGTCGTACCTTAGCTTGCATCAGTGACCTTGAGCTTGGTAACCGGTGGTAGCTAACATATTTTACTTTTGCTGAGTCACCAGAAGAATTCCATAACAATATACCCAAACAAATTCATACATCTGCCGTAGCCCAGGATCTAACCAGGGAGCCTTTGATCTTTAGTCTAAAGCTCTCCCAACAGAGCTATTCCAGCACAAAAATCTAAAAAAAAAAATCCAAAAATAAATAAATAAATAATGTTGTAATAACTATAAGATGGCACACCACAAATAGATTATTCACCGTGTCATGAGTAATTTTTAAGAACTCAGACGAAACGCAACTCACTGGCTAGATTGCTTCAGTGGTTCCTTGGCTAGTATCAGTGACCTTGAGCTTGTTGACCGGTGGTAGCTAATGCATTTTACTTTTGCTGAGTCATCAGCACAACTCTTTTGCAGAAAACAATGGCATATCTGCCGCAACCCGGGATCGAACCAGGGACCTTTAGATCTTCAGTCTAACGCTCTCCCAACTGAGCTATTCCGGCACAAAATGCTGGTAGAAATGTTTGAAAAAAAAGTTTTATTAAACTATGAAAAGGGACACATCAGAGAGTTGAGTCACCGTGTCATAAATAATTTTTGAAAACTCAGACAAAATGCTATCTCAACACACTGGCTAGATAACTTGAGTGGTACTTTAGCTTGCATCAGTGACCTTGAGCTTGTTGACCGGTGGTGGCTAGTTTATTTTACTTTTTTCTGAGTCATCAAAAGAATTCCATAACAATATACCCAAACAATTTCATTCATCTGCCGTAGCCCAGGATCTAACCAGGGAGCCTTTGATCTTTAGTCTAAAGCTCTCCCAACAGAGCTATTCCAGCACAAAAATCTAAAAAAAATGAAAAAAAAAAAAATTTAAAAAAAAATGTTGTAATAACTATAAGATGGCACAACACAAATTGATTATTCACTGTGTCATGAGTAATTTTTAAGAACTCAGACGAAATGCAACTCAACTCACTGGCTGGATTGCTTCAGTGAGCTTGGTTACTAAAGCTTGCTAATGCATTTTACTTTTGCCAAAATGCTATCTCAACACACTGGCTAGATAACTTAAGTGGTACCTTTGCTTGCATCAGTGACCTAGCGCTTGGTGACCGGTGGTGGCTAATGTATTTTACTATTGCTGAGTCATCAACAGAATTCCATAACAATATACCCAAACAAACTCATACATCTGCCGCAGCCCAGGATCTAACCAGGGAGCCTTTGATCTTTAGTCTAAAGCTCTCCCAACTGAGCTATTCCGGCACAAAAGGGCAGTAAAAATGTTTGAAAAAAAATGTTTTATCAAACTATGTAAAGGGACACATCAGAGAGTTGAGTCACCGTGTCATAAATAATTTTTGAAAACTCAGACAAAATGCTATCTCAACACACTGGCTAGATAGCTTAAGTCGTACCTTAGCTTGCATCAGTGACCTTGAGCTTGGTAACCGGTGGTAGCTAACATATTTTACTTTTGCTGAGTCACCAGAAGAATTCCATAACAATATACCCAAACAAATTCATACATCTGCCGTAGCCCAGGATCTAACCAGGGAGCCTTTGATCTTTAGTCTAAAGCTCTCCCAACAGAGCTATTCCAGCACAAAAATCTAAAAAAAAAAATCCAAAAATAAATAAATAAGTAATGTTGTAATAACTATAAGATGGCACACCACAAATAGATTATTCACCGTGTCATGAGTAATTTTTAAGAACTCAGACGAAACGCAACTCACTGGCTAGATTGCTTCAGTGGTTCCTTGGCTAGCATCAGTGACCTTGAGCTTGTTGACCGGTGGTAGCTAATGCATTTTACTTTTGCTGAGTCATCAGCACAACTCTTTTGCAGAAAACAATGGCATACTTGCCGCAACCCGGGATCGAACCAGGGACCTTTAGATCTTCAGTCTAACGCTCTCCCAACTGAGCTATTCCGGCACTAAATGTTGGTAGAAATGTTTGAAGAAAAAGTTTTATTAAACTATGAAAAGGGACACATCAGAGAGTTGAGTCACCGTGTCATAAATAATTTTTGAAAACTCAGACAAAATGCTATCTCAACACACTGGCTAGATAACTTGAGTGGTACCTTAGCTTGCATCAGTGACCTTGAGCTTGTTGACCGGTGGTGGCTAGTTTATTTTACTTTTTTCTGAGTCATCAAAAGAATTCCATAACAATATACCCAAACAATTTCATTCATCTGCCGTAGCCCAGGATCTAACCAGGGAGCCTTTGATCTTTAGTCTAAAGCTCTCCCAACAGAGCTATTCCAGCACAAAAATCTAAAAAAAATGCAAAAAAAAAAAATTTAAAAAAAAATGTTGTAATAACTATAAGATGGCACAACACAAATTGATTATTCACTGTGTCATGAGTAATTTTTAAGAACTCAGACGAAATGCAACTCAACTCACTGGCTGGATTGCTTCAGTGAGCTTGGTTACTAAAGCTTGCTAATGCATTTTACTTTTGCCAAAATGCTATCTCAACACACTGGCTAGATAACTTAAGTGGTACCTTAGCTTGCATCAGTGACCTTGAGCTTGGTGACCGGTGGTGGCTAATGTATTTTACTATTGCTGAGTCATCAACAGAATTCCATAACAATATACCCAAACAAATTCATACATCTGCCGCAGCCCAGGATCTAACCAGGGAGCCTTTGATCTTTAGTCTAAAGCTCTCCCAACAGAGCTATTCCGGCACAAAAGGGCAGTAAAAATGTTTGAAAAAAAATGTTTTATCAAACTATGTAAAGGGACACATCAGAGAGTTGAGTCACCGTGTCATAAATAATTTTTGAAAACTCAGACAAAATGCTATCTCAACACACTGGCTAGATAGCTTAAGTCGTACCTTAGCTTGCATCAGTGACCTTGAGCTTGGTAACCGGTGGTAGCTAACATATTTTACTTTTGCTGAGTCACCAGAAGAATTCCATAACAATATACCCAAACAAATTCATACATCTGCCGTAGCCCAGGATCTAACCAGGGAGCCTTTGATCTTTAGTCTAAAGCTCTCCCAACAGAGCTATTCCAGCACAAAAATCTAAAAAAAAAATCCAAAAATAAATAAATAAATAATGTTGTAATAACTATAAGATGGCACACCACAAATAGATTATTCACCGTGTCATGAGTAATTTTTAAGAACTCAGACGAAACGCAACTCACTGGCTAGATTGCTTCAGTGGTTCCTTGGCTAGCATCAGTGACCTTGAGCTTGTTGACCGGTGGTAGCTAATGCATTTTACTTTTGCTGAGTCATCAGCACAACTCTTTTGCAGAAAACAATGGCATATCTGCCGCAACCCGGGATCGAACCAGGGACCTTTAGATCTTCAGTCTAACGCTCTCCCAACTGAGCTATTCCGGCACAAAATGCTGGTAGAAATGTTTGAAAAAAAAGTTTTATTAAACTATGAAAAGGGACACATCAGAGAGTTGAGTCACCGTGTCATAAATAATTTTTGAAAACTCAGACAAAATGCTATCTCAACACACTGGCTAGATAGCTTGAGTGGTACCTTAGCTTGCATCAGTGACCTTGAGCTTGTTGACCGGTGGTGGCTAGTTTATTTTACTTTTTTCTGAGTCATCAAAAGAATTCCATAACAATATACCCAAACAAATTCATACATCTGCCGTAGCCCAGGATCTAACCAGGGAGCCTTTGATCTTTAGTCTAAAGCTCTCCCAACAGAGCTATTCCAGCACAAAAATCTAAAAAAAATGCAAAAAAAAAAAATTTAAAAAAAAATGTTGTAATAACTATAAGATGGCACAACACAAATTGATTATTCACTGTGTCATGAGTAATTTTTAAGAACTCAGACGAAATGCAACTCAACTCACTGGCTGGATTGCTTCAGTGAGCTTGGTTACTAAAGCTTGCTAATGCATTTTACTTTTGCCAAAATGCTATCTCAACACACTGGCTAGATAACTTAAGTGGTACCTTTGCTTGCATCAGTGACCTAGCGCTTGGTGACCGGTGGTGGCTAATGTATTTTACTATTGCTGAGTCATCAACAGAATTCCATAACAATATACCCAAACAAATTCATACATCTGCCGCAGCCCAGGATCTAACCAGGGAGCCTTTGATCTTTAGTCTAAAGCTCTCCCAACTGAGCTATTCCGGCACAAAAGGGCAGTAAAAATGTTTGAAAAAAAATGTTTTATCAAACTATGTAAAGGGACACATCAGAGAGTTGAGTCACCGTGTCATAAATAATTTTTGAAAACTCAGACAAAATGCTATCTCAACACACTGGCTAGATAGCTTAAGTCGTACCTTAGCTTGCATCAGTGACCTTGAGCTTGGTAACCGGTGGTAGCTAACATATTTTACTTTTGCTGAGTCACCAGAAGAATTCCATAACAATATACCCAAACAAATTCATACATCTGCCGTAGCCCAGGATCTAACCAGGGAGCCTTTGATCTTTAGTCTAAAGCTCTCCCAACAGAGCTATTCCAGCACAAAAATCTAAAAAAAAAATCCAAAAATAAATAAATAAATAATGTTGTAATAACTATAAGACGGCACACCACAAATAGATTATTCACCGTGTCATGAGTAATTTTTAAGAACTCAGACGAAACGCAACTCACTGGCTAGATTGCTTCAGTGGTTCCTTGGCTAGCATCAGTGACCTTGAGCTTGTTGACCGGTGGTAGCTAATGCATTTTACTTTTGCTGAGTCATCAGCACAACTCTTTTGCAGAAAACAATGGCATATCTGCCGCAACCCGGGATCGAACCAGGGACCTTTAGATCTTCAGTCTAACGCTCTCCCAACTGAGCTATTCCGGCACAAAATGCTGGTAGAAATGTTTGAAAAAAAGTTTTATTAAACTATGAAAAGGGACACATCAGAGAGTTGAGTCACCGTGTCATAAATAATTTTTGAAAACTCAGACAAAATGCTATCTCAACACACTGGCTAGATAGCTTGAGTGGTACTTTAGCTTGCATCAGTGACCTTGAGCTTGTTGACCGGTGGTGGCTAGTTTATTTTACTTTTTTCTGAGTCATCAAAAGAATTCCATAACAATATACCCAAACAATTTCATTCATCTGCCGTAGCCCAGGATCTAACCAGGGAGCCTTTGATCTTTAGTCTAAAGCTCTCCCAACAGAGCTATTCCAGCACAAAAATCTAAAAAAAATGCAAAAAAAAAAAATTTTAAAAAAAATGTAATAACTATAAGATGGCACAACACAAATTGATTATTCACTGTGTCATGAGTAATTTTTAAGAACTCAGACGAAATGCAACTCAACTCACTGGCTGGATTGCTTCAGTGAGCTTGGTTACTAAAGCTTGCTAATGCATTTTACTTTTGCCAAAATGCTATCTCAACACACTGGCTAGATAACTTAAGTGGTACCTTTGCTTGCATCAGTGACCTAGCGCTTGGTGACCGGTGGTGGCTAATGTATTTTACTATTGCTGAGTCATCAACAGAATTCCATAACAATATACCCAAACAAATTCATACATCTGCCACAGCCCAGGATCTAACCAGGGAGCCTTTGATCTTTAGTCTAAAGCTCTCCCAACTGAGCTATTCCGGCACAAAAGGGCAGTAAAAATGTTTGAAAAAAAATGTTTTATCAAACTATGTAAAGGGACACATCAGAGAGTTGAGTCACCGTGTCATAAATAATTTTTGAAAACTCAGACAAAATGCTATCTCAACACACTGGCTAGATAGCTTAAGTCGTACCTTAGCTTGCATCAGTGACCTTGAGCTTGGTAACCGGTGGTAGCTAACATATTTTACTTTTGCTGAGTCACCAGAAGAATTCCATAACAATATACCCAAACAAATTCATACATCTGCCGCAGCCCAGGATCTAACCAGGGAGCCTTTGATCTTTAGTCTAAAGCTCTCCCAACAGAGCTATTCCAGCACAAAAATCTAAAAAAAAAAATCCAAAAATAAATAAATAAATAATGTTGTAATAACTATAAGATGGCACACCACAAATAGATTATTCACCGTGTCATGAGTAATTTTTAAGAACTCAGACGAAACGCAACTCACTGGCTAGATTGCTTCAGTGGTTCCTTGGCTAGCATCAGTGACCTTGAGCTTGTTGACCGGTGGTAGCTAATGCATTTTACTTTTGCTGAGTCATCAGCACAACTCTTTTGCAGAAAACAATGGCATATCTGCCGCAACCCGGGATCGAACCAGGGACCTTTAGATCTTCAGTCTAACGCTCTCCCAACTGAGCTATTCCGGCACAAAATGCTGGTAGAAATGTTTGAAAAAAAAGTTTTATTAAACTATGAAAAGGGACACATCAGAGAGTTGAGTCACCGTGTCATAAATAATTTTTGAAAACTCAGACAAAATGCTATCTCAACACACTGGCTAGATAACTTGAGTGGTACTTTAGCTTGCATCAGTGACCTTGAGCTTGTTGACCGGTGGTGGCTAGTTTATTTTACTTTTTTCTGAGTCATCAAAAGAATTCCATAACAATATACCCAAACAATTTCATTCATCTGCCGTAGCCCAGGATCTAACCAGGGAGCCTTTGATCTTTAGTCTAAAGCTCTCCCAACAGAGCTATTCCAGCACAAAAATCTAAAAAAAATGCAAAAAAAAAAAATTTAAAAAAAAATGTTGTAATAACTATAAGATGGCACAACACAAATTGATTATTCACTGTGTCATGAGTAATTTTTAAGAACTCAGACGAAATGCAACTCAACTCACTGGCTGGATTGCTTCAGTGAGCTTGGTTACTAAAGCTTGCTAATGCATTTTACTTTTGCCAAAATGCTATCTCAACACACTGGCTAGATAACTTAAGTGGTACCTTTGCTTGCATCAGTGACCTAGCGCTTGGTGACCGGTGGTGGCTAATGTATTTTACTATTGCTGAGTCATCAACAGAATTCCATAACAATATACCCAAACAAATTCATACATCTGCCGCAGCCCAGGATCTAACCAGGGAGCCTTTGATCTTTAGTCTAAAGCTCTCCCAACTGAGCTATTCCGGCACAAAAGGGCAGTAAAAATGTTTGAAAAAAAATGTTTTATCAAACTATGTAAAGGGACACATCAGAGAGTTGAGTCACCGTGTCATAAATAATTTTTGAAAACTCAGACAAAATGCTATCTCAACACACTGGCTAGATAGCTTAAGTCGTACCTTAGCTTGCATCAGTGACCTTGAACTTGGTAACCGGTGGTAGCTAACATATTTTACTTTTGCTGAGTCACCAGAAGAATTCCATAACAATATACCCAAACAAATTCATACATCTGCCGTAGCCCAGGATCTAACCAGGGAGCCTTTGATCTTTAGTCTAAAGCTCTCCCAACAGAGCTATTCCAGCACAAAAATCTAAAAAAAAAATCCAAAAATAAATAAATAAATAATGTTGTAATAACTATAAGATGGCACACCACAAATAGATTATTCACCGTGTCATGAGTAATTTTTAAGAACTCAGACGAAACGCAACTCACTGGCTAGATTGCTTCAGTGGTTCCTTGGCTAGCATCAGTGACCTTGAGCTTGTTGACCGGTGGTAGCTAATGCATTTTACTTTTGCTGAGTCATCAGCACAACTCTTTTGCAGAAAACAATGGCATACCTGCCGCAACCCGGGATCGAACCAGGGACCTTTAGATCTTCAGTCTAACGCTCTCCCAACTGAGCTATTCCGGCACAAAATGCTGGTAGAAATGTTTGAAAAAAAAGTTTTATTAAACTATGAAAAGGGACACATCAGAGAGTTGAGTCACCGTGTCATAAATAATTTTTGAAAACTCAGACAAAATGCTATCTCAACACACTGGCTAGATAAGCTTGAGTGGTACTTTAGCTTGCATCAGTGACCTTGAGCTTGTTGACCGGTGGTGGCTAGTTTATTTTACTTTTTTCTGAGTCATCAAAAGAATTCCATAACAATATACCCAAACAATTTCATACATCTGCCGTAGCCCAGGATCTAACCAGGGAGCCTTTGATCTTTAGTCTAAAGCTCTCCCAACAGAGCTATTCCAGCACAAAAATCTA